>NC_090383.1:3834644-4169644 GCF_036365525.1 Heterodontus francisci
GGTTACTTTCACTGTCTCAACCATTAGCCCTTTCAGACCCTTATACTACAGGACTGCCACTTGTGTGAGAAAAACCCAAGTTGATCAGGACAGATTCCTTTTAGACATCACCAATAATAATAAAGACAAGAAATGCTGGAAATACTCAGCAGGTCCGGCAGCATCTGTGGAGAGAGAAGCAGAGTTAACCTGAAACGTTAACTCTGCTTCTCTCTTTACAGATGCTGCCAGACCTGCTGAGTATTTCCAGAATTTCTTGTTTTTATTTCAGATTTCCAGCATCTGCAGTACTTTGCTTTTACCAATAATAAAAAAAAATGTATTTATATAGTGCCTTTAATGTAGTAAAATGTCCCAAGGTGCTTCACAGGAGTATTAAAAAAAAAAGAAATTGACATTGGCCACATAAGGAGATATTAGGACGGAATAGTTGCAGGGATGAGGGATTTTAGCTACAAGCACAGATTGGAGAAGCTGGGGCCGTTCTCCCTGGAACAAAGGAGATTGAGGGGAGATTTGATGGGAGTGTACACGATTCTGACAGATTTGAACAGGGTACACAAAAAAACCCAGCTCCCATTACCTGATGGTACAAGGACTAGGGGGGCACGGATTTAAGGCTTCAGGCAAGAGATGCGGGAGGATGTGAGGAAGAACTTTTTTATGCAGCGGGTGGTAATGACCTGGAAATTGCTGCCTAGGAGGGTGGTGGAAGCGGAGATGATGTCTGATTTCAAAAGGAAATTGGATGAGCACTTGAAGGAAATAGACTTACAGGGCTACAGGGACTGAGCTGGGGAATTGGACTGATTGGATTGCTCTGCAAAGAGCTGGCATGGACTCGATGGGCCAAATGGCCTCCTTCTGTGCCATTTGACTCTATATCCAAAAGCTTGGTCAAAGAGGTAGGTTTTAAGGAGCGTCTTAGAGTCAGAGAGGTAGAGAGGCAGAGAGGTTTAGAAAGGGAATTCCAGAGCTTAGGGCCCAGGCAGCTGAAGGTACGGCCGCCAGTGGTGGAAGAATTAAAATCAGGGTGGTGGGGCGGGGGGGGGGGAGCGGTGCGGTGGTGCAAGAGGTAAGAATTGGAGGATATCTTGGAGGGTTGTAGGGCTGGAGGAGGTTACAGAGATAGGAAGGGGCAAAGCCATGGAGGCAGTTGAAAACAAGGATGATAATTTTAACATCATGGCGTTACCGTGAGGAGTGAGTGGGACTTGGTGCCAGTTAGGATCTAGGGCAGCAGAGTTTGGATGAGCTTGTGTAAAATAAAGCAAATATAAACTCAAATCACCAAGTATTTTGTCATTGAAATTAATCTTTCAATTTATCAGACAGCTCAAGGATTTCTTTGTGGAACAAGCCCACTTATCAACTTGAAAAGTGGTGTCAGGAGAAAAGTAATTACAGCAACTAATAAGACAGACCATTTAACTTAAAAAGTCTGGGAAAGGGTGAGGGGGAGGAGCTTACAACTTCCAAAGTGCTTTTGATTTGGCAAGTCACTTTCACCTTTTAATGTTCCCTCCTCACACAGCGTAGAAAAGTGCTCCTGTATACTTTACAGAGGACAGTCATTACTTGTACAGTCTAAGAGCAGTCATTTCATTCATTACACATCAGCTGAGCAGGGGCAATGTTCAGCTTCCAGTATATATGAAATATGCATAGCCGAATTCACTATAAAATTATCTGGAAATACTCTGAATCCTGCAGAGTTACAGCAAAGTATACTTACTTATCTTTCACAACAGCAAGTCAGATAGTTCCTTTAAAATAAGTGGGGAGAGGCTCTAGGGTTTATTTTGCATTCTTGGATTCTGGGAGTGTAACTAGGGTTAGACTAAAAGTGTATCTTAGTGAACGAGTGATTAGATTCTGTAAGCTCAGCCTGTGATCTAACTTTAACAAGCTCCCTGTGTGGGCCTTAGGGCTGTCAGCTGTGGTTGGTCATAGAGTCATAGAGTTATACAGCACAGAAACAGGCCCTTCAGCCCATTGTGTCTGTGCTGGCCATCAAGCAGCTATCTATTCCAAACCCATTTTCCAGCACTTGGCCCGTAACCTTGTATGCTATGGCATTTCAAGTGCTCATCTAAATACTTCTTAAATGTTGTGAGGGTTCCTGCCTCTACCACCCCTTCAGGCAGTGTGTTCCAGATTCCAACCATTCTCTGAGTGAAAACAATTTTCTTCAAATCCCCTCTAAACCTCCTGCCCCTTACCTTAAATCTATGCCCCCTGGTTATTGACACCTCTGCTAAGGGAAAAGGTTCCTTCCTATCTATACTATCAATGCCCCTCATAATTTTGTATACCTCAATCAGGTCCCCCTCAGCCTTCTCTGCTCCAAGAAAAACAATCCTAGCCTATCCAGTTTCTTTTCATAGCTGAAATGCTCCAGCCCAGGCAACATCCTGGTGAATCTCCTCTGCACCCTCTCCAGTGCAATCACATCCTTCCTATAGTGTGGTGCTCAGAACTATACACAGTACTCCAGCTGTGGCCTAACTAGCGTTTTATACAGCTCCATCATAATCTCCCTGCTCTTATATTCTATGCCTTGACTAATAAAGGCAAGTATCCCATATGCCTTCCTAACCACCTTATCTACCTATGCTGCTGCCTTCAGTGATCTATGGACAAGTACACCAAGGTCCCTCTGACCCTCTGTACTTCCTAGGGTCCTACCATCCATTGTATATTTCCTTGCCTTGTTAATCCTCCCAAAATGCATCACCTCACACTTCTCAGAATTAAATTCCATTTGCCACTGCTCCACCCATCTTACCAGCCCATCTATATCGTCCTGTAATCTAAGGCTTTCCTCCTCACTATTTACGACACTACCAATTTTCGTGTCATCTGCAAACTTACTGATCATACCTCCTATATTCACGTCTAAATCATTAATGTACACTACAAACAGTAGGGGTCCCAGCACCGATCCCTGCAGTACACCACTGGTCACAGGCTTCCACTTGCAAAAACAACCCTTGACCATCACCCTCTGCCTCCTGCCACTAAGCCAATTTTGGATCCAATTTGCCAAATTGCCCTGGATCCTACGGGCTCTTACCTTCTTAACCAATCTCCCATGCGGCACCTTATCAAAAGCCTTACTGACGTCCATGTATACTACATCAACTGCTTTACCCTCATCTACACATCTAGTCACCTCCTCGAAAAATTCAATCAAGCTGGTTAGACACGATCTCCCCCTGACAAAGCCATGCTGACTATCCCTGATTAATCCCTGCCTCTCCAAGTGGAGATCAATCCTGTCCCTCAAACTTTTTCGCAATATTTTCCCTACCACTGATGTTAGACTCACTGGCCTGTTATTAGCTGGTTTATCCAGTGGCGGCACAGTGGCGCAGTGGTTAGCACCGCAGCCTCACAGCTCCAGGGACCTGGGTTCGATTCTGGGTACTGCCTGTGCGGAGTTTGCAAGTTCTCCCTGTGTCTGCGTGGGTTTCCTCCGGGTGCTCCGGTTTCCTCCCACATGCCAAAGACTTGCAGGTTGATAGGTTAATTGGCCGTTATAAATTGCCCCTAGTATAGGTAGGTGGTAGGGAAATATATAGGGAGAGGTGGGAATGTGGTAGGAGTGTAGGATTAGTATAAATGGGTGGTTGATGGTCGGCACAGACTCGGTGGGCCGAAGGGCCTGTTTCAGTGCTGTATCTCTAAACTAAATCCCTACTACCCTTCTTGAATAATGGTACCACATTCGCTGTCCTCCAGTCCTCTGGCACCTCTCCTGTGGCCAGAGAGGATTTGAAAATTTGTGTCAAAGCCCCTGCTATCTCTTCCCTTGCCGCACATAACGGCCTGGGATACATCTCATCTGGGCCTGGGGATTTATCCACTTTTAAGCCCACTAAAACAGCTAATACTTCCTCCCTTTCAATGCTAATTTGTTCAAGTATATCACAATCCCCCTCCCTGATCACTACACCTACATCGTCCTTCTCCATAGTGAACACCGATGAAAAGTAATCATTTAAAACCTCACCTGTGTCCTCCGGCTCCACACACAGATTGCCACTTTGGTCCCTAATGGGCCCTCCTCTTTCCCTGGTTATCCTCTTGCCCTTAATATATTTATAAAATGCCTTGGGATTTTCTTTTATCTTGCCCACCAGTGTTTTTTCATGTCCCCTCTTTGCTCTCTTAATTACTTTTTTAAGTACCCCCCTACACTCTCTATACTCCTCTAGGGCCTCCGCTGTTTTCAGCTTTTGAATCTGCCATACGCCTCCATTTTTTGACTGATCCAATCCTCTAAATCCCTTGACATCCAGGTTCCCTGTACATGTTGGTCCTACCCTTCACCTTAATGGGTACATGTTGGCTCTGAACTCTTTGCATGACTCTCACTGGTCTGATGTAGACTTTCTACAAGTAGCTGTTCCCAGTCCACTTTGGCCAGATCCTGTTTTATCATATTGAAATTGGCCTTCCGACAATTCAGTACCTTTATTTCTGGTCCATCTTTGTCCTTTTCCATAATTATCTTCAAATTACAGAGTTATAGTCACTATCCCCGAAATGCTCCCTCACTGACACTTCTACCAATTGTCCAGCTTCAGTCCCTCGGATTAGGTCTTACTAGTAAGGCAGATGAATTAGGCCCCTTCTCTTGTACGACTTTCTATCTGCTGGCTCAAAAAGCTTTCCTGTATGCATTTTAAGAATTCTGCCCCTTTTAAGCCTTTTGCACTAAGACTATCCCAGTTGATATTGGGGCATTTGAAATCCCCCACTATTATTACCCTATTATTTCTACACCTCTCTGAGATTTGCCTACATATCTGCTCTTCTATTGCTCCCTGACTGTTTGGAGGCCTGTAGTACACTCCCAGACAAGTGATTGCCCCCTTTTTGTTTTTAAGTCCTACCCATATGGCCTCATTTGAGGAACCTTCTAAGATATCATCCCTCCTTACTGCAGTAATTGACTCCTTCATCAACAGTGCAATACTACCTCCTCTTTTACCCCCTCCCCTGTCATGCTTGAAGATTCTATACCCTGGAATATTGAGCTGCCGGTCCTGCCCCTCCCTCAACCATTTCTCCATGATCGCAATAATATCACATCCCATGTGCGACTCAATGCCCTCAATTCATCTGCCTTACTAGTAAGACTCCTTGCATTAAAATAGATACAATCCAGCCTGGCATTATTCATTTGTGCCTTAACAGGTCTATATTTGCTCTGCCTTCCAGACTGAATCAGTTTCTCTTCTATATTTGACTGTGCATCACCTCCTACTGTACCTCCCCTCTGTGTCCCATCCCCCTGCCAAATTAGTTTAACCCCCCCCCAACAGCACTAGCCAACCTCCCAGCAAGGATGTTGGTCCCGTTCCGGTTCAGGTGCAACCCGTTCAACTTGTTCAGGTCCCACCTTCACCAGAAACAGACCCAGTGATCCAGAAAACTAAAGCCCTCCCTCCTGCACCATGTCCTCAGCTACACATTCATCTGTTCTATCCTCCTATTCCTATACTCATTAGCACGTGGCACTGGGAGTAATCCAGAGATTACACCCTTTGAGGTCCTGCTTTTTAATCTGCTACCTAGCTCCTTAAATTCTTCTTGCAGAACCTCATCCCTCTTTCAACCTATGTCATTGGTACCAATGTGTACCACGACCTGTGACTGTTCACCCTCCCCCTTCAGAATGTACAGCAGCTGCTCCATGACATCCTTGACCCTAGCACCAGGGAGGCAACATACCATCCTGGAGTCATGTTTGCAGCCACAGAAACACTCATCTGTACCCCTTACGATTGAATCCCCTATCACTACAGCTCTTCCACCCCTTTTCCTCCCCTCCTGTGCAGCTGAGCCATGCGTTGTACCACAGACTTGGCTCTTACTGCATTCCCCTGAGAAGCTATCTCCCCCGACAGTATCCAAAGCAGAAAATCTGTTAGATAGGGAGATGGACCCAGGGGACTCCTGCACTACCTGCCTAATTCTTCTACTCTGCCTGGCAGTCACCCATTCCCTGCTGCCTGAGCAGTCTTTACCTGTGGTGTGGCCACCTCCCTGTATGTGCTATCTATGATGTTCTCAGACTCGCGGATGTTCCACAGTGTCTCCAGCCACCGCTCCAGATCCAAAACGCAGATTTTGAGTAGCTGCAGCTGGAGACACGTCCTGCATACGTATTTGCCCTGGACACTGGAAGTGTCCCTGACTTCCCACATTGCACAAGAGCACTCCACGTTGCCATGCTGCCCTGCCATGACTTACCCTTAATTTACTCTCTTAAATTACCCCAAAATTAGATTATTTGCACTAGGGGCCTTGATTCCCTAAAAAGAACACTACCTACTATATTAAAAAAAACTGTAGACCTTTCTCTTTACTTTAGTTACTTACCCAGCTATTTAGAGTTATTCCCTAACATCAGTTACTCATCAACCAATCACCTTGCAGCTTTCCTGTGATGTCACTGTTGACTTTTTTTCTTTTTTCAAAACTCCGGTGCGCCTGGACTCCTCTCCGCTCCCAGAAGGTAAGTGTCTATGCCGCGATCATCGGGCTCTATTTATCCGCTCCTTGCTCGGCGTTCTCCCCACAGGTCTGCTCCTTTCCCCTCCGCTCCTCGAAGGTAAGTGTCTAGGCCGCAATCCTCGGGCTCTATTTATTGGCTGCTCACTCGGCGTTCGCCCCGCAGGTCCGCTCCGCTCCCAGAAGGTAATTGTCCAGACCGCGATCCTAGAGCTGCATTTATCCCCACCTTGCTCGGTGTTCTCCCTGCAGGTCTGCTCCTTTCCGCTCCGCTCCCGGAAGGTAAGTGTCTAGGCCACGATCTAGGACATATTCCTTGAGGTTTCATGGCATGACCCCCTAACTGCCCCAACCGCCCACTCTCCCGCTATTGGTTGCCCGACATGTCTATTGTCACGATGCACCTCCTTCCTTCATCAATTGGAAAGTGAACATTAGCCGATTGGTTGATCCTTGACTCTCAGTCAAATAGCCTTTTCTCCCCATCTCTATTATTTTAATAACTAAACAAAAAAAAGTGTTTAAAGACATTCTTGTAGACTCCAGAGCAATGCTGGAGCATTGGCAATTGTGGTGGGGATCCATGAACTTAGGGGGCTAAAAATTCATCACGGCTCATTTTCAGGCATGGGCATCATGGTTCACAACCTGCCTGCGCCTGTTGCTGCTGAGACAAGCAGCACGCAAACTTGGTGCTGCCTCCTCATTTATTTGATTGTAGAGTTGGTTTGAGCTGCTGGCTGCCTGAGTACTCAGCAGGAGGCCGAGCAGCGTGAGCTTATCTCATGTGGTGTAACCGGCCTGCTCCTCTTAAAGGCAGCCTGTCCCTCTTGAAGGGGATCTGCATTCAGTGGAAGCGAGCTGCTGCTGGCTGTAGTGACACTGGTTGTAGATAGGAGCTGCACAATGGAGTACCAGGATAGAGAGGGGGCTCCTAGGTTCATGGCTGCAGCACCTCTATGAAACATTAAAGATGCAATACATATGCAAATCATTGCTGTGTTAATGCTTGAGACAATGAGTAAGATTAATAATCAGAAGAGTGGAAGTAGGCTGCTTGATGGACATTGGAAAATGGACCTGTGACTATGACTGATATCATGGGTCATCATGTAGATGAAGAGCAAGGATGGATAATTGGGGAACAATGGAGTTGACTATGTAGTAACTGGTGGAGAAGTCATTGATAGATATCCCGCCAATCCTGTCTTCCCCTAATCATTCAACAGAAATTGGATCATCTCCTGAAACTTGGCCAGATCTTTGATACTGGGAGGTCCTTTACCAAGGCACGTCTGGTTATGGTGGTTGTCAACATCCTCCTTCTGGAAGCACAAACAGAACATGCAAATGTTAGAAATTGGCATGTAACCACATCTGTGACTAGTGCACATCAATGCAGCATGCCCATCCATTCTGGAGTTACTATTGGTTCCCGGGACACCTTTCAACAGTCATACAATACATTGCAGGCTATTTGTGTATTCCATGAAAAATGTTACCTATAGCTTCTGTGCAATACATGATTGTGTGGAAAAGGGGAAGAGGTTATCTCAATGCTTTTCCTGCTAATTCCTCAAGGTTAGTGCACCCTTTTTTGTGTGAGTCATGCAAACTCTGCCTCAATAGGAACATAATGTATGCAGAGGTTAGTCCATTTGTCTTGGCACTCCTTTCAATAGTACAAAAACTCGTGTTTCCAGCTCTTACAAATCTTAGGAGACTCCATACACTCTATCTACAACATCCGTCCAAGCAGATTCAATCTCTGTCTTCACAGGAAAGTGGGTGGCTCTTTTCTCCAAAGAGGAAATCCCTCCTATGTTGTACCTCCTGCAACAAGACCTCCAAGACTTGCCCCTTGGTAGAGGGGCTGAAATAGAGGCAGAGGTGGGTGATATGGAGGTGGAAATGTGCAGTCTTTGTGATGGAAAGGGTATGGGATTGGAAACTCAGCTTGTGTTTTAATAGCATACAGTCTGGTTCAGCCTGATACAGTGGCTGTGAGGGGGATGGAATCCATGGCGAGGATGCAGAATTTGTGACACAGTCAAAGATAAAGATAGTGGAGAGGTTGAGAGAGGTAGAGTATATGTGGAAGCTGTTTCCATATCTTTGGTTGATGTTGCAAGGGGAAGCATGCAGATAAGAGAGAGGCATGGGTCAAGGATGGATCATTGCAAAACTCTGGAGTTAACAGTGCAGGGGCAATAAGAGAAGCCATTGCTGGAGATACTCTGGTTACAATTGGATAGATAAGAGAGAAACCACACAAGGGCAGTCCCATTGAGCTGGACAATGGAGGAGAGGTGTTGGAGGAGGAGGATGAATTGGTTGAATGTGTCAAAAGCTGCAGAGGGGTCAAGGAGGAATAATACTGCACAGTCACAACCACCCCGGCTGATACTTGTACTTTGGTTCAAGTTTTTTAATGGTGTGATCATGGTCATCCAATTTCTGTGTCAGTTACAAGCACGTGCCAACACCCACCCAACCCATTCCTGGCTTTCCATTGCATTACTAATTAACTAATGTATCCATCTGTCTTACTATGATGCAGGCCTCAACACCCTGATGCCCATCACAACATATGCTGCCAGATGGGGATCACTCATACTGATGATGTTTTTCTGTTCCATCCACAGCTGTAAACGTTCAACATGAAACATGTGGTACACCATAGCGATACTACATGGAGGAAAGTTATTGTATGCAACTGTTTTTCATTTCATCCAAGGGTGTACAACAGCTTGACTGCTGAATTTTATGGTCCTTACTATCAGTTTAAAAAAAACACAGACCAATGTAGGTAGAAAATTTACATTCACCCATAAACAAAACAGCTTTTGTGGAATTTTTGCTGGGGTTCCCAGCCCAAGTTTAGATTCACGTATTGTTATATTTTAGGATAAATGACAGTGATGCCAAAATGAAATTGTACAGTAAATGGAACTCTTGTTCCTATCAGTGATTTTACATTATGCCCTTATGTTTGTTATTCACAATTCTGTTTAAAAATTTTGTCATCAGTCAAACTATTGTGTCTGACAGCGCACCAGAAACCATAATAACTCAAGTCGTTGGATCCTAAACAAGCAGCTTTGTCCATTCTGCCTTTTCAGGATAGTGGCTATACTTTGATATCTGGTAACGATGTATGCAGAGCTCAAGGATGAAAAACTCTGCCATTTATTACCACGTGTATTATCATCGTGGCTGTCTCCTGTGATCATAACCTGTGGATATTGGGGAGCTGGACAAAAAAAACAGGCTAGTTTATTTCAGCCTTCCATATGGTAAGAGAGGTTGATTTTAGCAATAGGTAACATGCAGTGAAGTTCCAATGATACCATAAACCGCAGGAGTGTAGTTTGAGTAGTTAAATGTCATCTGTGTGCCTTGTGCTTGCAACAGACTTCTGCCCATGTTGTTACAATATGTACGTTTTTCATTATGTCCTACCATTTTTAGGCCATAGTTAAGGCTACTTCAAATTTTACGACCAAGGTGGGAGGGTTGCACTGTCTTTCTCTAGTTCCACTTCTCCACAGGTCACAACATATATTTAAATGTTTACCCAGTAACTGATGCGGTCAATTATTTACTCTATATTAGTTTCCACAAGAAAATACACCAACCAGGTTTGTCTAATAAACAACAAAAGTATTAATTTATTATAAAACAAGACTTAGTCAATAAAGATGCAAAGCTTTAATACACAGTTTGAAATATGACAGTAAATATATATATTCTCTTCTAAATATCCAATACACGTAAACACACACACACTGGTTAAAGGAAAAATAAAGATGCTTTGGCCAAAGTACTCGTTAATTCTTGAAGAAAAAGGATAAGATATATTACCTTCCACATGGCAGTCTGGAGTTCGAGTACATGTAGACAGTTCACTGGGATCTTTTCAGAGAGATGTCGAGAGGAAGTCTTCCGGAAGCTTCTCAGGAGAAATGCAGCATCAGGCGTTACAGCTATCACACGCTGGATTTTTTGAAGGGTTTCTCAGAGAAGTGGAGAAAAGATGAGCTGGGTGTTTCTTTCAACAGGCTACAAACCCAACTGACACAAAACAGTGTTCAAAACACGAAACACACTCTTGAGCACCATAAATCTTGACATGTCACCTCTCTTGTAAACAACTCCCATAGTCAGAAGGCACCTGTTGCTTACTTAGCTGAAGACATGTGACATCCAGTAAATGTTTTTAAACAGAGTCCTTCCAGTGACCCTTAAAAAAAAGTCCATCTCCACAATTTTAAAACACGGGTCCTCAAAAAATATTTAAAAATGGAAGCACTTTCATAACAAAATGGATATGGGACTCTCACGATTGAATCATAAGTTTGAACTGATTTTACACAATCTTAATTCCAGTATACCACTGCTTCTGATAATTCAAAATTGCTTTTATGCCCTCAAAAGTGAGTGATCCAATTGTTTGAAAGTGGAATTCATGGTTTAAAAATGAATTCTCAGATTTTTTGGGAATTAAGGAGCTGGGCTGTACTGGGTTTAATTTCACTGCATGCCACAATGATCTTTTGAAAACCGAAACTAATCAGGTTCCTAATGTAGCAGCTCAACTAAGTTTTCAGTAGCCTGAGGCTCAGAGGCTATATTGAATTGTGACCCCTGCTATAAGGATTCACCGTTCCTGCCGCTATGTATACACGAGTGTATTTGCTGATAGCAATCCACCTCACTAATTTGTTCAACACGTGGTGAAGTGTTAGATGAGCACAAATAAAGTGTCAAATTTGAATTTAAAATGTTTATTATTGCAGAATAACCAAAATAAAGTATTAACGTTTTAATTATATAATATATAAGCAATATTTTTTAACTTTATTATTATGACTTGCACTGATGTTTGGGACTTTGTGAAGGAGTGAGAAATGGCTGATAACGAATTGGTGCAACTGATTGGCTATCGCCTGCTTTACACTCTGGCACAAACTCCAGGATTTACCCCTGAAGCAGTTATGATAAGTTAACACTGCAGTTATCGCAACTCCATAACTGTAAAGAACTTTTCGCCTTCTGCTTGCTTTTTAAAGATGCATATTCGGATTCATTTATTTTTAACATGAAGATTTGTATTGCTGAGCTTTAAAACATAAAAAATCATGGAACGGCTTTTACCTTCATCTGTGCCTGCACACAATTTGAAAGAAATATAATAGGGATTGCAATCTGATGCTGCTCAATGGCAACTTTGAACTGCGCCTTACATCTTACAATAGAGCACATGTTCACCCTTTCATGCTGTTGGAGCAAAAATCACAGAGCTGGTGATCCCATGATTTATTCCAAAATTGCCTACAAATGGCATAAACTTTGCAAGTTTTGAAACTTTGTCCTTATTACTTGTAATAATATAATTTTGGACAGCCTGTTCACTCCAAAATGTAACTGTAGGTGCACCAGACCTTCAATTGTTGTATGTTATTGAAAAAAAAAATTCTAATGAATATTTCATCACTCAGTTGGTATTTATGCTCTTTTGGAGTTCCCCTACATAAGTCATTGCCTCCAGAACGAGGCAAGTAATTCTATGCTCCCAGGACTCTGTTATTATTGCTTTTCAATCAAGTCATTGAGAAACAAAAGCAAAATACTGTGGATGCTGGAAATCTGAAATAAAGACAGAACATGCTAGAAATACGACTTGATTCATCTATTTTAGTAATGCTGCAAATGAGTGAGGAGTAAGACAGAAACTCGACTCAGAACTGGAAGACAAGGGAAACTAGAAGAAAATTCAACAATTTCAGATCATAATCACTGTTCCCACTTCTGAGATAGCAGCAGTTAGCAATGATTCTGCTATTCCTGTTTACACCTCCTAGAGTCATAGAGTTATACAGCACAGAAACAGGCCCTTCAGCCCATCGTGCTGTACTGGCCATCAAGCAGCTATCTATTCTAAACCCATTTTCCAGCACTTGGCCCGTAGCCTTGTATGCTATGGCATTTCAAGTGCTCATCTAAATACTTCTTAAATGTTGTGAGGGTTCCTGCCTCTACCACCCCTTCAGGCAGTGTGTTCCAGATTGCAACCACCCTCATGGTGAAAATTTTTTTACTCAAATCCCCTCTAAACCTCCTACACCTTACCTTAAATCTATGCCCCCTGGTTATTGACCCCTCCGCTAAGGGAAAAAGTTTCTTCCTATCTAACCTATCAATGCCCCTCATAATTTTGTATACCTCAATCAGGTCCCCCCTCAGCCTTCTCTGCTCCAAGAAAAACAATCCTAGCCTATCCAGTTTCTCTTCATAGCTGAAATGCTCCAGCCCAGGCAACATCCTGGTGAATCTCCTCTGCACCCTCTCCAGTGCAGTCACATCCTTCCTATAGTGTGGTGCTCAGAACTATACACAGTACTCCAGCTGTGGCCTAACTAGCGTTTTATACAGCTCCATCATAATCTCCCTGCTCTTATATTCTATGCCTCGGCTAATAAAGGCAAGTATCCCATATGCTTTCCTAACTACCTTATCTACCTGTGCTGCTGCCTTCAGTGATCTATGAACAAGTACACCAAGGTCCCTCTGACCCTTTGTACTTCCTAGGGTCCTACCATCCATTGTATATTCCCTTGCCTTGTAGTCCTCCCAAAATGCATCACCTCACACTTCTCAGGATTAAATTCCATTTGCCACTGCTCCGCCCATCTTACCAGCCCATCTATATCATCCTGTAATCTAAGGCTTTCCTCCTCACTATATACGACACCACCAATTTTCATGTCATCTGCAAACTTACTGATCATACCTCCTATATTCACATCTAAATCATTAATGTACACTACAAACAGCAAGGGTCCCAGCACCGATCCCTGCGGTACACCACTGGTCACAGGCTTCCACTCGCAAAAACAACCCTCAAACATCACCCTCTGCCTCCTGCCACTAAGCCAATTTTGGATCCAATTTGCCAAATTCCCCTGGATCCCATGGGCTCTTACCTTCTTAACCAATCTCCCATGCAGGACCTTATCAAAAGCCTTACTGATGTCCATATAGACGACATCAACTGCTTTCCCCTCATCTACACATTTTGTCACAGCCTCAAAAAATTCAATCAAGTTAGTCAGACACGATCTCCCCCTGACAAAGCTATGCTGACTATCCCTGATTAATCCCTGCCTCTCCAAGTGGAGATTAATCCTGTCCCTCAGAATTTTTTCCAATATTTTCCCTACCACTGATGTTAGACTCACCGGCCTGTGATTACCTGGTTTATCCCTGCTACCCTTCTTGAATAATGGTACCACATTCGCTGTCCTCCAGTCCTCTGGTACCTCTCCTGTGGCCAGAGAGGATTTGAAAATTTGTGCCAGAGCCCCTGCTATCTCCTCCTTTTCTTCACATAAAAGCCTGGGACACATCTCATCTGGGCCTGGGGATTTACCCACTTTTAAGCCTGCTAAAACAGCTAATACTTCCTCCCTTTCAATGCTAATATGTTCAAGTATATCACAATCCCCCTCCCTGATCTCTACACCTACATCGTCCTTCTCCATAGTGAACACAGATGAAAAGTAATCATTTAAAACCTCACCTATATCCTCCGGCTCCACACACAGATTGCCACTTTGGTCCCTAATGGGCCCTACTCTTGCCCTGGTTATCCTCTTGCCCTTTATATATTTATAAAATGCCTTAGGATTTTCCTTTATCTTGCCTGACAATGTTTTTTCATGTCCCCTCTTCGCTCTACTAATTACGTTTTTAAGTACCCCCCTTCACTTTCTATACTCCTCTAGTGCCTCCACTGTTTTCGGTGCTCTGAATCTGCCATAAGCCTCCATTTTTTACTGATCCAATCCTCTATATCCCTTGATATCTAGGGTACCCTGTACCTGTTGGTCCTACCCTTCACCTTAATGGGTACGTGTTGGCTCTGAACTCTCACTATTTCCTCTTTGAATGACTCCCGCTGATCTGATGTTGACTTTCCTACAAGTAGCTGCTCCCAGTCCACTTTGGCCAGATCTTGTTTTATCGTCTTAAAATTGGCCTTCCCCCAATTCATTACCTTTATTTTCGGTCCATCTTTGTCCTTTTCCATAACTACCTTAAATCTTACAGAGTTATGGTCACTATCCCCGAAATGTTACCCCACTGACACTTCTACCACTTGTCCGGCTTCATTCCCTAGGATTAGGTCCAGTACTGCCGCTTCCCTTGTAGGACTTTCTATGTACTGGCACAAAAAGCTCTCCTGTATGCATTTTAAGAATTCTGCCCCCTTTAAGCCTTTTGCACTAAGACTATCCCAGTTGATATTGGGGAAGTTGAAATCCCCTACTATTATTACCCTATTATTTTTACACCTCTCTGAGATTTGCTTACATATCTGCTCCTCTATCTCTCCCTGACTGTTTGGCGGCCTGTAGTACACTTCCAGCCAAGTGATTGCCCCCTTTTTGTTTTTAAGTTCCACCCAAATGGCCTCATTTGAGGAACCTTCTAAGATATCAGCCCTCCTTACTGCAGTAATTGACTCCTTCATCAACAGTGCAATGCCACCTCCTCTTTTACCCCCTCCCCTGTCATGCTTGAAGATTCTATACCTTGGAATATTGAGCTGCAGGTCCTGCCCCTCCCTCAACCATGTCTCTGTGATAGCAATAATATCATAATGCCATGTTCTAATCAATGCCCTCAATTCATCTGCCTTACTAGTAAGACTCCTTGCATTAAAATAGATGCAATCCAGCAATGCATTTTTCACTTGTGCCTTAACAGGCCTATATTTGCTCTGCCTTCCAGACTGACTCATTTTCTCTTCTATATTTGACTGTACATCACCCCCTACTGTACCTCCACTCTGTATCCCATCCCCCTACCAAATTAGTTTCAACCCCCACCAACAGCACTAGCAAACCTCCCAGCAAGGATGTCGGTCCCGAACCAGTTCAGGTGCAACCCGTCCAACTTGTACAGGTCCCAGCTTTGCCAGAAACAGACCCAGTGATCCAAGAAACTAAAGCCCTCCCTCCTGCACCACATCCTCAGCAACACATTCATCTGCTCCATCCTCCTATTCCTATACTCACTAGCATGTGGCACTGGGAGTAATCCAGAGATTACAACCTTTGAGGTCTTGCTTTTTAATCTGCTACCTAGCTCCCTAAATTCTTGTTGCAGGACCTCATCCCTCTTTCTACCTATGTCATTGGTACCAATGTGTACCACGACCTCTGACTGTTCACCCTCTCCCTTCAGAATGTCCTGCAGCCACTCCGAGACATCTTTGACCCTAACACCAAGGAGGCAACATACCATCCTGGAGTCCCGTTTGTGGCCACAGAAATGCCTGTCTGTTCCCCTTATGGTTGAATCCCCTATCAGCATGGCTCTCCCACTCTTTTTCCTCCCCTCCTTTGCAGCAGAGCCATCCATGGTGCCATAAACATGGCTGTTGCTGCTTTCCCCTGGGAGGCCATTCCCCCCCAACAGTATCCAAAGCGGTATATCTGTTTGAGGTAGGGATGGCCACAGGGGACCCCTGCACTACCTGCCTGCGCCTCCTACTCCTCCTTGTGGTCACCCATCACTTTTCTGCCTCTACAGCCATTGCCTGCGGTGTGACCATCTCACTAAATATGCTGTCCATGACGTCCTCAGCATCGCAGATGCTCCACAGTGAGTCCATCTGCAGCTCTAGCTGTGCAATGCAGTCAGTTAGTAGCTGCTCTGGACTCTCTAGACCCATCTTTTGTTTCTTTACTTGTCCCATTATCACCCCCTTTTTCCTTGCACCATCATCCCTTTTGTCATTTAATCTTTCTTGCGTTCCACCCTATTACAGACCTTCTCTTTTGTTTTGCTGAAAATAAAGACATGTTGTCGAAGCTTTTCGTCTTGAACTCATCAGGACAATCTGCAAGAATACCAATGTAAGGGTAAACACCAACTTTATACAGTATGAGAAGAGAGTGCTGATTGGTTGGCAAGTGAACTCTGATTGGTAGAGGTGTTGCCATGGAGAATGCACCAGTTTATGGTAACTGACAGTTAACTGCCAAGCTTTGTTTGAAATTTAAACCAGGCAGCTTGACTCTGATTGGTCAAGGCATTGCCGGAAGGAATGAACCAGAAAATGGCTGTCACTAATTTTATTTAGCTGAAACAGGTGTAATGTGTGTACATGTTCTTTCTGCCTGCAAAGAACAGGGCCTTGTGCATTAATATATGTAGCTTCCAGTATGCACAAATGTGCCTCACTGTGAGCCCGACTGACAATCTTAAATTGGTCGTCAGCGTAATTCTTAGCACACTGAGGATTACTTAGCAAGTGTTGTCCAATCCCGAAATCTCATCTAATGTTGGACACTGTGGGCTGAATTTTATGAGCCCTCCGGCATGGGGATCGTGACAGGGGGGTGTGGACAATTCTTCCAGGAGAGGCCTGGCATTACCTCTGATGCTGAGAAGGCCCTGCCGTATTTTACCAGCAGTGGCGAGGCCCTGGTGCAGAGTGGTGGGCTTTCATTTTAATATGAAAATTAGATTAAAATGAAAGAATAATTACCTACCTAGCAGAGACGGCAATCCCACGTCGATACTTCAGCTGTCGGCCGGATCTCCCACGCCTTTGGAACTCTGTTCGGAGCTTCGAGGAATGACACTGATGGGGAGGGGGGACGAGAGAAAATTTCAAGGCTGGAGAGGGGCGAACTATTGTAATTGGTTGTGGGGATGATGGGAAGGGGTTGAAGGGCAAACGTAATGAAGTTTGGGGGAAAGTTCGGGTTGGGAATTAACTTTATTTTGGACGGCATAAGCCCGAAAATGAACATTTGGGGAGGTGGGAGGAGAATTCCAGCTTTTATTTAGTTTTTCACACAAATTTCCAATTAATGTCCCTTTAAAATTTCAATTGCAAAAAGTGGAAGGGCCATGTTGTTTGATATGATCCGCCAGTCTTTGGGACGTGCGGCCTATGTACCTAGCATCACAGTGGCATTGAAATTCATATATCACATTACTCATTTGTGTGATAGGCAGGACGTCTTTTTGGCTTGACAGCAGCATCCTGTTAGTGACGAACATCACACGTGTGGCTACTGCATAGTAGCAGTGTGAAACAGCGAGCTTCACCTGCTGTTCAAATTTTCTCTTTCGTTCTTTCCTTTCTCTACCTACTCCACTCCATCTTTCTTGCGAGATTTGTACTTGCTTATATAAACTGTTAAATCTCCAGCTTCTTCTAGTTCTGATGTAAGGTTAACACAATGAAACCCAAAACATTGGCCGGAATTTTAGGTTGGGCAGGCGGCCCCGCCCACTGGCTGAAAAGTCGTGGGCAAGCCCGCCTCCACCAGGCTGAGATTTTTCGTTCCCCAGGCTCTTAATTGACCTTGGACGAACTTCCACCTCCTTGAAGCAGGAAGTCCCGCCTCATGGAGCCGCCGGCCAATCAGTGGGCCTGCAGCTCATAGTCCCAGCAGCGTCAGCGGGAGCGGTAGCCACTGCTGGGACTACATTCAGCCATCGGAAGCAACAGGGAGAACGGCCTGGGAACTCAGGTAAGTTTTTGGGGCCTCACTGGGGAGAATCAGCCGGGCCCCGGAGAGGCAAGGCGGGATGGTTTGCGGAGTGGGGGAGGTGGGGGGTTATGTGGTGGGGCGGTTGGGTCTTCGGGGGCAGCCCTCCATGGGTCACAGGGTGCCTGATCAGAAGGGCGCCCCCCCCCCCCACCCCCCCAAAGCCTGCAAGAAGGCCACGAGGTTTTATGTGGTGGTGTTTTCTTCGGACTTTGACCATCCAGCTGCCACGGGTAAAATACCAGGCGACAGGAGGAGGCCCCTAAGTGCCAGTTAATTCGCCACTTAAGGGCCTTGATTGGCCGGGGCAGGCAGGCTGTTTCTCGTCGCCGCTGCCCTGCGTATAATTTCAGCTGGGGCCAGAAGGCGTCGGGAACAGACCCCCGCCTTCCACTCAATTTTACTGCCCCCCCCTTCCCGCCACCAGCCTGCTCGTTGGGGGGGGGGGGGGGGGGTTGTAAAATTCCTTTGCTTAACTCTGTTTCTCTCTCCACAGCTGCTGCCCGACCTGCTGAGTAGTTCCAACAGTTTCTGTTTTTATTTTTGTCAGGAGGAAATACAAGAGATTGGTTCTGGTTACTTGTTCCTCGATGCGACAATAACATGCCTGATCTCAGGATCCACACTAACAGCAGGTAGTGAAGGTAGCCTTCATTTTTAGCACCAATGTATGCAGCAACCACTAGCCTTGAAGATATAAGTCAGAAAATAGAGACCTGTCAGCAGCTTTTCAGTACTTCAGTTCTCAATGCTAGCTAAACTATGATGACAACATGGGCACAATAACCATTGAAAATTTATAAAGGCGTTTTAATGATACCATCAGCATAGCAACAGGGAATGCAGAATCTAGCATCATTACCTTTGCAACCATTCTCATTATGAGCAGACACTAGGTAATTTTAATTTACATTTTTCTGACAGTACTTCCTATGTTAGAATCATTTGAACTTTTAATGCTTAATCCATTTGTCCTGTCTTTCTGCCATCCCATGAAGATGTCTAAAGAGGTGAAAGCTTGGGAATGTGTCTAATATCTCTGATAGTACAGTATCGTGCTTTTCATTATATATGTTTACTCTATTTCAAAACTTAGACTATGTAGTAAGCAAAAATTGTGTTAAACAAACCCTGATGAATTATTGTGGCTGGAACACAAGACTGAGAAAAACAGTACAGGTCAAATGTTCAACCTACAAAATGAATTCAATACACCGTGGCATAAATTGTGTTGGGTCATGTCAGCAATTGAGCGGTCTTTGTGTAATTTGACAAAATGTACAGATTATTAGACATTGTGTGTTGAACTTTGACCAGACAGGAAGTCCAACATATATGAAGGAAGGTGTGACATTTTTGGGTGAATTTTCATTCAGTCCTAGGTTTATAAAGCCAACGTTAATCTCCGAGAGGCTCAGTTTCAAGAGCAAATGCAAAGTTTCCAAATAAAGGAGAGCTGCATTATTCATTGTTTTTAGAAAAAGGATAATTTAAATAAAACATTAAAAATATATTAACGATTTGGTTAGTTTAGGTTGGAACTGAGGTGAGAGTGACTGCCCTTGACATCAAGGTAGCATTTGACCGAATGTGACATTAAGGAGCCCTAGCAAAACTGGAGTCAATGGGAATCAGGGGGAAAACTCTCTACTAATTAGAGTCATATCTAGCACAAAGGAAGATAATTGTGGTTGTTGGAGATCAATAATCTCAGTCCCAGGACATCACTGCAGGAGTTCCTCAGGCCCAACCATCTTCAGCTGCTTCATCAATGACCTTCCCTCCATCATAAGGTCAGAAATAGGGATGTTCACTGATGATTGCACAATGTTCAGCACCACTCGCGACTCCTCAAATACTAAAGCATGCCATGTCCAGATGCAGCAAGAGCTGGACAATATCCTGGCTTGGGCTGATAAGTGGCAAGTAACATTCAACGGCATTACCATCACTGAATCCCCCACTATCAACATCCTGGGAGTTACCATTGTAACGAAACTGAACTGGACCAGCCACATAAATACCGTGGCTAAAAGAGCAAGTCAGAGGCTAGGAATTCTGCAGCGAGTAACTCACCTCCTTTCTCCCCAATGCCTATCTATCATCTACAAGGCACAAGTCAGGAGTGTGATGGAATACTCTCCACTTGCCTGGATGGGTGCAGCTCTAATACACTTAAGAAGCTCGGCACCATCCAGGTCAAAGCAGTCTGCTTGATTGGCACCTCATCCACAAACATTCACTCCCTCCACCACCAACACACAGTGGCAGCAGTGTGTACCATCTACAAGATGCACTGCAGCAACGCACCAAGGCTCCTAGACAGCACCTTCCAAACCCGCAACCTCTACCACCTAGAAGGACAAGGGCAGCAGCTGCATGGGAACACCACCACCTGCAAGTTCCCTTCCAAGTCACACACCATCCTGACTTGGAACTATATCACCGTCCCTTCACTATTGCTGGTCAAAATCCTGGAACTCTCTTCCTAGTAGCACTGTGGGTGTACCTACCCCACATGGACAGTAGCGGTTCAAGAAGGCAGCTCACCACCACCTTCTCAAGAGCAATTAGGGATGGGAAATAAATACTGGCCTGGCCAGTGACGCCCACATCTCATGAACGAATAAAAAGAACTAAAAGAATGGCGGAGAAACCCTAAACCCCTGGAACTGGGAATGCGTGTGAAATGGGAATGTGGGTGAAGAGTATTCTCAGGACAACTCACTGATATTACACTATGACTAGGCAAAAGTACTAATGGTCAACTACACGCCACAGCTACAAACAGAAATAAAGAAAGATCTGTATTTCTATAGCATCTTTCACTACCTCAGGACGTCTCAAAGCATTTTACAGCCAATGAAGTACTTCTGAAGTGCAGTCACTGTTGTCATGTAGGAAATGTGGCAGCCGTACTTGCGCACAGCAAGCTCCCACAAACAGCAATGTGATAATGACCAGATAATCTGTTTTTAATGTTGTTAATTGATAAATATTGGTGAGGACACCAGCGATAACGCCCCTGCTCTTCTTCAAAATAGTGGCAATTCTTACATCCACCTGAGAGGACGGATTGGGGCCTCAGTTTAGCATCTCATCCAAAAGACAGCCTCTCTGATAGTAACTGGAGTGGGACTTGAACCCAAAACCTTCTACTTCAGAGGCAAGAGTACGACAAACTGAGCCACAGCCAGGAGTGCAAGTCAATTCAGACACCATGGACACCTTCCCCCACCACATCCCACAAACCCGACCCCCAGGACAACAATACTGAAACCTAAATTACTTTTACCATACTTATCTTAATATTTTTTCTGAAAGAATAAGCTTTAATATTAATTGGAAAGTTAACCATAAAATAAAAATTTCCCCCACCCAAAAAGGTTTTTATTAGTTTAAAATTTCATTACGCCTAGAACTTGGTGCCATTCTGACAGCAAGTGCATGACTGGACTTAGTGGAAGGTTTAAAGAAAGGATCCTAATTAAAAGAACATTTCACAAATCTTAGCTTTGATTTATTGCTTCATTCATGCAGCTTTAATGGATCGGAAACATCCGCAAGCTGGAAGACGATCGCGTACCCAAAGACCTTCTGGACGGTGAGGTAGTCGGGGCCAAATGTTCCACTTCAAGCAGACTTGCAAATGTGACATGAAGGCCCTAAATGTTGACTATCGCATCTGAGAGTCACTAGCTGGAGAAAGAGGGAAATGGCGACAGTGGTCTGACATGCACTACCAAGATGACCAGTTGCTACAGCAGCTTGGCAACAGGTGCCAATGTCAAAAATAACAACTCACAGCATCACTTGGCAGCTTCACATGCAGCAATCTCAAGGATTGGCCTTCATAGCCATCAGCAAAGGTGCACCAAGAGAAGACACCCCACGTAAATGGATTGTCTGCTGTGTGTCCATCATCTTTCATAGATGGAAGGATACCAATCAGTGAGCTTTGATTCATTGCTTCATTTAATAGGCCTTTTGACCAGGATGTCGAGTTTGATAACACTGCAAATCACTTGAAAGATTTGAAGATTGTTTGTTTGATGCACAGTGTGTTTGTGCTGTGTTTGGTAACAACCTCAGAGGCATTGGCAGGTGGGATTGAGAGAGAGAGTCTTCATTTTATACATTTAGAGTACTAGCATAAAGTTAAAGTAAACCTTTGAACAGTCAAATTTTAATTCCCCAAACATGATCTAAAGTGTCATATTCTGGGCATGAAAAGCACAAGTCAACTTCACTTAGTGTGAGATTACACATCGAACCTCATGTAAAGTACACTAGCAACTCATATAACGCACATAAATGTATTTGTCCCAATAAGAGATTACGGAAACCTTAACTATTCATTCTGGATCTGGCAAATATCAGATTCATTCAAGCTCAGGTCTGCTTTAAATCTGTTGTGAGTGTTGCTCAATATTCCTTAAAATGAAGAATTCAGGTTCATAATTTCCAGTCTGTGTTGAGTTGGCTGATCGTAGGCAGGCCAGAGGTGGAGAATGCTACAATCAAGCCTCATTACACCTGATAGGGGGCAAAAGGACCAGGCTGGGTTACGATGTATGCTCCACTTGAATAGCTCACTGGACTGCCCCACCTAGGCTTGTGTGTTTCTTTTATTTGTTCACAGGCTGTCTGTGTCACTGGCAAGGCCAGCATTTATTGCCCTTGAGAAGGTGGTGGTGAGCCACCTTCTTGAACCACTGCAGTCCATGTGAGGTCAGTACACCCACAGTGCTGTTAGGTAGGGAGACTGGGCTGGGTGTGCCTTTGTCATGCCCAACACTTAGGCCGATGCCAGCCGGTCTGTCTGTTTTTATTCTTATTGCACACTTTTGTAGCGGTTTGATACAATTGAGTGGCTTACTAGACCATTTCAGAGGGCAGTTACGAATTAACCACATTGCAATAGGGCACACTGGGTAAGCACAACAGATTGTTTTCCCTGAAAAACATTAGTGAACCAGATGGATTTTTACAACAGTCCAATAGCTACATGGTCCCCATTACTGATTGTAGCTTTTTATTCCAGATTTATTTAAATAAAATTAAACTCTCCAGCTGTTGTGGTGGGATTTGTTATTATATTACCACATATACTAGTCCAGGTCTCTGGTTTACTATCCCAGTATCATAACCTCTAGACCACCAATAACTGGCAAACCACAATCCAAACAAATAGTAGGTCAAGAATAAGGAAGAAGAAAAAGCAAAAATTTCGGAAAAGCATTTTCAACATTAAGACATGTCAATTCCATGGTTTGTTTAACAAGCATGATATTGATTGATAGAAGAATGTCTATTTTTGAAGCCTGTAATAAATATGCAAATTATATATAATTAGCACAATTTATCAATGACACATCCATAGTAATGTATGGAATATACTATAAGTTTCATTCAGATTGGGAATATGATTATAAGGAAAAGTCTATTGTCAGAATTAACTTAATTTGCAATCATAAATTAAGTCTAATCATTTAGCTCATAAATCTGCTATTGTTAACACAAGTATACAGTCCAAGTTTCCAAAAGACAGAACTCATGTAGACCTTTCCCAACTCAAAAGACCTGGTTACATTTTTTCTTGACAAATTAGAAAGGCTGGCAGGAAATGCAGCAGCAAATTTGCACACAGCAAGCTCCCACAAAGAGCAATGTGATAATGACCAGATAATCTGTTTTTGTGATGTTGATTGAGGATTAGATGATTGTTTTTCTTTTTTTACAAATTAGGAAAAATTCTATTCATGGTCTTTTTAATTATTGAGATAGTGTAATTTCTATGTACCTATATTTATCTATTTACTTTAATTATAATGAATATTGCATTGATACATTCCCGTGAGCAAAATAACTATACCCCCATATTTCATAAAGGAGAGATTTGTTTCAGTTAAATATGGGGTGGTTTGGGGCAGCTCCTACTCTGTTAACCAGTGATAAACAACAAAGAATTGACTTCTTAAATTATTACCTATTGAAATGTTATTTTGAATTATTAGATTTTTGTGAATTTGTGATATTACATCAACCTTAAGTGCAACCGTTTCTCATATATTGTATTTTATAATCACGCCATCAGGAAAAACTTCATCAATACTAGACTGTAACCTAGTGATTAGCAGTCAGCTGTTGTAAACCTACAACAGCCTCATTTACAAAAAGCTTCAGTGATGCATCCATTTAAAATATTTAGCTTCTGAAACTTGGACTGCAAATTTGGTCCATTTTGAAAATGCTTTGCTTTGTTTTAGTACTGGTGTCCAGGCTTAGGAGGCGCATGGGATGTCTGACATTCACACTGACTTTTAATCTTTGCCCTTGGTCTCGGCCCCTATTGTTTGTAGGAGTGAACATCCAAGGCGAGTGGTCAGTCCCATGCATTCCCAGAACATAGTTCTTCCTTGCCTTCAAAATCTTCGAACTCTACAACACAGAAGACTATCAAACATGTGCCAATTCTGAAAGAGCCGTCCACTTATTGGCATGTCCCTAAAACCATTCCGACTCCTCTCTTTCCAATATTTATCCATTTCCCTATTAACAGGGTGTTCTGTAACAATAGCAACCTCTCCAGGAAGGGAATTCACCTAACCTCTCTCTTCATTTTTTAAAGTAATAATCTTAGATTCCTGCCGCCTATTTACTGACCAGTGGAAATAGCTTTTCGTACTTACCGTATCAAAGCCCTTAATTATTTTGAACACTATTTTCAGATCTTCTCTGAAACTTCTCTGTTTTTGTGAAAAGAGCTTCAGTTTCTCCTTGTTACTAAAGTCTCTCTTTCCTGTTTTCATTGTCGTAAATCTCTCTTTTACCCTCTCCAAAAGAAAAGCGTCTTCAGAGTCCATCATGTTTTATATTAGGTAAGTGCCTGAGTCTAACGCCTGTAAACAGAAGAATCATAGAATTGTGCAGCACAGAAGGAGACCAGTCACCCCAACGTGAATGATCTATCCAGTTAGTCTCACTCCCATAGTCCAGCAAATGTTTTCCCCTTTGAGTATTTATCCATTTCTCTTTCAAAAGTTATTATTGTATCTGCTTCCACTGCTGTTTCAGGCAGCTCGTTCCAGATCAGAATCACTTGCTGCATAATAAAATGGAATTTAGGGCAACTTTTGCTTCAAGTTTTAATTTCGATGGAACACGCTAAGACACCCAAGTGCTGATTAGGATCAAGGCCTGGAGTGTGTCACAATCCCATCTTTGTTTAAAGTAAGAATAAGTAAAGCAAATAAAAAATGCTGTGCAGCCATGACTGAAACTGGATTCACTACAGCAGCTGATCAAATCCAGGTGGTGGTTTCGACCTGGTCCACATCTATTTAAGGTTTTTTTTTAAAAAAAGCCACATTGAATGTAATAATATGGCTAGGTAGTGGGATGATTGCATAAAATTTTAAAGCACAGAAACAGGCCATTCACTCCATCTGTTCCAGGCCAGGGTTTATACTCCACACAAGCCTCCTTCCACCCTCCCTCATCTAATCCTATCAGCAAATCCTTCCATTCCTCTCTCCCTCATGTGTTTATCCAGCTTCCCCTTAAATGCATCTATGCTGTTCACCTCAACCACTCCACCTGTTAGTGAGTTCCACATTCTCACCACTCTCTGGGTCAAAACGTTTCTTTTAAATTTCCTATTAATTCTCCGTGACTGTATTATTGTTATGGCCTCTAGTTTTGGTCTGTTCCACTAGTGGAAACATCTCTATGTTTACCCTATCAAACCCTTTCGTAATTTTAAAGATCTCTATCAGGTTTTCTAGAGAAAAGAGCACAGCTGCTCAGCTTTTCCTGATTAGTTTATCCTCTTAGTTCTGGCATTATCCTTGTGAATCTTGTTTGCACCTTCGCAAGTGCCTCAATGTCCTTTTTATAATATGGAGCACAGTACTTCAAGTGTGGTCTAACCAAGGTTCCATACAAGCTTAACATAACTTCTCTGCTTTTCAATTCTATCACTCTAGAAATTTACACCAGTATTTGTCTTGTTTTCTTGTTGCCCTATTAACCTGCATTGCTACATTTTGTGATTTGTATATCTGTACTCCCAGATCCCTTTGCTCCTTTACCCCATATCATTATTCTCATATTTTCCGTGGCAGTAGTTGGAATTAATCATTTTGGAGGAGCCAACAGCACCAGTGCTTCCCTTTTTAAAAAATATTTTTTATTGCAGTCTATAGTAAAGCCTGAGGTACACACAGCAAGTTTGAAGATCGTCTTTGTTGAAATATTTAATTCAAACTAACTTCACAGTTCTGTCATTGGCTCAGTTAACAAGTGCACTTCCTGTTGTGGGTCTGAGCAATACAGATCTGTTCACAGCCCCTGGTTCAATTCCTAGTCTATGTTGGGTTAGCTGATTTTAATCATGGTTAAGGATGGTATTATTGGCCTCAGTACCACTAGTCAAGGGAGGGTGCAAATGATCAAGGTTTTCCACTTGTAATTGTTATCTACTGACCCCTGCTGGGAAATCTGTCTGTATGTTCACCTGGAGAACAGAGAATGGTGCTCTTTCATTTCTTTCTTCCACAATCAATGTCCTGCCTGAACTCATCACCAAGACTCATGCAATGTAATGACTGCTTGCGTACAGTCCTTGGAGAGTAGTCGGCATCCATGGAGGTCTGTGCTTTCAGAAGAGCAGAGGAATAGAAGAACATAAGAAATAGGGGCAGGAGTATGGCATTTGGCCCCTTGAACCTGCCCAGCCATTCAATAAATTTCCTACGCAATCTCCATATCTCTTGATTCTCTTAATATCCAAAAATGTATCGATCTCAGTCTTGAATGTACTCAACGATGGAGCATCTGCAGCTCTCTGGGGTTGAAAATTCCAAAAATTCGCAACCCTCTGAGTGAAGAAATTTCTCCTCATCTCAGTCCGAAATGACTGACCCCTTATCCTGAGATGATGACCCTGAGATCTAGATTCTCCAGTCAGGGGGTAACAGCCTCTCAGCATCTACCCTGTCAAACCCTCTCAGAATTTTGTACATTGCAGTGAGATCATCTCTCATTCTTCTAAATGCCCAAAGGATTTACAGTATAAAAGGCACCTAATAATGATCATATTGGCTTAAAGTTGGCCTAAATAAATTCTATTATAGGCCAAATGCTACAGGTGGTCTTGTATATGAGTGTTTCTGGTACTGAAATTAAAAACGTAGAAGATACAGTAGCTATTTTATTTATAGTGATGTATTAAAATATTAAAATTTCAATAATTCTGTCAGTAATGTTACCCCACATGCTCAATCTCCAGTTTAGCATCTGAACTTTACAGTTTGTAATCCTCGTCTATTGGCCTGTGGGATAGTGAGGTGTAGCTCCATACATATAATTATTTCCACATGTACTTCCCAGCTTCAGCCCACCTCAGGAAGGATATATTGGCCTAGGAGTGGGTGCAGTACAGATTCACCAGAATGATACCAGGGCCACAAGGGTTCAATTATGAGGACAGGTTGCATCGACTAGACTTGTATTCCCTTGAATGTCGAAGATTAAAGGGCGATCTCAAAGAGGTGTTTAAGGTGATTTGATGGAAGAGATAGAGAGAAACTATTTCCTCTGGTGGGGATTCCAGAACATCAGGGAATAACCTTAAAATTAGAGTTAGGCTGCTCAGGAGTGATGTCAGGAAGCACTTGTTCACACAAGTACAGTGAAAATCTGAAACTCTCCCAATCAAAAACTGTTGAAACTGTGGGTCACTTAAAAATCTCAAATCTGAGATTAATAGATTTTTCTTAGGCGAGGGTATTAAGGGTTATGAAATCAGGTTGGGAAGTTGGAGTTAAGATACAGATCAGCCATGATATAGCTGAATGTTGGAATAGGCTCGAGGGGCTAAATGGCCTTCTCCTGTTTCTCGATTCGCATGTTCCTACTCACTGCAGTGAACCTTGTAGTTCACATTGCTCCAAGGCATAGGGCCTGTGATCGATAATCTGCAAATGTCCTTTGGCGCTAAAAGAGTTAATAATTCCTACGTTAAGAAAGCATCTCACTGGGGACAGTTCCAGTTAGTTGGAGCTTGCACTGAAAAGTCTCTATAGTCGTCATTGCAGAGCTGTTATTTTATATTACAGCGAACACTTTACTGGTCGTTCCCTGCTGTTTCTTTCATAAATCTATTTTCATTACTATTCACAGCACTTAACACTAGAGAGACCACCAGTGATTCACTCAACAGGAGAAATGGAACCTCTTTTCATGATGGAGGGAACCCAATTGGACCCTCTGGGACGAGCATACATGAGGTGATTTAATGTAATCATACACTTTGTGACACTTAGTCACATCATCACACAATAGTCCATTTTGCTGATAAAACTGGACAAATATGATTCATTTTTTTCATACAGACTTGATGGTGTCCGTTTTTATCACAATGAAATCATTAAGTGGATTCTCCAAGGAAGCACACTTCTAATTTTAACCTCAGAGAGAACCCAGGATTGGGCCAAATATCAGAATGGGCTGAGTCAAATAAAGCTGCAGGAACTGGGTGAAAACTGAGCTTTTACTTTGAAAATTAGTTTTCCTGGTCCCTGAATGAGAACAAATATACATTTTCAGATTTTAAAAGATCTGTGCTATAGGCAGCCTTCTGATTTGAAAACAAGGTTTTAGCCTAAAAAGAAACAGAGTGAAGCCAAGATTTTAGTTCTCTGTTAGAGATTACGACAAAACTGTTTTCAGTTCAGAATGCAATAGTTCTTGGCGGACGTGCACTTTGAGGTTGGAGAAAACAGCCAAAAGGTTTCCCCCACCAGTGGAAACATCTTCTCTATGTCTACCTGATAAAACCCTTTCATAATCTTAAAGACTTGTGTCAGGTCAGCCTGAGAGTAAAGTCTCAGTCTGTTCAGCCGGTCCTGATTAGTATATCCTCTCAGATACCACAAGGTATCATCCTTGTGAATCTTTTGTGCACCTTCTCCAATGCCTCTCTATGCTTTTGATTTTATAGAATCCAGAACTGTTTCAAGTACTCCAATTGTGGTCTAACCAAGGATCGATACAAGTTTGACGTAACTTCTTTGCTTTTCAATTCTATTCCTCTTGAAATGATACCCAGTACTTGGATTGCTTTTTTTTTAATGGGTTCGTTAATGACGAGAACAACAACCACAACTTATTATATTGTGCCTTTAATATAACAAAATGTCTCAAAGTGCTCCATAGGAGTGTTATAAATCAAAATTTGAGCCACTAAAGGAGATATTAGGGCAATGACCAAAACCCTGGTCAAAGAGGTAGGCTTAATTGAGGAGAGAGAGGTAGCGAGGTTCAGGGAAGGAAATCCAGAGCTTAGGGCCTTGGCAGCTGAAGGCACAGCCACCAATGGTGGAGTGATTATCATCGGGAAGCCGGAATTGGAGGAGCACAGGTATCTTGGAGGGTTGTAGGGCTGGAGGAGATTACAGAGAGAGGGTGGGGGCAAGGCCATGGAGGGAATTGAAGGCAAGATGAGAATTTCAAAAATCAAGGTGTTGCTTAACCAAGAGCCAATGCAGATCAGCCAGCACAGGGGTGATGGGTGAACGGGATTTGGTATGAGTTAGGATATGGGCAGCAGAGTTTGGATGACCTCAGGTTTAACTCTTTTATGCAGCATTCAAATGCAAATGAGCCAAGCCCAGAAACACATCTGGGTTTGACTACACTCAAATCAAATGGTTATCAAACGCACATCTGCCTGAATTGTGCTGGTATGAGCGGGGGAGGGAAATTGTTCCTATTATCTAAAACTGAAAGGTGGTAATATGCTTCCAGATTTGTTTTTAAGTTAACCTTTTCTCTGCTGTTCTTTTTCTCTCTCCAATACACACATTCACAGAGTAAATACAAGAGGTTCAGCTACATCACTCAGAACACATTACAAAATATACACTCAGTGCAAAAAGATTCAAATGCAAATTTTCATTCACCACCTGTATGCTCATAGACTGTACAAGCTCGCTATATATATATGTCTTTATATACTGGTCTCAGTGAACAGCTTTAATCCATGATGCTCTACTACTGATTTACCAAATTAAATAATTGCCTTAAGGTCTTAAATTGCGTTGGTTTTTCTGCCATTTGTTTAAAGGGGTGATGCACTTTATCAAGAGTTCATAGAAATGATTGAATCAGTGCTGAATTTCAAACTGCATTAATTTAAACTTATTTTAAAAAATCAGAAATCCTGGTGAATCTCTTCTGCACCCTCTCCAGTATAATCACATCCTTCCTATAGTGTGGTGCCCAGAACTGTACACAGTACTCCAGCTGTGGCCTAACTAGCGTTTTATACAACTCCATCATAACCTACCTGCTCTTATATTCTATGCCTTGGCTAATAAAGGCAAGTATCCCATATGCCTTCCTAACCACCTTATCTACCTATGCTGCTGCCTTCAGTGATCTATGGACAAGTACACCAAGGTCCCTCTGACCCTCTGTACTTCCTAGGTTCCTACCATCCATTGTATATTCCCTTGCCTTGTTAGTTCTCCCAAAATGCATCACCTCACACTTCTCAGGATTAAATTCCATTTGCCACTGCTCTGCCCATCTTACCAGACCATCTATATCATCCTGTAATCTCAGGCTTTCCTCCTCACTATTTACGACACCACCAATTTTCGTGCCATCTGCGAACTTACTGATCATACCTCCTATATTCATGTCTAAATCATTAATGTACACTACAAACAGCAAGGATCCTAGCACAGATCCCTGCAGTACACCACTGGTCACAGGCTTCCACTTGCAAAAACAACCCACGACCATCACCCTCTGCCTCCTGCCACTAAGCCAATTTTGGATCCAATATGCCAAATTCCCCTGGATCCCATGGGCTCTTACCTTCTTAACCAATCTCCCATGCGGGACCTTATCAAAAGCCTTACTGAAGTCTATGTAGACTACATCAACTGCGTTACCCTCATCTACACATTTCGTCACCTCCTCAAAAAATTCAATCAAGTTAGTTAGACATGATCTCCTCCTGACAAAGCCATGCTGACGATCCCTGATTAATCCCTGCCTCTCCAAGTGGAGATTAATCCTGTCCCTCAGAATTTTTTCCAATACTTTCCCGACTACTGATGTTAGACTCACCGGCCTATAATTACCTGGTTTATCCCTGCTACCTTTCTTGAATAATGATACCACATTCGCTGTCCTCCAATCCTCTGGTACCTCTCCTGTGGCCAGTGAGGATTTGAAAATGTGTGTCAGAGCCCCTGCTATCTCCTCCCTTGCCTCACATAACAGCCTGGGATACATCTCACCTTGGCCTGGGGATTTATCCACTTTTAAGCCTGCTAAAACAGCTAATACTTCCTCCCTTTCAATGCTAATATGTTCAAGTCTATCACAATCCCTGTCCCTGATCCCTACATTAACTTCGTCCTTCTCCATAGTGAACACAAATGATAAGTAATCATTTAAAACCTCACCTATGTCCTCCTGCTCCACACACAGATTGCCACTTTGGTCCCTAGTGGGCCCTACTCTTTCCCTGGTTATCCTCTTGCCCTTAATATACTTATAAAACGCTTCAGGATTTTCCTTTATCTTGCCTGCCAATGTTTCTTCATGTCCCCTCTTTGCTCTCCTAATTACTTTTTGAAGTACCCCCCTGCACCTTCTATACTCCTCTCGTGCCTCCACTGTTTTCAGCCCCCTGAATCTGCCCTACACCTCCATTTTTTTACTGATCCAATCCTCTATGTCCCTTGATATCTAGGGTTCCCTGTACTTGTTGGTCCTACCCTTCACCTTAATGGGTACTTGTTGGTCTTGAACTCTCACTATTTCCTCTTTGAATGACTCCCTCTGATCTGATGTTGGCTTTCCTACAAGTAGCTGCTCCCAGTCCACTTTGGCCAGACCTTGTTTTATCGTCTTAAAATCGGCTTTCCCCCAATTCAATACCTTTATTTCTGGTCATCTTTGTCCTTTTCCATAACTACCTTAAATCTTACAGAGTTATGGTCACTATCCATGAAATATTCCCCCACTGACACTTCTACCACTTGTCCGGCTTCATTCCCTAGGATTAGGTCCAGTACTGCCCCTTCTCTTGTCGGACTTTCTACATACTGGTTCAAAAAGCTCTCCTGTATGCACTTTAAGAATTCTGCCCCCTTTAAGCCTTTTGCACTAAGACTATCCCAGTTGATATTGGGGAAGTTGAAATCCCCTACTATTATTACCCTATTATTTTTACACCTCTCTGAGATTTGCTTGCATATCTGCTCCTCTATCCCTCCCTGACCGTTTGGAGGCCTGTAGTACATTCCCAGCCAAGTGATTGCCCCCTTTTTATTTTTAAGTTCCACCCAAATGGCCTCATTTGAGGAACCTTCTAAGATATCATCCCTCCTTACTGCAGTAATTGACTCCTTCATCAACAGCCACCTCCTCTTTTACCCCCTCCCCTGTCACACCTGAAGATTCTATACCCTGGAATATTGAGCTGCCAGTCCTGCCCCTCCCTCAACCATGTCTCTGTGATAGCAATAGTATCATAATGCCATGTGCTAATCAATGCCCTCAATTCATCTGCCTTACTAGTAAGACTCCTTGCATTAAAATAGATGCAATCCAGCAATGCATTTTTCACTTGTGCCTTAACAGGTCTATATTTGCTCTGCCTTCAAGACTGACTCAGTTTCTCTTCTGTATTTGACTGTGCATCACCCCCTACTGTAACTCCACTCTGTAACCCATCCTCCTGCCAAATTAGTTTAAACCCTCCCCAACAGCACTAGCAAACCTCCCAGCAAGGATGTTGGTCCCATTCTGGTTCAGGTGCAACACGTCCAACTTGTACAGGTCCCACCTTTTCCAGAAACAGACCCAGTGATCCAGGAAACTGAAGCCCTCCCTCCTGCACCATCTCCTCAGCCATGCATTCATCTGCTCTATCCTCCTATTCCTATACTCACTAGCACGTGGCACCAGGAGTAATCCAGAGATTACAACCTTTGAGGTCCTGCTTTTTAATCTGCTACCTAGCTCCTTAAATTCTTGTTGCAGGACCTCATTCCTCTTTCTACCTATGTCATTGGTACCAATGTGTACCACAACCTCTGACTGTTCACCGTCTCCCTTCAGAATGTCCTGCAGCCGCTCCGAGTCATCCTTGACCCAAGCACCAGGGAGGCAACATACCATCGTGGAATCTTGTTTGTGGCCAAAGAAACGCCTATTTGTACCCCTTACGATTGAATCCCTTATCAGTGTGGCTCTCCCACTCTTTTTCACCCCATCCTGTGCAGCAGAGCCATCTGTGGTGTCACAAACTTGGCTGTTGCTGCTTTCCCCCCAACAGTATCCAAAGCGGTATATCTGTATAATGTAATAGGCTTTGAGCAAGTGAAGGGGGAGGGAGGGGGAAGAAGAACAAAATGGAAGGTCTGTGATGGGGTGGAGGGCGGGGGAGATTAAATGACAAAGATGTCATGGAACGAAAAGCAAAGGGAGTGGTAATAGTTGTAGTAAAAGACAAAGCATGAGTCAGAGAGAGTGTTAATGGCAGAATAATGAACAACTCTGTTCAAAAGCAAAAACATGAAAAACAGGTTTAAGACTGGCATATGGTTAAAAAACACAATCAAAATGGGGGTCGTGGTCTGAAATTATTGAACTCAATGTTGAGTCCAGAAGGCTGTAGACTGCCTAATCAGAAGATGAAGTGCTGTTCCTCGAGCTTGCGTTGAGCTTCACTGGAACACTGCAGTAGGCTGATTACATAAATGTGGGCAGGAGAGCAAGGTGGTGAATTAAAATGGCAAGCAACCGGAAGCTTTGGGTCATGCTTGCAGACTGAGCGGAGGTGTTCCGCAAAGCGGTCACCCAATCTGCATTTGGTCTCTCCAAAGTAGAGGAGACTGCATTGTGAGCAGTGAATATACTTTACTAAATTGAAAAAACTATAAGTAAATCACTGCTTCATCTGGAAGGAGTGTTTGGGGCCTTGGATGGTGAGGAGAGACGAGGTTAAAGGGTAGGTATTACACCTGCTGGGGTTGCATGGGAAGGTGCCATGGGAAGGGGATGAGGTGTCAGGCATGATGCAGGAGTGGACCAGGATGATGCGGAGGGAACAGTCCCTTTGGAATGCTGGCAGGAGAGGGGAGGGGAAGATATGTTTGGTAGTGGCATCACGCTGGAAGTAGCAGAAATGGCAGAAGATGATTCTTTGGATGTGGAGGCTGGTGGGGTGGAAAGTGAGGACAAGGGGAATCCTGTCATGGTTCTGGGAAGGAGGGAAAGGGGCGAGAGCAGAAAAATGGAAATGGGTCAGACATGGTCGAGGGCCCTGTCAACCACAGTGGTGGGGGGAGTCCTCGGTTGAGGAAAAAGGAAGACATCAGAGGCACGGTTATGGAAGGTTGCATCATCAGAACAGATTTGACAGATGGAGAAATTGGGAGAATGGAATGGAGTCCTTACAGGAAGCAGGGTGTGAGGAAGTGTAGTCGAGGTAGCTGTGGGAGTCGCTGGGCTTATAATAAATACTAGTGGACAGCCTATCCCCAGAGATGGAGACAGAGAAGTCGAGGAAGGGAAGGGAAGTGTCAGAGATGGACCATGTGAAGGTTAGAAAAGGGTGAAAATTGGAAGCAGAGTGGATGAGGTTTTCCAGTTCGGGGCGAGAGTAGGAAACGGCACCGATACAGTCATCAATGTACCGGAAAAAGAAATGGGGGTGGGGGCCTGAGTAGGACTGGAACAAGGAATGTTCGACATATCCCACAAAAAGACAAGCATAACTAGGACCCATGCGGGTACCCATAGCAACACCTTTTATTTGAAGGAAGTGAGTGGAGTTGAAGGAGAAGTTGTTCAATGTGAGAACAAGTTCAGCCAGGCGGAGGAGGGTGGTGGTGGATGGGGACTGGTTGGGCCTCTGTTCAAGGAAGAAGCGGAGAGCACCTCACACCATCCTGGTGGGGGATGGAGGTGTAGAGAGATTGGATGTCCTGATTTCCTGGTTAGGGCCAGGAAACTGGAAATTGTTGAAATGAGGTAGGGCGCCAAAAAATTCAAGGATATAGATGGAAAGAGACTGGACAAGGGGAGAAAAAATAGAGTCAAGATAGGTTCAGTGGGGCAGGAACAAGCTTAAATGATGGGTCTACCATGACAGTCCTGTTTGTGGATTTTAGGAAGGAGGTAGAAGCGGGCTGTCCGGGGTTGTGGGACTAGGCGGTGGGAAACTGTAGAGGGAAGATCTCTGGAGGAGATGAGGTCAGTGACATTCCTGGAGACAGTGGATTGATGTTCGGTTGTGGGGTCATGATCTGGGGGAGGTCGGACGAAGTGTCTGAGAGTTGGTGCTCAGCCTCTGCAAGGCAGAGGTCACTGTGCCAGACAACAACTGTGCCACCCTTGTCAGTGGGTTTGATCACAATGCCAGAGTTAAACCTGAGGGAACGGAGAGGGAGAGAGATTAGAATGGGTGAGGGGAGCAGAGAAATTAAGATGGCCGATGTCATGCTGACAGTTCTCAATGAAAAGATCAAGAGCAGGTAAGAAGCCAGAGGGTGGGGTCCAGGTGGATGGAGAATACTGGAAGCAGGTGAATGGGTCCACTGGTTGGGGGGAGGACTCCTGAGCCCGGAGGTGACAGAAGAAGAGCTCAACATTGCGCCAAGTGTGAAATTCATTGAGGTGGTGGTGGGGGTGGTGGGGGGGAGCGGGCATAAGGGGATAAAACTGAGTCCTTTGTTAAGTACAGATCATTCAGCATCAAAGAGAGGAAGGTCAGAGGGGTAAAACTGTGATTGTTGTATTAGGAGGTGTTTGCTTGTAATATGTAACTCTGTTAAATAATTATAAAAGTGTATAAAGATTGGCTCCAGTTCTATCCTTCACCAACTAGCTCTCTGGAGTACAACAGGTGTTACTGAGTAGCAGATGGGAGGGCATTTACCTGAATTCTGATAGTCTGGGTAGTGGGAGTAGGGGAAGTGGGGTTGGCCATGTGCCTTTGGTCAGTTTAGTGGTGGGAATTAAAAAAGAAAGTGCTGGAAATACTCAGCAGATCTGGCAGCATCTGTGGAGACAGAAACAGAGTTAATGTTTCAGGTCTGTGACCTTTCATCAATTATGGCAGGTAGTTGCTGGAATCCCTATTAGGTTTCCTAATAGGGCACATTTATTTGCCCCATGTTCAGTGGTATTGTTATGGGGTGTATTGAATCTCTTGCTGATCTTTTGGGGGGAAGATATAGGGGGGGATTATGGAATGATAAGTGTAGATCACTCGTGGTTTTAATACATCCAGAGTTTTACCAGGAGTGGAAGATCTTTCTTGCTTCTGAACTGCCATTGTTGGATCCGAAGTCTAACATTACTTGTTCCTGTTGACAATTCTGCCCGCTGTTCTGAATGTGTTGTGAGAATGGCATGTGGATATTTATTGCAAGGCTGGCTGTTCAATGATCTGTTACAGGGCCCCATGCCAACTATCACATTGAACAGAAACAGAAGAACAACCAGTAACTGGGACCTTTAATAACATGTTATAAAAACTGGCATCATCAGAGGAAAATGAAAACTGATGGCCAGATCTGAGTCTGTTTATGAAGCTTTATTGGAAGTGAAAATATTGAACCTTTTTTGACCTACACTTAGATGGTGAAATCCACATGAATGCCAACAGTACAGAGGAGGTATGGATATGGAAATGGGTGGGGAAATCTACACACTGAGCTCTCTTGAGGGGTATGGTAGCATCGTGGTTAGGTGACTGAACTAGTAATTCAGATACCTGGACTAACAACCCACAGACATGAGTTCAAAACATGCCATGGCAGCTATTAATTAAATAATTCTGGAATTAAAAAGTTAATATCAGCAATGGTGACTACTGGATTGTTGTAAAAACCCATCTGGTTCACTAATGTTCAGTCTGGCATACATGTAACTCCAGACCCACAGCAATGTGTTTGACTCTTAACTGTTCTCTGGAATGGCCCAGCAAGACATTCAGCTCACTTTCCCAAGGGCAATTAGGGATGGGCAATAAATGCTGGCCTGACCAATGATGTCCACGTCCTGTGAATGAATAATAAAAAAAAATGTTTCCTAAAGCAACCATGAGCCTTTGGCCTTGATTCCACCTCCCTGCACTCCTGGCTGCCAAGTCAGCTTTAGCCCAGAGATTTGTAACCTTAACCCTAACTTTTACTTTTGACCCACATCTGACTGGTTTGTTCTACCTCCAAACCATCACCTTCCTTAACCCCTACTCTTCCCCTCCACTACTGAAACCCTACTACATAGGAACAGGAAGAGGCCATTCAGCCCCTCTCGCCTGTTTCGCCATTCGATGAGATCAAGTCTTATCTGTGACCTAACTCTGTGGCCTTTGCCCCCTATCCCTTAATACCTTTAGATAACAAAAGTTTATTCATCTTAGCTTTAAATTAACAATTGATCTAGCAACAATTGCCATTTGTGGAAGAGAGTTCCAAACTTCTAAAACCCTTTGGGTTGGATTTTGTGTGGCTGTTGAGGGCTGCAGCAGCAGTGGGGACTGGAGAATTGCAATGCAGCCGTTCGCCTGGAAATCCAGTGTTGTGACACCGTTTCCGGATTTTGTCAGTGGCGGGAAAGCACAATGGCAGCAATCTCACCATAATGTGGCGGGAATCAATTTTAAATTGCTGAGATGCTGACTTAAATGTATTTAAATATCATTATAAGCAACTTAATGATCGATGACTGATTCTGTGAACGTTGGGCGGCACTGACATGCCTTCGGTTTCATGACCAGTGAAACCTGGCAGCACAAAGGCAAGAGGGCACATTGTCCCGATGGGGCGGCAGCCTGGAGCACTGCTGCATAGGGGAAGAGGGGGTTTGGAGGCCATTGTGGGACCGTGTTACTGCAGGTTCCCCAGGGTAGCGGGGGCTCTGTAAAGGGTTCAAGGGGAGTGGGGGCTGTGCAAGGGGCTGAAATGTGCGCATGGTGGTTGGCGGTGTGATGATCAGTATGGGGTAGGAAAACTGTTGTGTGATGGGTCTGATTACTCACATTGCTGGAACAGAGGGTGGGCCATCATCTAGGCTGGGACCTGAGGTCCATCAGCGACTCTGCCAACAGACTTTTCACATCCTCAGGTGCCAAGGCAGGAGGTCAGATGGGTAGAGCAATGCACGAAGGAGGCAAGAGACAATCTCATAATGACTCATTTACAGCCATCCTGTTGTCCATTCGCAGAGAGTGAATTAAAGGCTCACTTTAATGCCTGGGCTCTAATGCATCCATTTCATTTGTGGTCCCTGTCTTGAGAGTGAATGCAATGCGCACTGGTGTCCATGTTAATGAAGGCTCTCATCACATTGGCATGTTAATGAGGGCTGTTTCACAATGAAATAGACCTGAGGGGGAAGGGTGAGGTCTACATGTCACAATTAAGGCATAATGGCACATAGCTTTCAGACAATGAAGCCAAAAAATTTGAGCAAAGGATCTGTTAATTATAAATTATAATTATAAGGATCTGTTAACATAAAATGTATATTCTACACCCGTGAAACCCAAAGTGTTGCTATGTGCTCTTTTTGTACGTTTGTGGTGCTCCTACACAGTGTGATCCCAGCGGCGGCAGCTGGGCTGGAGGCAGGCTGATCAGACTGCTCCTTGTCCTGTAATGTCTTTGGCAGCTGTCCTCGAGCTGCCTGATGCCTCTAAGACCCTGGCTGCCTGGGCGTATCCTCAAGCATTGCGGCTGCTGGAGCTGTGCTCACTGGCGGAGGGGCGGAGGAGCTGGGTGCCACACTCAGAGCTCCCTGAGGAGAGCCCCCAAATCTGGCTGTCAGCCTCTCCTCCTCCCTTTGAAGGCTCTCTCAAGCCTCCCTGCTCACCAGAGAAGGACCAAGAGCTACAGAAGCCTCTGGGCTCCAGTTCCTTCTCTCATCTTGCTACTGCTGCATTGAGCTCATGGCCAAGGTGGTGGTGTACAGGTCAGCGCGGATCTGTGGGAACTGGCTCTCCATGAGGGTCACCGACCTCTCAATGGAGGAAGCCATGTGTTCATAGGCTTTAGACATAGCAGCTGTCCTCCATCTTCTGCTCATGGCTGCCCATGGCCTCTGGCATCTCCACCAGATGTTGCCTTACCTCTCTCTGCAAGTCCAGCATGCCCTGTGCTGCCAACACCAGAGGCTCATCATCACCCTGGGGCTCAACATGGGCCTGGCCACCCACAGTCCTCCAGCTACCCTCAGCTTTGAGCAGCTGCTTGTGCATTGCTCTCACCAGCTTGTGACCCTGATTCTAAAGCCGAGTGGTTACCCACTGAGGTGAAAGGGTGCAAGAGAGTCATGGAACAGTGCATCCTCTGAGTGGTCCCCTCCTCAGAGGTGGACGGCTGTCCCCTTGTGGTTGTGGACCTCTGTGAATGGCTATCTGCATGAGAGAACACAAACATATGTGGGTTAGGCTGTGCAGATCTCCTGATGCCAAACATGTGTAATGTGGGTCTCCAACATTGATGTGAATGCTGATGGAAGACAATCATAGAGTCATAGAGAGATACAGCACTGAAACAGGCCCTTCGGCCCACCGTGTCTATGCCGACCAACAACCACCCATTTTCCTAATCCTACATTAACCCCACATTCCCTACCACATCCCCACAATTCTCCTACCACCTATCTACACTAGGGGCAATTTACAATGGCCAATTTACCTATCAACCTGCAAGTCTTTGGCTGTGGGAGGAAACTGGAGCACCCGGCGAAAATCCACGCAGTCACAGGGAGAACTTGCAAACTCCGCACAGGCAGTACCCAGCACTTAACCCGGGTTGCTGGAGCTGTGAGGCTGTGGTGCTAACCACTGCGCCACTGTGCCGCCCCCCGTGCAACACTGCAGCATTGCTACCCTCCCCACATCACGCAACCTCCTGTATAGTCACATATAATCCTCATTCTCTTGTGCAGGGACTCCAATCTCCCTGTTGCCTACTAGTCAGCCGTCCTGGGTGCCCGCCAGCTCCAAGGTCTCTTCCTCAGTGGAGGTCAGTGGATGTACATCTGGGATTCCTCCACCTGTCCGGGACATCTCCCTCCTGTTATGAGCCCTCGTGTCCTGCAAGAGGAAGGATGGAAATGGTAGAGAATGGCACAGAAATCAACAGGATAGTTCTGCTCATTTCAGTCCCTCATCCCCTACTGGGGAACCTGATGGCTCTCATGCTGACATTCGCTGTCATGGGAGTCAAGGGGGGTGAGAAATGGAAGAAAGTGGCCTGTGGCCAAAAGATATCCACGCATTTGTCAGGAAGAGACAAAATCCTCGCCACTCAACACTGCAGCACCACTACCCTCCCCACTTCACGCAACCTCCTGTGTAGTCACATACAATCCTCAAGGAGGCAACTAGTACGGAGCACTGACCTTGGCAGAATGCAGGAGGTCATTGACCCTCTTCCCGCACTGGACCCAGTTGCGCTGGGTGACCCCAAGGCTGCTAACCTCCTCTGTGATCTCCGACGAGGCTTGCCGGGTCAGACGGGAGAACCACTTCCTGCCATCGCGGGGGAAGAGAACCTACTGCCTTTCCCTGGCAGCCTGGAGGAGAATCTGCAGGAAAGCATCACTGAACCATGAAGCCACCCTGTGTCTTTAGTCAGACATCGTCAGGGTACAGGACCCAGTCAGATATGGTTGTAGGCTACACCAAGCTGACAATGTATCCAGGACAGGAGTGAATGCAGGGTTTTAAATATGGTGCCAGCACCTGCTTCAGGGTCATCTGATGCCGTAATCAACGCATTGCCTCCTACCCCCGCCTCGTGTCTGGGGGTGGGGTGGGGGGCCTGCACTTCCCAATGTAAAATGGGTGCCCACTATGAAATCGCGTTGGGGCTGCTGCCCACATGACTGCCACGAACAGTGCCATTTGCCAGGCCCACTGCCGGGAAGGGCGGTGGGCTCCTTTAATTCGGCCCTTTGTGTGTAGAAGCATTTCTTAATTTCACTCCTGAAAGGTCTGGCTCTAATTTTTAGACTATACCCCCGACTCCTAGACTCCTCAACTAGTGAAAATAGTTTCTCTCTATCTACTGTATCTGTCCACTTAATATCTTGAAAACTTTGATCAAATGCTTTCACCACCTCATGGTTAGACTTCTCCAAAGCTCTCCACTGCCTCGATGATGCAAAACTAAAGAACAGCACACTCTGTGTCCCTTTTACCCCAGCGCAGCAACACTCCATTCGCCTCCAGTCTTCCAGCAAAGCTACCTCTGTATCAGCTGTGACTCAGTGGGTAGCACTCTCACTTCTGTACCAGCTGTGACTCAGTGGGTAGCACTCTCACTTCTGTATCAGCTGTGACTCAGTGGGTAGCACTCTCACTTCTGTACCAGCTGTGACTCAGTGGGTAGCACTCTCACTTCTGTATCAGCTGTGACTCAGTGGGTAGCACTCTCACTTCTGTATCAGCTGTGACTCAGTGGGTAGCACTCTCACTTCTGTACCAGCTCTGACTCAGTGGGTAGCTACTCACTTCTGTATCAGCTGTGACTCAGTGGGTAGCACTCTCACTTCTGTATCAGCTCTGACTCAGTGGGTAGCTACTCACTTCTGTATCAGCTCTGACTCAGTGGGTAGCTACTCACTTCTGTACCAGCTGTGACTCAGTGGGTAGCACTCTCACTTCTGTACCAGCTGTGACTCAGTGGGTAGCACTCTCACTTCTGTATCAGCTGTGACTCAGTGGGTAGCACTCTCACTTCTGTATCAGCTGTGATTCAGTGGGTAGCACTCTCACTTCTGTATCAGCTGTGACTCAGTGGGTAGCACTCTCACTTCTGTACCAGCTGTGACTCAGTGGGTAGCACTCTCACTTCGGTACCAGCTGTGACTCAGTGGGTAGCACTCCCACTTCTGTATCAGCTGTGACTCAGTGGGTAGCACTCTCCCTTCTGTACCAGCTGTGACTCAGTGGGTAGCACTCTCACTTCTGTATCAGCTGTGACTCAGTGGGTAGCACTCTCACTTCTGTATCAGCTGTGACTCAGTGGTTAGCACTCTCACTTCTGTATCAGCTGTGACTCAGTGGGTAGCACTCTCACTTCTGTACCAGCTGTGACTCAGTGGGTAGCACTCTCACTTCTGTATCAACTGTGACTCAGTGGGTAGCACTCTCACTTCTGTATCAGCTGTGACTCAGTGGGTAGCACTCTCACTTCTGTATCAGCTGTGACTCAGTGGGTAGCACTCTCACTTCTGTATCAGCTGTGACTCAGTGGTTAGCACTCTCACTTCTGTATCAGCTGTGACTCAGTGGGTAGCACTCTCACTTCTGTATCAGCTGTGACTCAGTGGGTAGCACTCTCACTTCTGTACCAGCTCTGACTCAGTGGGTAGCACTCTCACTTCTGTACCAGCTCTGACTCAGTGGGTAGCACTCTCACTTCTGTATCAGCTGTGACTCAGTGGGTAGCACTCTCACTTCTGTATCAGCTGTGACTCAGTGGGTAGCACTCTCACTTCTGTACCAGCTCTGACTCAGTGGGCAGCACTCTCACTTCTGTACCAGCTGTGACTCAGTGGGTAGCACTCTCACTTCTGTATCAGCTGTGACTCAGTGGGTAGCACTCTCACTTCTGTATCAGCTCTGACTCAGTGGGTAGCACTCTCACTTCTGTATCAGCTGTGACTCAGTGGGTAGCACTCTCACTTCTGTACCAGCTCTGACTCAGTGGGTAGCACTCTCACTTCTGTATCAGCTGTGACTCAGTGGGTAGCACTCTCACTTCGGTACCAGCTGTGACTCAGTGGGTAGCACTCTCACTTCTGTACCAGCTGTGACTCAGTGGGTAGCACTCTCACTTCTATGCCAGAAGTTGTGGGTTTAGGTCCCACTCCAGTAGCTTCAGCACAACAATCTAGGCTTACTTTCTAGTGCACTACTGAGGGAGTGCTGAACTGTCAGAGGTGCTGCCTTTTGGATGAGATGTTAAATCAAGACCCTGTCTGTCTGCTCAGGTCGGGGATTAAAGGTCCTATGGCACTATTTTGAAGAAGAGCAAGGGAGTTCTCCCCGATGTCCTGGCCAATATTTATCCCTCAATCAACACCACAAAAACAAGGCAGATATTGCTGTTTGTGGGAGCTTGCTGTGCGCAAATGGACTGCTGCATGTCCTATCCTACAGCAGTGACTACACTTCAAAACGTCCTTCTTTGCCTGTGACATTGGGGTGTCCAGAGGATATCAAAAGTGCCATATAGATTCTCGTCTTTCTTTTGCTCTAAGATTCCACAGGCTTCCTATGCCTATGAGCCTCTCATCCAACTGTTTGACCTTGGATGCACATTGCAGTCCTGCACCACTTCTCATTTCCCACTCCTTCCGCTCAAACATCAAGGCCTGTTTTTTTCAGATATCTTGCCCCCACCCTCTGCAACACCTGCTTTAGCATCTTTAATCTTCACACCGCCTTGCAGGCCTTTGAAAACCTCACTAAAATTCTCGACTCTGCTTCTGTGCTCTCCCTGAACCTCATCCTTTCTTTTCCTACCCATCACTGGTGTTGTCTTGCTATCCACCTTTCTGTAAACTTCTCAGTGACACATCTCTGCACCTCACCAGTGCTTATAGGAATGTGGGTTGTTGCTGTTCGCTACCTCACCAACACTACTGCCCGTTTCAAAAAGATATTCACTGACTGAGAAGCATGTTGGGACATTCTGAGGATGTGATGAACACTCTGGCTAGGGAGAAAGTATATTTGGAATGAGAAAATGAGGCATTGTAATGGTCCGTTGTGATTTAAGTGAGTGAATTGTTGAAAGTGGTGAGGGAGTGGAGATAAGGTAATGTGAGTTGATTTTGAGAGGTTGGAATTGCTCACCCATTGCTGCTGTTGTGAAGCTATGGAACCTCTTCTTCCACTGAAGCCAGGTTCTGGGAGTGATTCCAGCAGTACTGACTCTTTCCAACCTCTGTCCACACCAGCTTGATCCTGGCCTTGGAGACACCTCTGTGGCCACTGGGGAAACACTTGCTCCCTCCCTCGATTAAAATCTCCAGAGAGGCATCGGAGAATTGTGCGGTGACCTTTCCACTTATCCTGGCTTCCAGCAAGCATTATCCAACTGTATCCAACAGTGTCCACTCTCCCTCCCCACACCTTGCTTTCCCTCCTTGCACCTTGCTCTCCCTACAACTCCTCCTCCCACACCTCACCCTCCCTGCACTTCGTGCTCTGTCCCCTCACCTTACTGGCCCTGAACCTGCCCCGAGGTACAATCGAGCCTCAAATGTCCTTTCGATTAAGCCATAAATAATTTCTTTACAAATCTGCAACAATTAATCCCAAACAAATTGAATTTCCTGTTGTGAACAACACACTGACTATTTTCAGCTGGCAGATTACCTCACAATCATGGAATACACCAGAAAATCCGAATCATAGCCATAATTAACGTTGCCCAATGTATATTTGGAAAATTTATGGAGAAATTGCAAGGTTGAAATCTAATTTTGGGAATCAGATGATGTTCACAAACTGCTTGAGCTTTGCTGTTGTAGTTTTGACACTGTTTGAACTCTGAGATTAGATTGTAGCCCTTATATTTCACTTTCTGTTGTCAATTATTCTACACTTGATTATATTTGTGGCCAAACAGTCCAGAAATGGAGTCCACTGGAGATTCTGAAGACACGTGCAATTTGCTTATTAAGAACTAATGCCCCTAAGTGAACCAGAATTCAAAATCCTTTGAGCATTCCGATAATTTCAGTTAAATATTTGCATGTGATTCAACCCTTCCACAGTTGCAGTGTCCATTATCTGAGAGGTGTAAAATAAGATTAGGTGTTGCAGAGATCCAGGCAATGATTCAAGGTCTCCGTGGAAACAGGTGGACTAAGGGTTTGAAACTCCCAGCCCGATGATGAGAATAAGGAAAGGTCACCAGTGAGCACAATTAATTTCCCAGCTTGGGAATTTTTCCTGTCAAAATACCGCCCATGTCTGGCCCTGGGCCATTGCAGATCTCAAGCGAAAACAAATTCTATCCAAAGGTAACACTCAGAGAGCCACCAGACAGTGCCTTTACATGTTCATTATATTATCCTCATTCTCCTTTCAACAACAATGATTCGATTTCATATTATCAGTCTTAAAACATAGAAAATTGCAGGAAATTAAATTTCTGATGAAACTACATTTCCCGATCTAATATAACTTACAGGTCGATCTTTTTATCCAGAGTAGAAAATTTACTCTGTTGACTCGATTTCTCTGACTTAGAAAATATTCTTTATGGTTTTAGCTTCCCTGGTAGTTTTAGTGTCCACAGAAACATTAACACGTGTAAGAGCTCTGAGTAATAATTCACGCCCATCTGTGAAATGACGCTGAACAGCAGGCTATGTTTGAAGGTTCATTTAAAAGATGTGCTTAAGGTTCTACTGGGAATTGTATTGCTCATAGAATCAGCAGAAGGCATGTGGAATATCTTTGCTTCCGACAGTGATACAGAACTCCGTCTTATTCACTGTAAACACCTCATTGCCGCCTCGTTCATAGTCCTTGTGCACGATGGGAGTGCGTCCCAGGAACTGTATATACCTAGGCACATCGGAACAGGAGGAGGCCATTCGGCCCCCACAAGCCATTCACTTAGATCATGTTTGCAGTTTTCTACAAAGGAAACGTGAACACAACTAACCCCTCAACAGCAAAACAAACTCCGATATTTTTTGAGGCAGTACGGTGAGGATGACAGTAAGGCGTGCAGTCAGGAAGGATCTGAAGAGATGAGAAATCATAAAGGCAAGAAGTCACTTGTGGGAGTGGTGTACAGACCACCTAACATTAACCACACCGAGGTTGCAGCGCCTCTTTGAGTATTTGAAGGGGCTGCTCCTCAAGTTCTAGCTGCACTTCAGTCCCACGCTCCTGATCTTTGGGCACCCGGTGAGGAGGGGCGTGGGCCGGGAGGAGGATCTCCTCGTCGGTCTGCTCCTGGGCCTGATTAAGGTGGCAATTCACAGGTCCAGGCTGCGGGCCATCGGAGGTCTGTCCTCCCTGATTGCCTGCCCCTCTTCTGCGGTTACGTTCGCGCCCAGGTGTCCCTGGAGAAGGAACATGCGGTGTCCACCAGTACACTTGAGGCCTTCCCCGACCGGTGGGCACTGCAGGGACTGGAGTGCATTGTCAACGCCGAGAATGGCATTTTAATTTGAGTTTTTTTTGTTTATTTATCTGTCTTTAATAAAGTTATTTTAAAAATATAAATATGTATATAAAGGGGACCTGAGGAATAAAGGCCCCCTCGACATAAAATATGTAAAAGGGGCCTGGGGTATAAAGGCCACCTTATATATATATAAAAAAACATTAACCACACTGTAGTATGGGCTATAAAGGAAGAAATAATGGCAGCTTGTCAGAAAGGTACAGTGATAATTATGGGGGTTTTAACCTACATTTAGACTGGAAAAATCAGATAGGCAAAGGGAGCCAAGATGTGGGGTACATAGAATGTTTTTGGGATAATTTCTTGGAACAATGTGTTCTGGAGCCAACCAGAGAGCAGGCTATACTAGACCTGGTATTGTGCAAGGAGTTAGGATCAATTAATGGCCTCATAGTTAAGGCGCCCCTAGGTAGCAGCAATCATAATATGTTTGAATTTTATATTCAGTTTGAGGGAGAGAAGAGTGGGTCCAAGACTAGTATTTTAAACTTAAATAAGGGCAATTATGAGGGTATGAAAGCAGAGCTAGCTAAAGTGAACTGGCAAATCAGGTTAAGGGATAGGTTAATAGAGATGCAGTGGCAGACATTTAAGGGGAATTTCAGAATACACAGAATAGATACATTTCAATGAGAAAGAAAATTTTCAAGGGTAGGACCCACCATCTGTGGTTAACTAAAACAGTTAAAGATCGTATCAAAATGAAAGAAAAAGCCTATATTTGGGCAAAGATGGGAGGCAGGTCAGAAGATTGGACAGAATATAAAAAACAGCAAAGAATGACTAAAAGATTGATAAGGAAGGTAAAATTAGAGTATGAGAGAAAGCTAGCTAGAAAATAAAGGCAGATAGTAAGAGTTTCAATAGATATTTAAAAAAGAAGAGTTAACAAAGTGAGTATTGGTCCTATAGAAAGTGAGTCTGGGGAATTAATAATGGATAATAAGATGATGGCAGATGAATTGAACAGATACTTTGCATCGGTCTTCACTATTGAGGATACAAGTAACATCCCAGTATTGGCTGTAAGTCAGGAAATGGAAGGGAGGGAGGAACTCAAGAAAATTACAATCACCAGGGAAGTGGTACTGAACAAGTTGTTGGAGCTGCGGGCTGACAAGTCCCCGGGTCCTGATGGACTTCATCCTAGGGTGTTAAAAGAAATGGCTAGTGAGATAGTTGGTGCGTTAGTTTTAATTTTCCAAATTCCCTAGATTCAGGGAAGGTTCCATTGGATTGGAACACAGCAAATGTAACTTCTTTATTCAAAAAGCGAGGGAGACAGAAAGCAGGAAATTACAGGCCAGTTAGCTTAACATCTGTCTTAGGGAAAATGTTAGAGCTATTATTAAAGACGTTATAGCAGGGCACTTAGAATAATTCAAGGTAATTGGGCAGAGTCAACATGGTTTTGTGAAAGGGAAATCAAGTTTAACCAATCAAGTTTATTGGAGTTCATGGTGTATGGGGCGACATATTGGTATGGACAGAAGATTGGTTAGCTAACAGGAAACAGAGAGTAGGCATAAATGGATCATTTTCTGGTTGTCAAGATTTAACCAGTGGTGTGCCACAGGGATCTGTGCTGGGGCCTCAACTTTTTACAATTTATATAAATGACTTAGATGAAGGGACCGAAGGTATGATTGCTAAATTTGCTGATGACACAAAGATAGGGAGGAAAGTAACTTGTGAAGAGGACATAAGGGGGCTACAAATGGATATGGATAGTGGGCAAAGACTTGACAAATGGAATATAATGTGGGAAAGTGTGAAATTGTCCACTTTGACAGGAAGAATAAAAAAGAAGCATATTATCTAAATGGTGAGAGATTGCAGAGCTCTGAGATGCAGAGGGGCCTGGTTTGTCCTAGTGCATGAATCGCAAAAGGTTAGTATGCAGGTACAGCACGTAATTAGGAAAGCTAATCAAATGTTATCGTTTATCATGAGGGGAATTGAATACAAAAGTAGGGAGGTTATGCTTCAGCTTTACAGGGCATTGGTGAGATCAGATCTGGAGTACTGTGTACAGTACTGGTCTCCTTATTTAAGGAAGATATAAATGCATTGGAGACAGTACAGAGAAGGTTTACTAGACTAATACCTGGAATGGGCGGGCTATCTTATTGGAATGATTGGACAGGCCAGGCTTGTATCCACTGGAATTTAGAAGAGTAAGAGGCGACTTGATTGAAACATATAAGATTCTGAGGGGTCTTGACAGGGTGGATGTGGAAAGGATGTTTCCACTTGTGGGAGAATCTATATCTAGGGGTCACTTTTTTAAAATCTGGGGTCGCCCATTTAAGACAGAGATGAGGAGAAATGTTTTCTCTCAGAAGGTCGTGAGTCTTTGGAATTCTCTTCCTCAAAAGGCAGTTGGAGCAGAGTCTTTGAATATTTTTAAGGCAGAAGTAGATAGATTCTTGATAAGCAAGGGGGTGAAAGGTTATCGCGGATAAGTGGAAATGTGGAGTAATCAGTTCAGCCATGAACTTATTGAATGGTGGAGCAGGCTCGAAGGGCCAAGTGACCTACTCCTGCTCCTAATTCGTATGTTTGGATGATTTTTTAGCTGCCTCAGTCAGTAAAAGTTTTGTGTTTATTGTCTCCTCCAATTACTTTCATCTAGCCAGTTCACACAGCAGTTTCCCCATTATCACTTCTCACCTATAAGATCAGGCACTTACCTGCATCAATTTCACCTGCTATAGTTTTGCCCACTTGTACTTTCGTCCTTGGCTGTTTCATGTGGCCCCTGCATCCCTCTATTCATTTTGGCATCACCAGGGAATCTGACCAACATGCTTTGCATTTCTGAGTGTAGGTCATTTAAATGTAGTTTTAGAAATAGTAGAGTACAAGAACTGATCTCTGGGCTACTCCAAGCAGTACATTTCCCCAGATCAACATCAGCCGAAACCTTCATGCTTCCTTTCTCTCAGCCAATTCCTAATCCACCTGCGAGACTGACTTTGGATACCTACTGCCTTTCAAATGGCATGAATAACTCAATCTCACTTACCACTCAAACAGGTTCCCTGCCTCTTCAACATTCCTAATGTTGTCTGTAAGTAAATAGGTGCCCAAGCCACTGCTGAAATACAACTGGGTGATGAGGTTGTCAACACTGGTAGGATATATTCCTGGAGGTTTCATCACATGACCTCCCACCTACAACAACCCCTATCCTCGAGCACCCATCATTGGTCGCCCGACACTTCCAACCTCGCCACTTGGAAAGCAAATAGAATCTTTGTCACCCAATTGGATGGTTCCTGACTGTCAGTTAAATAGTTCATCTCCAATATTTTTATATGGCCTTCCTAGTTTCCTCGCAACATTGTCCGAGAGATTTCTGGTGACTCCAGGCCTATCCTGGATGGTTGGCAGCCCTATTGTGTGAGGATTAAAATATTTGAATCTGCAGTTACAAAGGGAATGTAACAACAGAGAATCTAACCATCTCCCCCTGATGTTCAATGGCATTACCATCACTGAATCCCCCATTATCAACATCCTGGGTGTTACCATTGACCAGAAACTGAACTGGACCAGCCACATAAATGCTGTGGCTACAAGAGCAGGTCAGAGGCTGGGAATTCTGCAAGTGACTAACTCACTTCCTGTCTTCCCAATGCCTGTCCACCATCTACAAGGCTCAAGCCAGGAGTGCGATGAAATACTCTCCACTTGCTGGATGCAGCTCCAGCAACACTCAAGAAGCTTGACACCATCCAGGACAAAGCAGCCTGCTTGCTTGGCATCCCATCCACCACCTTCAACATTCACTCCTTCCACCACCGATGCCCAGTGGCAGCAGTGTGTACCATCTATAAAATGCACTGCAGTAACTCACCAAGACTCCTTAGACAGCACCTTCCAAACCCGCGACCTCGACCACCTGGAAGGACAAGGGCAGCAGACACATGGGAACACCACCACCTGCAAGTTCCCCTCCAAGCCACATACTATCCTGACTTTGAACTATATCGCTGTTCCTTCACTGTCGCTGGGTCAAGATCCTGGAACTCCCTTCCTAACAGGACAGTAGGTGTTCCTACACATCAAGGACTGCTAGCGGTTCCAGAAGGCAGCTCACCACCACCTTCTCGAGGGTAAGTAGGGATGGTCAACAAATGTTATCTGAAGAGAAAAAAATTGCAGTGTAACATGGGATGGCACAGTGGTGCAGTGGTTAGCACTGCAGCCTCACAGCTCTAGTGACCCAGGTTCAATTCTGGGTACTGCCTGTGCGGAGTTTGCAAGTTCTCCCTGTGACTGTGTGGGTTTCCACCAGGTGCTCTGGTTTCCTCCCACAGCCAAAGACTTGCAGGTTGATAGGTAAATTGGCCATTGTAAATTGTCCCTAGTGTAGGTAGGTGGTAGGAGAATGGTGGGGATGTGGTAGGGAATATGGGATTAATGTAGGATTAGTATAAATGGTATAAGTGGCTGTTGGTTGGCACAGACTCAGTGGGCTGAAGGGCCTGTTTCAGTGCCGTATCTCTCTATGAACAGAGACTAGGTGAGTTGCTCTCGCAGGGAGCCAGCACAGACTTGATGGGACAAACAGCCTTCTTGTGTGCTGTAATTCTATGATTCTTTGACGAGAGGAAAATCTGAAAGGTATTTAAGTTCAGATGACTGTTCTTGTGGTTTATGCTGTCATCTCAAAAACTGAGTGTGTTCCAGCTCTCAAAGCCCTCTATTGTTATATTTGCCTTGCTGGCAATGGTTAGTTCTGCGTGTTACATCTGACATCAGAAAGATTGTCTAATGCATTGAAAGGTGGAACTGTTATAGCACAGTGTCTTTGGTAACTTAGCCTATTTTCCTATGGTATTATAAACCTGTGTTAGCCCTGCTTTTCTTGCAGCCTGTGGCATTATTAAGTCAGATGATTCCAATGAGTGCATGAGCTGTGTCAGGAAATGGAGCATCATCATTAAGAACTAGGATTTCTTGATGATTAAGGCTGGAACTAATGATGCACATTTCCTTCAGCATGATTTTTGTCTGATTGTGGGGTTGCTTCATTAGCATTGCCTAGACTAACGAGGTGTAGCTGTAATGAAGCAGTTTTATGTCAAACACCATGATTGATAAAGAGCTTTATGCACTAAAAGAAATTTAAAATATAATTACAATTAGAACTGGTTGAGTAAAGTTATTATGGGACTGCTTAAGGGTAGTTGAAGTTCGGTATAATGTCAAGTTGTAAAATTAGCACATCAAAACATAAAACAGGAATTGCGTTGGTATTGATTACGCAGTGTGTTTTTTAAGGGGCTGCTTCAGCTGAGCAACTGTTCTTAAAAGAGTTTGGATTATTTGCTTTTGTTACAATCTTTTTATGTAGTGGGATTTGCAGAGATGCAATCCTATTGGAAGCAAATTCTTGGTAAAGCCCCGACATATGAAAGTTGTTACACAGTTTGTGCTGGTACAATCTGTCCTGTTTTATGTTTAATACTTATAAGCGGCTTTTTGTCTATTAATAGCTATTGGATATAATAGCAGTCTGTTTAATTTTAAAAGTAACAAAAGATGAATAATTAAAAGCTAAAGGCTCGTGCCAATAAAGCAAAAACCAGTGAGCATTAAACAGGCCCACAAGAGCAGCTAGTATGCACTGTATATTATTTATTTGAACATAAATGGTGTAAATGTTTTGTTGTCCATTTCACCACAGGTTATTAATGAGGAGCAGAAACACACATTACACATGAAAATCGGAGGATAAATTCAGTTAAATCTATACCCCATTATAAAATCAAGTGTGTACTTATTAAGCTTTGGTGTGTTTATCAGCTGTGGTCCAGTTGATAGTATTTTTGCCCCTGAGCCAGAAGATTCTGAGTTCAAGTCCCATGTGAGGACTTGAGCATAAAAATCCAGGCTGACACTCCATTGTAATGCTGAGGGAGTGCTGTACTGTGGAGGTGTTGTCTTTTGGGTGAGACATTAAACCAAGGCCCTATCAGCCCTCTCAGGTGATGTAAAAGATCCCAAGGCACTATTTTGAAGAAGAGCAGGGGCGTTCTCCCTGGTGTCCTCACCAATATTTATCTCTCAATCAACATCGCAAGAAAAGGCAGGTTAGCTGGTCGTTATCACATTGCTGTTTGTGGGAGCTTGCTGTGTGCAAATTGGCTGCCGCGTTTCCCATATTACAATCGTGACTACACTTCAAAAATATTTAATTGGCTGTATGGCACTTTGGGATGAGCTGTGCTTGTGAAAGGTGCTATAGAAATGCAAGTCCTTTTCTTTTACTTCTCGTGAAGGTAAAAGACCATGGTTTTTTAAATATCGCAATGGCAGCAGTAAAATAGAAGAATTACTTTTCTACATGCATAACATCTGATTCCGCTCGTGTTGCAAAAATTCATTTTGCGTCACTGTGAAGGTTTTTCACATCTGCACTGATCTATATTGAGTAAAATCTTATCCTGTCAAAGTGAATTGCTATCCCTCATCACAAGTGAGGAAATTGTAGGCAGTCTTGCTCTATTCATCAATGGGCACAGACTAACAGCATAGTACTAGTCTTGTTAACTCAACTGTCATATTTCGACATAGAATTTACAGCACAGAAACAGGCCATTCGGCCCAACTGGTCCATACTGGTATTGGTGCTCCACAAGAGCCTCCTCCTTCCCTATGTCATCTAACCCCAGCCCTTCTGTTCCTTATCCCGCAAGTGTTCTTCTTAAATACATCTGTGCTATTTGCCTCAACTATTCCCCGTTGTAGTGAGTTCCACATTTTAATCATTCTCTAAGTAAAGAATTTTCTCCTGAACTCTCTATTGGATTTACTAGTGATTATCGAATATCTATGGCCCTTAGTTCTAATCTCAAGTGCAAGTGGAAACATCTTTTCTTCGTCTACCTTATCAAACCCTTTCATAATTTGAAGACCTCGATCTGTCTTCTCTTTTCTAGGGAGTTAGCCCCAGCCTGTTCAATCTTTCCAGATAGCTATCTCTCAGTTCTCGTATCATTCTAGTAAATCTTTTTTTGCACCTTCTCCAGTGCCTCTGTATCCTTTCTATACAATGGAGACTAGAACTGTTCACAGTACTACCTACTAGTTCCTCTATTGTTATATATCACTTCATCCTCAACTCAGCAGGTCAGGCAGCATCTGTGGAGAGAGGAAGAGAGTTAATGATTCAGGTCGATTACATTTTGTCAGAACTAGAAAAGGTTTGCACTGTACCAGGTTTTATGCAAGTACAGAGGCAGGGAAAGGGGTCAAAAGACCAAAAGGGAAGGTCTGTGATAGGGTGGAAAGCCATAGAGAATAAATGACAAAAGGGATAATGGTGCAAGGTAAAAGGGAGATGGTAATGGGACAAGTAAAGAAACAAAAGATGTGTCGAGAGGAGGTGTGAACAGTAACAGTAAAATCATTACCTGCAGCTGCTGTCTGAAAGAAATAGGACCAGTGGTTATGATCTGAAATAGTTGAACTCAGTGTTAAGTCCAGAAGGCTGCAAAGTGCCTAATTGAAAGACCAGCTGCTGTTCCTCGACCTTCCGCTCAGTTTCACTGGAACACTATAGGAGGAGAGGTCAGAGTGGGAGTGAGGTGGAGAGTTGGAACAGGAAGTGACTGGAAGCTGTTGCTCATGCTTGTGGAACTGAATGGAGGTGTTCAGCAAAGCGGTGTCCCAATCTGGGTTAGGTGTCCCCGATGTAGAGGGGACTGCATGGTGAGCAGGGTCCTTAAAGCGGTTTTGCCTGTCGGCGTATGTACAGGTTTATTCAGAAAGCTGACTCATTGCCAATAAATTCATCTGGTGGTTTTGTGTTCCAGTTCAATCATTTGAGAATAATTAATATCACTGCGATGCTGGGAGTCCATCTTTTCTGTAGCATTATACATTTTATATTTTAAGAACAAACATTCACTTCCTTGGCTTTGATTTAGTAACATTTGTGCATCTATACAGTTATGAATTTAAAGCAATGTTAAAAATAGGAAATAATCCTCACCCGACCTCCTTATTGTAATTTTGAATGCACACGAGCTCTGTAATGAAGAACATAGTAAGCACTGAACTATGAAGAACAGTGGAGCAAAATAATGAATCATGCTGGTCTTCCTGGAATTTCTTGACAGAATTAGAACATTAATGCCTCTGCAAAAATAAAATTACAAAAATTAATGTCCTACGCCAAAATGTACCATGTGAATGGAATGCTTTTGGGATTCTTAATAAAAGGGCAAAGTGGCAAAAATACTGCTGTCTTAGGAGTGCCCATGAATTCACTCTGCAAGAGGAAACAGTGGGAAAGATAATTGGAAGCTGATGTGAATCTTGCACTTATCCTGACGACGAGGCATCTCAGTACTAGGGAAATCAAACAATTGTTAACATCAAGCACTCGAGTAATGGTAGGTTACCGTACAGAGCAAAGCTCCACATTGAGACAATGAGCTTTGAAGGGTGATCTTTGAATCTCAAACCCCCGGGGTGGGGGCTAGGCGAAACAATGGGAATTTAGGCACTAAATTCCATCCATTAATTTAGAATGATCAGAAAACCATCCAGCAGACACCAGAATTTCCAATAGGAGCAGGCGAAGTGCCTGTTTGGTCCAAAATTGGTCCTTTTAATTTCAACAGCTCTTGCTATACCAATGTAACATTTCCATTTCCAACACTATACTTATAGACTTTGGGTGAAGCTGCCAATTAATTCCTAATTTCTAGGTCCTCAATTCCAGGTGGAATAAGACTCAAACTGCCCAAATAAATTTCACTTATTCCTCTTACAGCGGGTGAAAGAGGAATATTTCAGACCTCTGTCGGCTGGAAGCAGCTAATGTCCCAGTGGTGGAAAGGCAGTGTTCTAATTGAAGGCAAAAAGGCAATGTACTGTCAGCACTGAAAAACGAAAATGAAAACGAAACCCGCTGGAAACACTCAGCAGGTCAGGTAGTATCTGCAGAGAGAGGAAGGTAGGGTTAACGTTTCAGCTCAATGTCTCTTTTTATACCCCACAGAAGGTCATTGAACTGAAATGTTAACTCGGCTTTCTCTCTCTGCAAACGCTGCCTGATCTGCTAGCGTCAGTGTTTCTGGGATGGTCCAATGAGACCAGTGCCTTTGCTCATTACAAAGCCATCAGCGTAAAGGAGTGAGGCCAAGAACTCCAGAGTTCCTGCACCCCAGGTTACAGGGGGCCTGGCGTACAGTTGACTTGACCAACTGTTAGTTGTGGAGCTCGCTTAGTTTCCCAGGCCAATGTCTTGGAACTATAAAAATTACAGAGTGACCTCCACACTTTATGAGAGATTGTGGAGGTAGCTAAACGTATCTTCCAAGAAAGGAAGAAAGATTTGCATTTATATAGTGCCTTTCAAAGCCTCAAGATGTCCCAAAACGCTTTATAGCCAATGATGTACTTTTGCAGTGTAGTCACTGTTGCAACATAGGAAATGTGGCAGTCAATTTGTGCACAGCAAGATCCCACAAATAGCAATGTGAGAATGACTAGATAATCTATATTTTAGTGATTGAGGAATAAATATTGGTCAGGGCACTGGGGAGCACTCCCCTGCTCTTCTTTGAAGTTGAACCGTGGGATCTTTTACGACCACCTGAGAGGGCAGATGGGGTCTCGGTTTAATGTCTCATGTGAAAAAGCACAAGATAGAATCTGATACCCGTTCATTGACTAAGGAGTCCTTCACCAAACATAGTAAGATTTTGCTTATTCTCTATTTAATCTACTAATTAAATTATCAGGATTTTTACACATGATACATTTAAAGGTATCATGAGCTTGTGGAAAACAGTCTTTCATCTGGTCAGATTCTCTCTGGGAATTTAGACGCTTGTTGCTTGTTTAAGTTTCTGAGCAATAAACATATGTAATTCAACATGACTGAAGTCAAATAGTTTGGCTTTCTTTTGTTGCAAACTTCAATTGTGGAGAGTCAGAAACAATTGAAAGAATCTGATGTTTGGATTTTATTTCAGCTTTGGACCATTTGAATTGTATCCAAAACTGTAAATTGGAGTATTACATTAAATACAGTTTCAAGGCTTCTGTGACTGAAGTAGAATTTTATGTATTGATAACATATTGCAAATCACTTATAGGAATTAATCTCCAGGGAATTGTTTTACTGATATTCCTACTACCTTCAACAATAACACTACCGTGAGCCCAAAGTTCATGGAAGTTGTAAAATATTTGCCATTTTTATTCATTTGATTAGCTATTTATATCACAATCTAGTTTCCCATGTAAACACCACTTTTTGTTTAACACAATCTTGTTAGCGTAAACTCTGAATCAATTATTTCTTCAATAATTTCACTCAGTTGTGAAGCTGGGGGTCTGCTGTGTTAATGATGTTTATCTGGGTAAGTTTTATTATTTGGGTAATCTTTAAAGCTGCAGTTCTTATTTCCCGTGACCTACTTTAACAAATTCAGAATCATTTCATAAATTCAAAGCAAGCAAGCACTGCTTTCTATATTCTTAGACCACAACAAATGCAAAAAAAGTCATAAATACATCACCTCAAAAAGTTCTTAAGCAAAGAATTACAGAATTTCAAACTAGGGACCATTTAGCTACGAGTTAATTTCCAATCTGAGCTAATTTGGCATCCATTTTACTAATTGACACTCAGCATTTTAAAGAGTTTTAAGATTTGAGAATGCAAATTCATGATGGGAGGAAAAAAAAGAATGAAAAATTATAGACAATTATTAAAGTGAGCTGCAATGTGAGTACGGTAAACTAAAGCACTGAGATTTGGCCTTATCGAACCAGTGTGCTCATTAGTTGATAAGAGCATTAAAATAAAGTTTTTTAATATGGAAAAATCAGCGTTTAATTGATCTGCAGAAACAAATTCTGTATTAGAATTTTATTTCAACTTTTTAACTTTCCTGCACAATGATAAATGTGCATTTGCAATTTTTTAATCTTTCTTTTCTTCCTCCTCCTGTTTTGCGTGTTATATTCTCAGAATGCAAATTTCCGAAATGAATTAGGAATTGGTTGCTGAAATGTAATAACTGCTATACATTTGTTTGTCAAAATTAATGGCAACCAGAAGGTGTCAATAATCCTTTGATGCCACTGGCAACAGAGATGTCAAACTCATGAAAAGCAACTTTCTTGAACATTCAAGACTTTAGTTTCACCAGTCAAAAACAAATTGTAGATAGTTTAGCAGCTTAACTGAGGCATAAGTTCTCTTTAATTTAAGTTTCACCTTTAATCACATGGGACAAGAGGTTATACCCAACATGCTACAAAGTTGTCGGCGATATGAAACTCAAGTCTGGTAGTGGTATGCAGTATTTCACAGGGTACTGCATTTTACAATATTCTGATTTTCATCAGGCTATTTCCTTTCTTGTGTGAACATTTTTCTGAGTTTAATTACGCCATTTTGCAAGATTTAGACCATGTCAAATGAGCAATTTCCTGATGATCAATAGCATTAATAACATAAGAACATAGGAAAGACGGGGCCAGAAAATGACCTTGCAATTCAACTGGCCAGGCCCAAAATAATACGTCTCATTTGCCCACTCCCTCAAATATCAATTGATTTTCTCTCCTAAATTTCTTCACACCATCTGTCCGCACTGCCTCCTTGGATAGTCTATTCTGAGCTACCATCAACCTTTGAATAAATTAAATAAACTCTCTACCCGTCTTCCCTCTTCTAGGCTGAATCCAATGTCCTTGGTTCTAGAGCTTTTGCAGTCTGACGCGCATTATTGGGTCCTTTCAACACTTAAAAAGTATCTCTGAAGGGTTTACTCTTCTCAGGTGTAAAAAAAATCAGCCTTTTCAACGTCTCCCCTCAGTTCAGATGCCTTAGGCAAGGTATTGTTTTGGCTGTTCATTTCTACATGGCCGCCAATATCTGAATACCCTTGTTGTAACAAGGTGGCCAGAATAGTACACAGAACTCCACATGTGGCCAGACCAGTGTTGGATGCTGATTCTTTATCATATCCTTAAACAGTTAATCTCTTTCAAGAAATGGTATTTCCAGTAACTATTTAACTGCCAATCAAATACTCTATTAAATCAAACAAGAGGCTGAAAAAGAAAAGATGCAAATTCTGGAGATCAAAAATAAAACCAACAAAAGACTGGAAATACACAGAAGATCGGAAAGACAAAGCGAGGTCACGGCCTTTCATCAGTCCTTTTAGATACTGACATTTCTAACATTTATTTTTAATGAAGTGTTGCAGATTTTGGATGTTTTAATTGGTCATTGATGGAAGCTCTGCTTTTAATTCCAATTTCTGAACTCCCAAGTAAAGCACCCTACAATATGAGTAATTATCACTTATAATAGTCTATTCAATTCACAATTTCCCTTTCTGTAAATATTGCAAATTTGATTCAGGAATGTGCAAAAACTATTGAAGCCCATTTGTCGGTCTGATACCGTTAAAAAAAGATTCAAAGGCTCATTTGAAATGTTAGCGTTGATTAGTTACACAATCCTACATTAACCTGTAAATTAAAATTCCTTGGTGCAATTTGATGGCTGATTTAATTTTGTCTTTCTTTGTTTGCCTCAGGCTAATTCCATTATGAATTCTCTATACAGTTTTTCCCTCAATGATTAGCAGCTTAGGCAGAAGTTCTGATTACTATTGTACACTTAGCACTACATAAAGCAGGGGATTAATATTCCCCAGAAGGATTGTTGCTATGGATTTGCTCTTTTCCTTCTAAAAGATGTTTCTGCGGCTTCAATTGTCCATAAATTATGATCTCCTGTGAATCATCACCCTGCCTGACCCCAGTTTAACAAGCCTAAGAAAGTGCCCTAGTCACAGACAGAGAGGAAAAGTGATACCTTCAATTATTAATCGCCAGCCTTTGATAATGCGCATGTAATGATTTTACATGCTGCTGCTTTCATATCGCCACAGGAAACAGGCAGGTAAAATGAAGATGAAAAGGGCGTTTCTACCTTCATCATAGTACCTGCACAAAACAGAAGATTTACACCAAGACACACAAGTCCAGTCAGCACCGATACATTTTTGTACTGTCCACTAATATGTGTATATTATCTTTGCTACAAGTTGAACATTTTGTGTGTACCCATAGAATTTGTAATGGAGATATATAGAATATCTCTTTACTTCCAACTGGATTATCTGTGGGAGGCAGTGGAACATTTTCCCAGGAGGATGGGAAAATGGAAAATCAAAGTATGGATCAGTCTGTACTACTTTCACACATCTTCCAGCAGTGACATTAATAAGGTATCAGGAGCTTTGCCAAACATTGGGCAATTAGTTCCATCCTCAGTCTTTAGACTGAGGAATCTTGAGCAGCACAGAAATGGGAGAACAGGAATGGAGAATTTTTTAGCAATGAAGAAAGATTTGATAGGCTGGGGCTGTTTTCTTTGAAACAGGGGAGGCTGAGGGGAGATTTAATTGAGGTGTACAAAATTCTGAGGAGCCTAGATAGAGTGGATAGGACAGACCTATTTCCATGAGCACAGATTTAAAATAATTGGTAGAAGATTAGAGAGGAGGTGAGCAGTAATTTCTTCACCCAGAGAGGTTCTGGAACTAACTGCCTGAAAGAGTGGTAGAGGCAGAAACCCTAATAACATTTATAAAACACTTGGATATGCACTTGAGGTGTTGCCGTAACCTACAGGACTATGGACCAAGAGCTGAAAGGTGGGATTAGGCTGTAAAGCTCCTTCTAGGTTGACACAGACATGATGGGCTAAATGGTCTCCTTCTGTATCATAAACATTTCTATGTCCTTTGTTCTAACAGAACTTACAAAATGTGGGATTGAAGAAGAAGGTTGAGGCATATAAAAAGTCCCTACCCATCTATGCTAACAACTGAGGTGAGCCATGCTATTATTCTCAAATCACTGATCAACTGGCAAGACTCAAATGAGATGAGATATCATTTCCCATTTCTTCTCTCCCTCCAATTTTGAACCTGTGGAATGAACTCCCAATAAAAGCAGTCAGTGCCATGAATAATAAAGGGTGGGTAAATATATGGTGAAGAGCAGAACTGAATTTTATAAAGAAGAAAATAATAAAACAATAATACATTAAGTTGCTGTCTAACAGCTTTGGAAAGTAGATAGACAAAGTCTGATAATGTAGGCCATAAGTTTACTTAGATATTCTACAGCTGACACCATTACCTTTGAGAGAAATATATGGCCTGTGGAAGGAATGGTTTGATGGCCTGAATGAACTTTTCTCACTTTTTGCTTTGCCATATTGTTTATGTTCTTCTGGAGTCATAGGACTTGATTTTCAATTCGGGGTCAGGAACCCGGCGCCTGGATGGTTTTCGAGTTCTGACCCACTGCATCTGCGTCACTCATGTGACGCTATCTTTAAATGTAAATGCCCTAATTGGACTGGAGGCGAGTCTCCAATCAGTGGCTCCGAGAGCTACCAGGAGGCGGGAGATGCCTGCAGAGCATGAATGGCAAAGGCAGACAGCAGCCATGATGGGGATTGCAGCTGCCTTGCCGAAGAGAGCAGGCAGATCCTTGGAGGGCCAGCAGCCTCATTGCGTGGGAAAGTGGCTGTGTGGCCAAATGAGAGGTACTGCACCGGATCTGCCGGAAGATCCCACATGTGCCAAGATTTTTAACTGTATTAAAAAAAACTTCTCTCCGCATTGAACCCGACAGCTGTACACCAACATGCACCAGGCTGTTCGGCTTCGCCAATTTGCAGTCTCACCCTCCCCGGCCCATTAACAAGCTCCTCAACAAGCTTAACAGGCCATTACCTGGCAGCGAGTGGGTTCCTGGTTCCCTCGACCACCTCCCCTGCCCTCACTTTGAAAGTTGAAGTATGTCCTGGAGGCGTTAGAATACAGAGAACCCTTCTGGGAACGAGACCTTCAATCCGCACTCACACCCTTGCTTGTCCCCAAAGTATTTTGAAAATCCAGCCCATAGAATCACAGGGCTGAATTTTATCAGCCCTCGAGGGTGGTGTGAGGGCCCATAAAACTTAGAGGGAAAGCAGGGATTGGAATGTCTGTCTTCTCCCTGATGCCATTGAATTTAGTTTGGAGAGGCCAAGGACAGCCTTTCCGCCCAGAGGCCAATTGAGGCCCTTAAGTGGGCAATTAATGGCCACTTAAGGGCCTCATTCCACCATTGCTGGCATTTTACCAGCAGAGGCGTGGGGCTCTCTGCCACATATGGAGGCCATTTAGTAACACCAGGCTTCCTCCCTGTGGGCTGGTGGTGTGGGGGACCCTCCTTATTGAGCAATCTGTGGCCCATGGAGAGCCCCTGGCTGCAAAGGCCGCCCCTGTGCCATCACCCACCCTCTGCCCTCAACAACTCACCCACCCTTCACCGGGGCCTACCTGACTTGCCCCGGCAAGCCTGCCCCCCCCCACTTGCCTCCTCTCTGGGCCTGCAGCGCTGCTCCTGGTTCCAGGCCTGCTGCAGTTCCAGCAGTTGCCACCGCTCCCAGTGGCACTGCAGGGTCTGCTAAACTGCCAGCCCTCTGATTGGCCGGCAGATCTTGGAGGCGGGATCCCCGTCCTTAAAGGGAAGGGAACCCTGGCACCAGACAGTTAATTGCCCAAGCGCTGTAAATGCAGCCGGGGATTCCCAGAGAGCCGAGACGTGGTTTGCCTTGCCTTTTTGGACTGGCATTGGGATGCCTGCTGGCTGCATAAAATTCAGCCCTTTAGAGTCATTAAGGCACAGAAGTAAACCATTCGGCCCATCATAACTAAATGAAAACTATAAATTTACCAATGCAACTATTATTTCATCAGATTCAATTGAAACCATTCCTAAATTGGATCTAGGTACAGTGCACTCATGTTTTGTTTTATTTATTCATTCATGGGATATCAGCATATCTGGCAAGGTCAGCATGTATTGCCCATCCCTCATTGCCCTTGAGAAGGTGGCGGTGAACTACCTTCTTGAACCCCTGTAGTCCGTGTGGTGTAGGTTCACTCACAGTGCTGTTAGGCAGGGAGTTCCAGGATTTTGACCCAGTGACAATGAAGAAACAGTGGGTATATTTATTTCCAAGTCAAGACGGTGTGTGGGTTTGAGGGGAACCTGCAGGTGGTGATGTTCCTTATGTGCCTGCTGCCCTTGTTCTTCTAGATCGTCGATGGCACGGTTTTGGGAGGTGTTATCAGGCAACAGTCCTAAATTTTCTAACCTCTCCTTGTATTTCAGTTATGAGGAGAGGTTGGAAAAGCTCGGACTGTTCTCCTTGGAACAGCGAAGGGTAAGAGGTGACATAATAGAAGTTTTCAAGATGGTGAGAGGTTTGGATAGTGTAGATAGAGAAAAACTATTTCCTCTGGCAAGTGGGTCAATAACCAGAGGTCATAGATTTAAAATCATTGGTAAAAGATTCAGAGAGGAGATGAGAAATGTTTTCAGAGTTGTTGGGATCGGGAACGCTCGACCTGAAACGGGGGAAGAAGCTGATTTCATAAATAATTTTCAAAGAGAGCGGACAGCTTCTTGAAGATGAGGAGGGGCAGGGATATGGGACAAAGCTCAACTGCTCATTCAAATGCTTTACTGTTCTTACACTCTTGTCTTCCTTTGCCGGTGCAACATGTTTTGTTTGGGCTAGAATGTTCAGTCTACTACTGATTCAACTGAATTTATCCAAGTCAATCAAATAGCTGAGTTCTGCACACATTCTTAATCCTTCGCTTTCAATTTCCTGACCTTGTGTGACTGAGATACAAGGATAGTTTTATTTAATGATATACGCAGTTCCTCTGTGAGGTAAGGGACTCAACTTTTCTGAAAAGGAGAACTGTTCAGAATAATGAAGACATTTTGCAGTTTAACAAGTTATTCTACCTCTGTGGACTAATTTTCTGCTGTAATCTAAGAATATGCTGTTGGCACAGAGGTAAAGTGTGTGATTGTGCTACTTTTGTTTCTATGCTTTTTAAATTTAATCTAGTTCCTCTGCTGCAGAAGGGGAAGTTTAACCCTCAAGTACACGAGGCTGTTATGAGGGAAACTTTCATAGAATCATAGAATGCTACAACAACATGCATTTATATTGTGCCTTTAATATAGTAAAGCGCCCCAAGGGGCTTCAGATACAGCACATGATACAACACAGAAGATCATTTGGCCCATCATGCCTGTGTCGTCTCTATTTCAAGATTGTTGTACTTCCAGATATTCTTTTAACAGTGACCTTACAATTACAAAACAATGTTTTATTTGTTTTAAATTAACAGATTTCAGGTTTTCATTTGGGTTGATGAATATGCTTGCTGTAGTTATGATTAAGTATGTTTGTCTGTCTGAGTGCTTTTTGGGGCATATCCAAGAGATTCATCAATAGATGCAACTGCTTGAAGCATTTGTGGCTGGCTGAAGGATGAGATGTGAAGCTACTTACCTGTATTCGCTATTATCCATATGAGAAAATACGATTCTTCCCACTCAAAAACCCATCTAAATGAGCGTAGAGCGGTGATTGAGAAGATATTGTGGGTAGTGCACTTTCACCTGCCATCTCATCCTTATCCTTTTGGTAGAATGTATTGTAAGAACAAGAGGAGGCTATTTAGCCTCTTGAGCCTGTTCCATCTTTCAATGAGATCATTGCTGATCTGTGACCTCACTCCATATACCTGCCTTTACCCCATATCCCTTTACACCTTTGGTTAACATAAATCTATCAATCTCAGATTTAAAATTAACAATTGATCCAGCATTAACTGCCATTTGCAGAAGAGAGTTCCAAACCTCTACCACCCTTTGTGTGTAAAAGTATTTCCTAATTTCATTCCTGAAAGGTCTGACTAATTTCCAGATTACATCCACTAGTCCTAGATTCCCCAACTAGTGGAAACAGTTTGTCTCTATCTATCCTATCAGCTCCCCATTCTATTGTGAAAACTTTGATCAAGTCACCCCTTAATCTTACAAATTGAACAGTTAAACTGTTCTTAGATTGCATGCAAAAACAAAACCATACTATCACTTACAGATGTATCTCCAGGGAGACAGTTTTGGTCCTTTAGTTAATTAAAGCATAAAGAATGAAGACTTCTTTCAATGGCTCGGTAGGTAACCGAATGACAAGGTGTGATACCAAGCCTTGTGGAACAGAATGATCACAGGTACAATCATTAGTCTGTGGAGTTAGCCAATCTCTGGGGCAGTCATTGGAAAATTGGCCTTAAAGTGCCTTTGTAGAGAGTTGGGGGAGAAAATTCAGCCAAGGTTCCTGATTATTATCCATCTGTCCATGCTAGTCAGGGCTTGCGTTTGAAAGCAGCCAAACTGCCTTCAAGAAGCTCACGATCCAAGTTTCACACAATGCGAGCACCAGAGAGTTGACGGCAGGTATGGAATCATATTCAAAGAATGAATTGCTGCTTTCAGAAGAATGAGAGAGAAAATTAAAGGAGGGAACATAATTATGAATTAGAAGATGACAATTCTTTTAATATTTTCAATTATGTTCAGCTGCTTATCGATTCCTGAGGAGATGGGTAACCTAGGATGTGCTTAATAAGCAAGTTTTTTCCTTAAAGTAATAAAAAAGGCTCATTTAGTGTCCAAACTATATATGTTTCTGATTGATAATACAATTAATATGCCACATTTAGGCTTCTAGACTATGTGAAAAACCTGGAGACAGACATCTCCTGAAAAAAAGTGGAAACATGTTTGTGCCAATATATTCAGAGGATCACTTAACACCTGTCTTAGAGTAATGCAGCTTATATTTTTAAATTTGGCATTTATAGCTGCTTTAAACAGAAGGATGTGCTTCATTTGGACACTTGCTGAAAGAGTGGAAATAGTGAAGGGATTTAAGTCACCCTCTGTCGCTAATGCACTAGGTCTAAGGTTATTACATTTCTCCAAAACATTATTAGAACATATATTTCTAAGCTTTGTATTGTAGATGATCCAAAGCTTATTACTACTCTGACTATTAAAAGCAGGATTGTTCATAATGGACTACTGGTGACCTGTTGCATAATTGCATGTCATTGCAGGAATGAAAATAATTGTTATTTTTCTCTCCTTGCCTGTGAGAAATTCAGCGTGTAGCTACTCCAGAGAATAATATATAGAATAAAAAATGAATCAGAGTTACAGAATAAAACCTGGCAAATGCTTGTTAAGATGTAACTACCGTCTCTGTGGTTTAGAAAAGATTTGTCACTAATTCAAAGGGAGAAGACAATAATTTAAATAAAATGGAGAAAGTATTCCTGTTTTGCGAAAATCTCTTTGCTACTTTAATACAGGTGCTTTCATAATATACAGGTATTCAAAATTATGCAGGGTTCTGATAGAGCAAGTAGAGAGAAAAGGGAGTCAGTAACTAGAGGTCACAGATTTAAAATAATTGGTAAAAGAACTAAAGGAGAAATTAGGAGAACATTCTTCACACAGAGGGTTGTTAAGCTCTGAAACCTACTACCTGCAAGTGTGCTGGAATCAGATTCCATAGGAACTTGTAAAAGGCAATCCAACGTATTTGGAGAGGACTAATTTGCAGGGCTATGGGGAGAAAGCTGGGGTGTGGGATAATTTGATAGTTTTTCCAAAGAGCTGGTGGCACAGGTAGGACGGGCTCAAAGCTGTCGTAATGTGCTGTACGATTCTCTGATTCTATGAGAAAGCATTGATGTGAAAATAGAGGATACTTCGTAGAGTTCAGTGTGCTATGGTATGGTATTTCCCAAAAATGAGACAACCATATATTTCACATGCTGTGGTAGATTTTAACTTCTTTGTTCTGAGCTTTGAATGCTGCTCTTCCTGGCCTCAGGCTTATCCAAACAGCCTCTTCTGTCTTCCGGCCTGCTGTACATCTACCACTGCCCAGTGGGAAACTGGAGATTTAAGTGGGTCAGCAGCCCATTACCCTCCATGTGGTTAAGGCTAAAAACATCATCGTCAAGTGCAGCGATGGTCAGCCTCATGAGTGGAAATAAAATTCATATATTGCATGAAAAATCCTATTTAAAATGCTTCAGCACTACTACAGTTAATTTGTATTAAAGAAATAAAATAGACTGGGAAATGGCACCATGGGTGGCTCAGCTGCACAGGAGGGGAGAAAAAAGAGTGGCAGGGCTAAAGTGATAGGGGATTCTATCCTATCCTATCACAGATAGGCATTTCTGTGTCCGCAAACGTGATTCCAGGATGGTGTGTTGCCTCCCTGGTGCTAGGGTCAAGGATGTCACGGAGCGGCTGCAGAACATTCTGAAGGGGGAGGGTGAACAGTCAGAGGTTGTGGTACACATCAACGACACAGGTAGAAAGAGGAATGAGGTCTTGCAACAAGAATTTAGGGAGCTAGGTAGCAGATGAAAAAGCAGGACCTCAAAGGTTGTAATCTTTGGATTACTCCCAGGGCCATGTGCTAGTGAGTATAGGAATAGGAGGATAGAGCAGATGAAGAGATGGTGCAGGAGGGAGGGCTTTAGTTTTCTGGATCACTGGGTCTGCTTCTGGTGAAGGTGGGACCTGTACAAGTTGGACGGGTTGCACCAGAACTGGAACGGGACCAACATCCTTGCTGGGAGGTTTGCTAGTGCTGTTGGGGAGGGGTTTAAACTAATTTGGCAGGGGATGGAATACAGAGTGGAGGTACAGTAGGAGGTGATGCACAGTCAAATATAGAAGAGAAACTGAGTCAGTCTGGAAGGCAGAGCAAATATAGATCAGTTACGGCACAAATGAATAATGCCAGGCTGGATTGCATCTATTTTAACACAAGGAGTCTTACTAGTAAGGCAGATGACTTGAGAGCGTTGATTAACACATGGGAATATGATATTATTGCTATCACAGAAACATGGTTGAGGGAAGGGCAGGACATGTAGCTCAATATTCCAGGGTATAGAATCTTCAGGTGTGGCAGGGGAGGCGGTAAAAGAGGAGGTGGCATTGCACCGATGATCAAGGAGTTAATTACTGCAGTAAGGAGGGATGATGTCTCAGAAGGTTCCTCAAATGAGGCCATATGGGTAGGACTTAAAAATAAAAAGGGGGCAATCACTTGGCTGGGAGTGTTCTACAGGCCTCCAAACAGTCAGGGAGAGATAGAGGAGCAGATATGTAGGCAAATCTCAGAGAGGTGTAAAAATAATAGGGTAATAAAAGTAGGGGATTTCAACTTCCCCAATATCAACTGGGATAGTATTAGTGCAAAAGACTTAAAGGGGGTGGAATTCTAAAAGTGCTTTTTGAGCCAGCACATAGAAAGTCCTACAAGAGAAGGGACGGTACTGGACCTAATCCTATGGAATGAAGCTGGACAAGTGGTAGAAGTGTCAGTGGGGGAGCATTTCGGGGATAGTGACTATTACTCTGTAAGATTTAAGGTAATTATGGAAATGGGCAAAGATGGACCAGAAATAAAGGTAATGAACTGGGGGAAGGTCGATTTTAAGATGATAAAATAAGATCTGGTCAAAGTGGACTGGGAGCAGCTACTTGTAGGAAAGCCAACATCAGATCAGCAGGAGTCATTCAAAAAGGAAATGGTGAGAGTTCAGAGCCAACACGTACCCATTAAGGTGAAGGGTAGGACCAACAAGTACAGGGAACTTGGATATCAAGGGATATAGAGGATTGGATCAGTAAAAAAATGGAGGCATATGGCAGATTCAGGGGGCTGAAAACAGTGGAGGCACTAGAGGAGTATAGAAGGTGTAGGGGGGTACTTAAAAAAGTAATTAGGAGAGCAAAGAGGGAACATGAAAAAACATTGGCAGGCAAGATAAAGGAAAATCCTAAGGCGTTTTATATTAAGGGCAAGAGGATAACCAGGGAAAGAGTAGGGCCCATTAGGGACCAAAGTGGCAATCTGTGTGTGGAGCTGGAGGACATAGGTGAGGTTTTAAATGATTACTTTTCATCTGTGTTCACTATGGAGAAGAACAATGTAGGTGTGGAGATCAGGGACGGGGATTGGGATATACTTGAACATATTAGCATTGAAAGGGAGGAAGTATTAGCTGTTTTAGCGGGCTTAAAAGTGGATAAATCCTCAGGCCCAGATGAGATGTATCCCAGGCTGTTATGTGTGACAAGGGAGGAGATAGCAGGGACTCTGACACAAATTTTCAAATCCTCTCTGGCCACAGGAGAGGTACCAGAGGACTGGAGGACAGCAAATATGGTACCATTATTCAAGAAGAGTAGCAGGGATAAACCAGGTAATAACAGGCCAGTGAGTGCAACATCAGTGGTAGGTAAATATTGGAAAAAATTCTGAGGGACAGGATTAATCTCCACTTGGAGAGGCAGGGATTAATCAGGGATAGTCAGCATGGCTTTATCAGGGGGAGATCTTGTCTGACTAACTTGACTGAATTTCTTAAGGAGGTGACAAAATATGTAGATGAGGGTAAAGCAGTTGATGTCGTCTTCATGGACTTCAGTAAGGCTTTTGATAAGGTCCTGCATGGGAGATTGGTTAAGAAGGTAAGAGCCCATGAGATCCAGGGCAATTTGGCAAATTGGATCCAAAATTGGCTTCGTGGCAGGAGGCAGAGAGTGATGGTCGAGGGTTGTTTCTGCGAGTGGAAGCCTGTGACCTGTGGTGTACCGCAGGGATCGGTGCTGGGATCCTTACTGTTTGTAGTGTACATTAATGATTTAGAGGTGAATATAGGAGGTATGATCAGTAAGTTTGCAGATTACACGAAAATTGGTGGTGTCGTAAATAGTGAGGAGGAAAACCTTAGATTACAGGACGATATAGATGGGCTGGTAAGATGGGCAGAGCAGTGGCAAATGGAATTTAATCCTGAGAAGTGTGAGGTGACGCATTTTGGGAGGACTAACAAGGCAAGGGAATATACAATGGATGATATGACCCGAGGAAGTACAGAGGGTCAGAGGGACCTTGGTCACTGATGGCAACAGCACAGGTAAATAAGGTGGTTAGGAAGGTATATGGGATATTTGCCTTTATTAGCCGAGGCATCGAATATAAGAGCAGGGAGGTTATGATGGAGCTGTATAAAACGCTAGTTAGGCCACAGCTGGAGTACTGTGTACAGTTCTGGTCACTGCACTATAGGAAGGATGTGATTGCACTGGAGAGGGTGCAGAGGAGATTCATCAGGATGTTGCCTGGGCTGGAGTATTTCAGCTACGAAGAGAGACTGGAAAGGCTAGGGTTGTTTTCCTTGGAGCAGAGAAGGCTGAGGGGGGACCTGATTGAGTATACAAAATTATGAGATGCATTGATAGGATAGATTGGAAGAAACTTTTCCCCTTAGCGGAGGGATCAATAACCAGGGGGCATAGATTTAAGCTAAGGGGCAGGAGGTTTAGAGGGAATTTGAGGAAAAAAAATTTCACCCAGTGGGTGGTTGGAATTTGGAACACACTACCTGAAGGGATGGTAGAGGCAGGAACCCTCAACACTTAAGATGTATTTAGATGAGTACTTGAAATGCCATAGCATAGAAGGCTACGGGCCAACTGCTGGAAAATGGGATTAGATAGGTGCTTGATGGCCAACACAGACACGATGGGCCGAAGGGCCTTTTTCTGTGCTGTATAACTCTATGACTCTATGAAATGGGAGCCTGTGTCAATACACAGTTTAATTGTGGCAACAGCAGCATGGAAATATCCAGAATTCCTGATCACCTGTGTGTTACAATAAATGGTCCCCACAATGCCAGACTATCCAGTGTTTCTTGTACACTGTGTGGAAACTGCAGAACAAAAGCTGTGTGGATAACGAAAATGTTCTTGTGCTAAATATCAAATTAAAGCAAAGCAACTCTTTACATAAAGGAGCAGAAACATGGCCATCCAATGGATTAATTTGATTGCCTTCAGTTTGGGCAAGTTTTGATTGACCTAATAACTGGCTGTTCACAGTGTTGCATGATTGCCTTTAAGGGTGATATCCCTTTAAGATCTTAGTATACTAATGAGCTAAGTACCAGGATGCAGTCATGTGTCTTGGAGCCAGAGTTATTCTGCTATAGTAACACCTAGAGGCAGGTTCTGGAAATAGTTAGCTCAGTGCTGTATATGATAGTTAGCTGTAATAAACCTGTTTAATATCTTCAACTAACTGGACTCCATGCATCTTATTTATGTTGCTTCAGACAACATAAAATTACTCATTACACAAAGCTTTTGTTTGTTAAGATACAAACCTGCTCTTTATTATGAACTGAGATGTGTTATATCCATTTTTGTGAGGGTATTGTATCCTGTTCAATTTTTCATGCGCTGGGATTTTTACATAAAATTTTTGAGCTTTGAGTGAAAAGACCTGGATAATGATGAAAGAGGGGATTGTTGGCAGCACAATTTATTATCAATTATTTCTGTCAGACCACTTTCGTCAGAGCAGATTTGACCATTTCTGCTCAGTGCTGGAATGCCCTCTTTTTGACAAATCATTTAATTTTCCTATTTTTTCCTTGCAGGTTGCCTTCATTCCTGTTTTCTCCTCCTGTTAGAACATTTCAAGCTGCTAAGTTCTTCCTAATCATCCGCAAAGCTTCTTCATCACCAGGTAAGATTTGTGATTCCGTTCTCCAGTGTTCCTCTCCCCGCCATCTATGTGACACACCATCAACAGTCTCGCCAAAAACCTAACAAACCATTTAAGTGCCAGGAACTCAGAATGAGAGTTGGAATAGAAACCCCTTTTGGGCCTATTGCGTATGTTTGTCATGTGCTTAATTATCAAATTATTTACCAATTTATGCTTGCTGTACTAAATAAAACAATGCTTGTTTACTGAGGGGAATTTATTATGCACCCAGATTAGTTGTATAAAAAGAACTGTTCTAAAGTTTCAAGGTTCAGAGAAAGCCCTGTATCCTATAGTTCTAACTACAGTAACTGGCAACTGTAATAGTAGAATAATTAAAACCGTGTGCTGCAAATATCTATATATTAAAAAAGTTTTTATATATACATCTATATATTAAAAAGTTTTATTTCGGGGCAATAGCCCATGAAATGCTCTTACTTCCAGCACTGCACAGCCACATTTATTGCTCTCTCTAGGTTAGGAACAGGAAATTATACTTTTCAGAAAAGGAATTATTCCCAAGAACTGCCAATATTTTTTAACATGCAGTGAAAGGACAGATAGAATTATCAAAGGGTTATGTCACAAGTTTACTCCCTTTCCCCAAATTGGGCAACCCTTTATTAGTTGGCTAGATATTGTAAAATGATCAATGTTTTGCAATAATGGAATATTCCTATTTATGCGGGTTTGCAATCACATTCCCCTAAGATCTGTATCTGGAAGGTGTGAAAAATGCAAATGCAATGTTTATCCCAAGTGAAATGTTATGATTATGAAGTAGTATTCCCTAGAAGACAAGCATTGAAATTGTTGTGGGCTATTGGTTAATTCTCCTGTGCAAGGCTTCAGTGGAAGTGCTAAAACATGCCTTAATGCTCAATTATATTTATATCTGCATTTTCATCTGTTCCCAAACTGCTTGGGATTTCAAAGCTTAATACCTGATGCCTTTCTTTGTAATATTATATATAAATGAACTGCATGCTCTCATTAAAAAAAATAGAAAACTCACCTTTGTGGCAATCATTGCAGTGTAGACAGTTTCCATTTTCACAGCCGACACCAGTTAGTTTTTCAGGATGTATTTTCATTGGGGGTTTCCTTCTTGGGACGCTTGGGGTAAAGGCCTGCTCGGTTCTGGAAATAAAACCCGACCCGAACCTAACAGAACCACATCGGACCCGAGCCCGACCCAGCCCGAGTCCTTCCATTTTTTTCCGCACCCGACCCGACCTGACCAGTGTCCGACTCGACCCCGAGCCCGACCCGGCCCGAGTCCTTCCATTTTTTTCCGCACCCGACCCAACCTGACCAGTGTCCGACTCGACCCCGAGCCCGACCCGGCCCAAGTCCTTCCATTTTTTTCCCATACCCGACCCAAGCCTGACCCAACCATAGTGCACTCACTGTACTTACCACCTTTGGATGGATAGAATGGAAGGAAGCTGCAGCATGAGCACGATGATGTCATAGAGATGCTCACTGTGCAGACTCAGAGTCTGTGGAGTGCTGTGTGTGTCCGACCCAAGCCCGAAAGCTGGACCCGGAAGAGCGACCTGACCGAACCCAACACAAGTCGGCGGGTCCCGCCGGGTTCGGGTCGGGTAGCAGGCCTTTAACTTGGGGGTGAAATTTGACTTTGGCCGCAGCACAAAGCAGGCTGATAGCGAATTTACACCCCGCCCACTTGCTTTTCCATTTGGATTTTGTGGTTGTCAGGTTCAGTCCAGGTTCACCCCCATTCCATCTGGCCACAATTAATTCCCACTTTCCCTGATTAGTTAGCAGTTGTTTTGAAATTATGACCATAGCGGGCAAACACTCAGCACAAAAACAAAATACTGCAGATGCTGGAAATCTGAACCAAAAACAGAAAACGGTGGAAATACTCAGCAGGCCAGGCAGCATCCGTGGAGAAACAATTAACGTTTCAGGTCGGTGACCTGATGAAAGGTCACTGACCTAAAATGTTACCTCTGTTTTTCTCTCCACAGATGCTGTCTGACCTGTTGAGTATTTCCAGCATTCAGCACACTCATCCCGAAATCCCTTTCTACAATTGCAGTGTTTTATTTTAAAAGGGTCAAGGCTGCCAGTTAAAAGCAGAGAGAGGAATTTCACACAAGTGTAAGTCTTCATACAATATTATCTCACAGCACTATTTCAAATCATCTTGCTGACAAAGAAATACATGAGAGGATTCCATTTCCATTATTGTCGACAGGTTTAAAATGCACTTGTCATGCTAGTCCCCCACCTGTCAAGAATGAGGCACATTAATTTTGTCATGAACATCATTGTGCACTGCCACTGCACCAATCAGCACGACTAGTGGGTCGCTCGGGGGTTGACCCTGTGAGAGTCTGAGGAGACAATGATGGGTTCCCTCATTATAATAGCCATGGCACCCAGGTTGCTAAGGGTGCATCTCTCCCACAGACACTAGTTGGATGCTCCTGTTCCAAGGTGGATGGGCCGAGGCACCTTCCCCCAGAAAGATACAGTAGAATGTCCTCACTGACCCCACCTCCACCACAGCTTCCACTTTACAAGTGGCCAATGATTTGCCAAAAATATTTGAAACCTTTGGGAGTTCATACCGCAGGTCAAGCCTGGTCCCACTAGATAGCTCCTGCTTCTGCTGGCTGGTAGGTTATTAACCCTGTTACCCAGAGTCCTGGACTAATGATCCGGAGACATGAGTTCAAATCCCATCACTGCAGCTGGGGAATTTAAATTCAATTAATTATATAAATCTGGAATAAGAAGCTGTCACCATTACAGAAACTAATCAAACTACCGAATTGTCATAAAAGCCCATCTGGTTCATTAATGTCCTTACCTAGACTGGCCTACGTGTGGCTCCAGACCCACAGTAATGTGATTGACTCTCAACTGCCCTCTGAAATGGCATTGCAAGGCACTCAGTCAGGAAAGTGGCTCACCATCATTACCTCAAGGGAAATTAGGGATGGGCAATAATGCTAGCCTTGCCAGCGATGCCCACATCCTGTGAATGAATAAAAAAAAATGCATGGGTCAATCAGTCCACTGATAACCTCTGATAAGTTCTTCCCCAGCCAACAGTCAGTGCAAGCTCCCACCTATTCTGTCCTGCTTAATTGCCCCTCTTCCACTCTCTTCCGCTGCTCGATTTATGAGGAGGTTGCCCCAGAGTGGTAACAGATTTTGGGCTCCTCGTTTTAGAAGGCGAGATGAAAGGCTTTGATAAGTAGTATCCTTGTTACCTTTAGCAAACGCCACTAGATGGGAACAGCTGATGTACAGAAGCAGTGAATAAGCCACTTCCCCAATGTTCAATGATGCTCAGTCAACTCAAATCCAAATTTAGATTTAAAATTCCATGTAGAGGTCTGTAAGTGCAGCAGCATATTTTTTCACATGAGGATCGTTTATTTCCAGCACCTTCAAGATTGTTTTATTCTGAAATGTGACACCTATGTTCAAAATTTTAACTTGAAATGGATACTGATTGTTCAAGCTTTAGATTCAATGTTCAGAATATTTCGCTTGTATCTGAGTGCCATTGAGGTAGTTTATTTATTGCTGAAACTTTGTTGCTCTGTTAAGAATCTTCCACCTCTCCTGATGCAGTAAAAAGAACTAGCACCAAGTACAAATAGTTCCAACTAGTTTACTGTGTGGAGACAGCATTGCTCTGACCTCTGACTGACTGTGACGGGAGACTCTCCACTTGCCAGGATGGGTGCAGCTCCAACAACACTCAAGAAGCTCGACACCATCCAGGACAAAGGAGCCCAATTGATTGGCAACCCATCTACAAACATTCACTCCCTCCACCACTGACACACAGTGGCAGCAGTGTGTACCATCTACAAGATGCACTGCAGCATTGCACCAAGGCTCCTTTGACAGCACCTTCCAAACCAACAACCTCCACCACCTTGAAGGACAAGGGCAGCTGATGCATGGGAACACCACCACCTGCAAGTTCTCCTCCAAGTTACTCGCCATCCTGACTTGATATCGCCGTTCCTTCACTGTTGCTGGGTCAAAATCCTGGAACTCCCTCCCTAACAGCACTGTGGGTGTACCTACACCACATGGACTGCAGCGGTTCAAGAAGGCAGCTCACCACCACCTTCTCAAGGGCAATTAGGGATGGGCAACAAATTCTGGTCTTGTCAGCAATGCTCACATCCCAAGAACAAATAAAATAATTATGTGAGTTGTATGCTTTCTTGTATAAAAGTGATCAAAAAGGTTAATGGGAGGTTGGTCTTTATCTCAAAGAGATTGGTATGCAAAGGGAGGAAGTTGCCCTTTAGTTGTACAGAGCCTTGGTTAGACCCCATCTGGAGTAACATCATTTGGTCCTGGGCACCACTTCCCAGGAAGGATATATTGGTCTTGGAGGAGGTGAAGCGCGGATTCGCCAGAATTATACCAGGACCTAAAGGGTTAATTTGAGAGGACAGGCTGGATAAACTTCGCTTGTATTCCCTAGTGATGAGAAGATTGAGGGGTGATTGGATCAAGATTCGCCAGCGTGATATAATGATGGATAAATAGAGTTGAATTATGAGTTGAAGCAGATTATGATCTTATTGAATGGTGAAGCAGGCAAGAGGGGTGAAATGGCCTGCTCCTGTTCCTATATTGCTGACAGTCTACCAACCATTGAACATTGACCATTCCATGCTAATTTTTTAGATTATTTTTATACTTTACTGTTAATTTTTCATTGACGTTCATGTGTTGTTTCCCAAATGTCCTCTTTGAGCATCGCTTTGTAAACTGGAAGGTTAAATAAGCAGGATACAAAGTTGTCCTTGACTTCTGATCCATGTCTCTGCCCACTAATGTGCACTTGCTTGGGAAGAGACAAATGATGTGTCTGTTGTTTTTTTTCCCCTCAAGGTTAGCCGACCCCAGTCTAGCGACCCGGCTGTGAAATCAACAAGGTGGTGTGTGTGTGTGTGTGTTTTTTTTAAAATAATAAAATAAAATTACAAAGCGGACATAAAATAAACACACTGCCCCACCGAGTGCGGTGTAATCTGCTATTATCTTGTGTTTATTCCTGTTCTAGTTACTTGAGCTTTTCAATAAGTGCTCCCCATTCAAGTGAAATAAAATGTGCGGGACATCATTGTACTCTATTACCTCAGTGTGGGTCAGGAGACCAGCTGATCAGAAGGACAAACAGGGCATCAATTTATCATTGGTTATCCTGGCCAGCACTGCAGTCAGAAGCCAGGCAGGCACTATTCCGACAGTCATTATTTGTCATAGACGGTTCATTTACCTTCAAAGAATGAAACTTCTTTATCATCTGCTGTCAGGACACATGATGGATTCATTGGCAGATCACTTCTTATTTTGTGCTTCATCAGGCTTATTGATAAATACTATTTGATGTTAAGAAATTGAGTGGCCTGGCTTTTTGGCCAATATAGATTTCTTAGCTGTGCAGTACCGCATTATGGGTGATGCAGTTTGTTTGAGGAACTCTGTCTAAAGAATCTCAATGTGCATTTCACTTACACTCTCATCTTACTTTGTAGGGCTTTCAATATCAGCAAAAATTAAAGGGACATTGCTGAGTTTTAAAGTGTCCTGCAAGACATTTTTTTGCCAGGTTCTTGAAACAGGAGCTGTGCACACTTACGCAACTTGGTTCCTGCTCTCATTTGTTGTATCGGCAACAGAACATTTTTGGCAATTTTGTCACTGAGCAAAGATCACAAGATATAAGGGGTAGCGTTCAACTTCTGTAGAGTCAAGAGTCTTGTGTTATTGCTTCAATCCTGCTTGATCATCTTCTCTGTTGACTTCAATAGAAAAAAAATGATGGGGCATGGTGTATAACAGGTAGTTTATCTGATGCCACCAGTTTTAAGCCCCACTGAAGTTTAAAATTACCCCATAATGAACGATTCCTATGCAACAAGTTTAATGACTGCAGCAACCAACAAGGTTTTCTTATTTTGGTTTATGACAATTCCTATTCTACAGGAGCATAATCTCATTGGAATGACACAGAACATATAACACAGGAACAGGCCACAACAATCTGTGCTAGTGTTTATACTCCCCGTGGGTCTCCTCCCATTCCATCTGCCCCATCCCAGCCTTTCAGTATATCTTTCTATTCCCTTTTCTCTCATGTACTTGTCTAGTTTCCTTTTGACATCATCAATGTTATTCACCTCAACCACTTCCTGTGCTAGCGAGTTCCACATTCTGACCACTTTCTGGGTAAAGAAATTTCTCCTTATTTCCCTATTGGATTTTTTAGTAACTATCCTGTATTTATGGCCCCTAGTTCTGGATTCTCCCACAAGTGGAAACATTCTCTCCACATCTACCCTGTCCAACCCATTCAGAATTTTAAAGACCTCTATTAGGTCACCTCTAAGTCTTCTCTTTTCTAAAGAAAAGAGCCACAACCTGTTCAATCATTCTCAATAACTGTAACTTCTCAGTTCTTGTACCATCCCAGTATATTATCTTTGCACCTTCTCCAGTGCTGCTAAGTCCTTTTTATAGTATGGAAAGCAGAACTATTCACAATACCCTGACCAGGGTCCTTTACTAGTTTAACACAACTTCACTACTTTTGGATTCAGAAGCCCGAGGAATTTGTCCAAAAGCTCTCCAGCTCTTCAACGTCTACATAAGTAATTGCTTTCAAAAATAGCATTTTCCTGATGTTGAATTACACATGGGACTGAATTTAATGTGGCCATTTGGAGTGGGAAAGGAGGCATGGGGGGTGGGGCCGGAGAACCATGTTGGACCCGTCTGCCAGGAAATCTGACATTGTGACGTTGGTTCTGGATTTAGTCAGTGGTGGGAAAGCACAAGGTGGCATTACTGCCTTGACGTGACGGGAATTTAATTTAAATTGTAGAACAGTTAGTTTTAAAATATTAGCATGTAATTCATCGCGATTCAATGGGGGCTTGGAATTAAGTGGATGACGGGCGGCCCTCATGTGCCTTCAGATCCCCGACTGTTGAAAGCTGGCGGCACCGAGGTGAGGCCTCAGTGGCGCGATGGATAGACGGTCATAGCCGGCACTGCATGGGGGAGAGGGAGTGCTGTGCACTCGGCACAGGTGGGCTGGGTCTCGGGTGGTCTGCATGGGGAGTGCTTGGTTTTGGGTGGGAGCACCAACTGAACAGGGTCTTGGGTGGTTTGCCAGGGGAGGGCTTGGTTTTGGATGGCTGTATTGGGTGGCCAAAATGTTGGGTGAGATGTTTGATTGCCCTGTGAGGATGGGGAGGGTCAGCTATTAGCAAGGGTGGGCACTGAGGGCGATTAGCGGGTCTGCTGGGAGAATTAGCAAAGGCATAGCTGCCAAGGCAGTGTTGTCTCTGCAGTGACAGTGCTCTGGAGGCCCACTGATCACCTGGCATGGGTCTCATACACTCCGTCTTTTTGGACCCCCGTAGTTTGATACAGTTTTCCGATGGAGGGAGGGCCAGGATGCCTGCCCATGATGCTCCATGGCGAGCAACAGCAACCAGCCATGCCAAGAATGGCCCACCTGCGTCAGAGTATGTACCGGACACTAATCAGCTACCTCCAAATATCTGAGCAGCATTGTCAGGGAAGATTACGGTTCTCCAGGGAGGCCGTCACTGACTTATGTGCCCTGCTGCAGGACGAGTTATGACTTATGGGATTTGGTAATCCCCCTATGCCTCTGGCCTTAAAGATCACCGTGGCACTTAACTTTATACGTCTGAATTATTCCAAGGATCCACTGGGGATACATGTGGGGTCTCCCAGGCAGCAGTCCACCGCTGCATCAAGGAGGTGACCAATGCTCTGATCAAGAGGGCCAGTGACTATATCAGGGTCGGTCCAGTAGTGCACAGTCAGGCAAAGAGGGCAATGGGATTCAGGGCCATCGCTGGATTTCTCTGAGTGCAAGGTGTGATAGATTGCACATGTGGCCATCAAGGCTCCAATGGAGCAGCCTGCCGCCTTCATCAACAAGCAGGTCTTCCATTCCACCAACATTCAACTGTTCTGCAACCACTGAAAGCGTTTCCTGAAGGTGTGTGCCCGCTTCCCGGGAAGCAGCCATGAGGCCTACATTCTTTGACAGTCCCAGTGAAACAGCTTTTCAAGCTCCCCGCTCGCCTTCAGGGATGGATTCTTGGGGACAAGGGCTACCCACTGAAGACATGGCTACTCACACCTGTGAAGAACCCTCACAATGCAGCAGAGGAGAGGTACAACACTTGCCACAGCTCCACCCGATGGACCATTGAACAGGTCAGAGGGCTGCTGAAGAGGAGATCCCATTGCCTGGATCAATCCGATGGAGCCCTGCAGTTTGCTCCAGACAGGGTCTCAGGTATTATGGTGGCCTGCTGTGCTCTGTGAAATCTGGCACTGCAGTGATGGTGGGGCCTTGCAGAGCGAGGACATTTTTGAACGTCACTCCTCCACTGATGAGGAGGACGCAGAGGGTGATGAGCAGGTAGCACTGGATGCCGAAGCCCCTGCACCAGAGGCCCAGGCAGATTGAGCGACAGGCCAAGGAGGCCAGAGACAATCTCAATTACCCGTTTCCAGCCACCATGATGGCCTCTCAAAATAAAAACAATAAAGACTCACCTCAATGCAGTCTGTCGTCTCCTTTCTTTGTGTGTTCAGTGCCTAGTGCCCAGCGGAACCATGCACTATGTCCCATAGGAGACGCTAATCAAATGAGGGCTGTGCCTGTACTGGCATTCACTAAGGGGGGGGGGGGGGACAAATGTCAAATACCCATGAAAGCCCCAGTGGCTCTAGGTGGTTTTCTTTATACATTTTCGGGTGCTTCTATGTGGTGTGGTCCCTGTGTTAGCAGCTGGGCTGGAGACAGGCTCCTGATCAGGCTGCCCCTTGGCCTCTGATGACTTTGGCGGACGTCTTCTGGCCGTCTCAGGTATAATGGTGCAGGACCTTCCTTGGGCATCACAGCTACTGGAGCTGGGCTCACTCACTGGCAGGGGGGGGGGGGCTAAGGAACCACAGTCCACACTCAAAGCGCCCTGAGGGGAGCCCCCCATGTGGAGGGCAACCGCTCCTCCTCCCTTTCAAGGCTCCCTTGAACCTCCTGGCTGATCAGAGAAGGACGAGGAGTTGGAGAAGACTCCAGGGGCCTTGTTCTTCTCTCACCTTGCCACTGCCACATTGAACTTATGGCCAAGGCAATGGTGTGCAGCTCTGCGCACACTTGTTGGATCTGGCTCTCCAAGAGGGTCGCCAACCTCTCAACGGAGGAAGCCATGTGCTCACATGCCTGAGACATGGCAGCACTCATGGCAATGGATGGACTCCTATATTGTCCATTCATGGCTGCACACTGCCTCGAGCATCTCCGCCAGATGTTGCCTGGCCCCTCTTTGCAACTCCAGCATGCCCTGTGCTGTCGACACCAGAAGTTCATCACCCTGGGGCTCAGCATGGGCCTGGCCACCCACAGTCCTCCGACTGTCAGAGGCCTCGGCTGTCTCAGCCTCAGCCAACTGCTCGGGTGCGTGTACAGTGCTCTCACCAGCTTGTGACCCTGATTCTACAGCCAAGCAGAAACCCATCGAGGTGAAAGTATCTGCGCTGGTGGAGGGTGCAGAAGAGTCATGTGACAGTGCATCTTCTGACTCCGGATTCTCCTCAGAGGTGAAATTATGTTCCTTCTGCTGGAGTCTCCTGCAGGTGGCGACCTGTATAAGAGAACCCAAACATGTGAGGGTTAGGCAGTGCAGATCTCCTCCTGCCACCAAGCATTATGTGGCTCTCCAGAAATGATCTCTATGTTGAATGAAGACAATCCTTACTCTCTTGTGCGGAGACTCCAGTCTCACCATCTGCTACTGAGCAGCTGTCCTGGGCCCCTGCTAGCTCCAGTGCCGCCGCCTCAGCTGTGGAAAGAGGCCGGATATCAGCTATTCCTCTGCCAGTCCGTGAGGTCTCCCTGACCTTATGGGCCTGTTTGTCCTGCAATTGGAAAGAGGGACATAGTAAGACTTTGCAGGATGAGCAAGAGAACAGTTCTGCTAATGACAGCCCCTCGCTCCCTGCTGGGGTTTCCTACATGGCTCCTCCCCATGTCCGCTCTTAGGGGAAGTTATTGAGCTGAGCTGTGAAAGAAGGCAGCCAGTCGCCGAGAAGCATCCATGCATCTGCCAGGTTGTGGTGATGCCTACCCCCTTGCCCATCGCCTTTGTGGTGACTCCCTCCCCACGTTGTGCTGCCTTCCACGTAGCCACCTTTAAGCCCCAAAGAGGAGAGAGGTATGGAGCACTCACCTTGGCAGAACACAGGAGGTCATTGACTCCCTTCCTGCACTGGACCCAGTTAGAATGGGTGACCCCATTGCTGCTGACCTCCTCTGCGATCTCCAGCCAGGCTTGCTTGGTCAGGTGGGAGAACCTTTTCTTGCCATCACTGGGGAAGAGGATCTCCCACCTTTCCTTTGCAGCCTGGAATCTCCAGGAAGGCATCACTCGACCGTGGAGCCATCCAGTGTCAGTAGGCAGGCCCCAGTAATGGTGAGGGAGGCATGGAAGGGTTGGTGAGGGCAGGGACGTTGTTGCCACAGGACAGGTGGTGCCGCTAGTGGGGCCCCTCCATGGGCCAAAGTGTGCCCAATTAGGAGCCTCCACCCCCCGCCCCCACACAACCATCACGAGCCCACATGGAGGCTGGCAGCATTCAGCAGGCGGGCTCCTCACGTGGTGGAGGGTGCACGAACCACTGGTAAAATGCTAGCAGCAGAGAAAAGAGGCTCTTAATTGGCCTCTGGGTGGGAGGGCTGTCCTTCACCTTTTCCATCGCTGGTAAACTGCCATGGCAGCAGAAAGGCAACGAGCGCTCCAACCCCAATGCCTTTCCTCAACATTTTATGGCCCCCCCCCCCCCCCTCCCCCCGCCTCCCTGTCCATCCCTAGAGGGCTGGTAAATCCAGACCTATTGATCTAAAAATTGTCAAAATGGTCAACTACTGCTGGCGTAGTAGTTTATGGTTTAACATCCATACCAATCGTGTTGTTATTGTTAGGAGGGGTAATAGTCTGTAACAGTGATTATAGAATGTCATTAATCTTGTCAGAAATGTTCTTTCTATTACCCTGCTGTACTCTAATCCTCCTGGATTAAGCACTGGAAGATAATGATGCCATTCTTAACATTGCCTGAAGAGTATTTTATTTATTTTTAATTGTTTTGGCGCTCTGTCACTGATCTCCTTCAGTTCCTGGGCTCTCCCTGCCACATTTACATATCTCTCTCCCTCTCAGCTTGGAGTTAGAAGGTTGTAGGTTCAAACCCCCCATAATCCAGGCTGGCATTTCAGTGCAATACTGAGTGAGTGCTACATTGTCAGAGGTGCCGCCTTTTAGATGAAATGTTACATAGAATTAGATAGAATGTGCAGCACAGAAACAGGTCATTCAACCCATGCCTGTGCTTATGCTGCACACGAGCCTCCTCCCATTCTATTTATTTAATATTTTATTAAACTGAGGCCTTGCCTATCTATTAAGGTGGACATAAAATATTCCATTGCATTTTTTGAAGGAGATCAGAAGACTACTCCCTGTGTGCTGCTAAACATTTATCCCCCATTCAACATCACTAAAGCCATTAACTGGCCAGTTATGTTGTTGTTGTTTGATGGACTTTGCTGTTTGCAACTTGACTGCCTTATTTGTCTATAAAACAACAGTGACTAAACTTCAAAGCAATTCATTAGCCGTAGACTGCTTTGTAGCATCTTGAAGATGCAGACATGTGTATATACATGACGGTGCTTTTTTCATAGGGGCAATGTAAATAGATTCTCACACTGGAGCAGCAGAATGCCATTTAACCTCTTGAATATATTCTGCTATTAAGTCGGGTCATGGCTGATCTGTACCTCAACTCTTTGCTTCATAACCCTTAATAAACTTACCAAACAAAAATCTGTCAATCTCAGTCCTGATCATTTCATGGTAATGAAGAAGTTGAGCTTTGCTAAGACTAAAATGTTGCAACCGAGTTTCAAAATGTTCACAATCATTCCCAAAACAAGCAAGAGGAAGTTAAAGTAAGCATCTCCATAAACATCCTTTTATATGCAAAGAATGGAAACTCTCTTTATCATCTATTATTACCTGCAAGCTACAGAAGTTAGGTCTTCAATCTTACCTCTGTAGAGGCCAACGGGGAATTGATGATGTTCGGAACTAGGTAAAGCACTTTGAGATCTTTTGTTGCTGGAGGTTTTGCATTCCTCCATGGATATTGAATAAAGGACATTTAGTGAGTAGATTTATCGCAAAGTCTATTGTCACCAATAACCTTTCAGGCAAGGGATATGAAGCACAAGGAAATCGTGCTTGGAGCTTACTTCAACACTCTTTTCATATTAAACTGAAATTTTTTTGACTATCTGAATATTTTGCACCAGTTATGTTATTGGAAATCATTTCCTGATGTAGCTTTGGGAGTGAGGTAATATTGAGAAATGCTAGCTGATCGCCTGTGGAATAGAAAAGCAAAGGCATGAAGTATAAAAATATCAGCAAAGTAAAAACATTCCAGAAAATCAGATAATGAGCGAAATATTCTACAATGTACTTAACTTTGGAATATCTGAGGCATTACGAGGAGAATGTACAGTTGGTTTAATTTTTTTTAATTATTCAGAATTGATGTTCTTCTCGATGATCTGTGTCATATTTTATCATGGGTTCTGCAGCCGAGTATTGATTTTCTGCATGTGTTATTGACATCACCAAATTATGTTCAGATGAACAAACATTTTTTTTAATGACCATTCAAATTCCTCTACGAGGGCATTCATCCCAGCACTATCGTGTTTGTAAAGCTACTCAATGTGGTGGTGCATAACTCAACAGCAATAGATTATTGTCTCAATTACAGCTCTCCTGTTTATAAATTTTATCTCATAAATATGCAATGGTCCCGAAAATGCAAAGGTCGTGATCCTTTCGGTTATGCCAGGCTTGTGCCCATTGGTGCCCTATGGAATCGTCACTCCTACTCTGCTTGGCATTTTGCCAAATCTCACCTTTGGTAGGCAGTTGCTGAAGAATCCGAAAGGCCTAATGCCTACCCCATTCATCAGTCACCCATTTGTCGGAGGGGTTCTTGAACAGGTATCAGGTGCTTGAATGACATACACAAGAGGATCTAATGCCTTTTAGAGGCATCCACTCGGAATGCCTGAAACTGGGCTTCGCAAATTTGGAAGTGGGACCAATATGCCTTCACAGGTGAGGCTGACATTGTCCCACTGCTAAATTGAAATGCTTTGTGCCCATTTGACGCCAAAGAAACAGACGCGACGCCAACCAATGTCTACTCTGAAGTGTCCAGATGCAGTTAGATAAAAGGAAGCTTCCAGTCAATGAAGGTGACAGATTCACGAGTGAGAAAGTGCCATCAGCAGAGACTCAGAGAAGTTTAGGGGTGCTGAAATGTGTCCCAGCCAATTCGCAACTGTCTCTGAAATGTCTGTTTAGACCTTTATCAACAGAAGGAAAGAAAGACTTACATTTATATAGCACCTTTCACAACCTCCAAAGCACTTTACAGCCAATGAAGTACTTTTGAAGCGTAGTCACTGTTGTAATGTAGGAAACACAGCAGCCAATTTGTGCACAGCAAGATCCCACAGACAGCAATGTGATAATGACCAGAAAATCTGTTTTTGTGATGTTGATTGAGGGATAAGTATTGGCCGGGACACCGGGAGAATTCCCTTGTTGTTCTTCAAAATAGTGCTTTGGGATCTTTTACACCCACCTTAGAAGGCAGTGGTTGCTGGGCCATGCATGTGGCATGCTTATTTTAAATGACTACCGGGAGGGCATTGTGTGGAGAACTCTTGTATCTCTAAAGGAGTCTGGTCTCCTGTGTATTGAGGAGCCTCAGTCAGATTGGAAAAGCCAACAAGCAAGGCATCTCCAACCGAATGGCTGATGTTCAAGTGCCAAAGGCTGAGATACATGCTGCATTAGCCTCAGTGTGTGAGCCTTTAGCACACTGGATACTCACATTTCAGCTCTGAGAGTGTTGGATAATAACATTTCATGAAGCTGGGCAGTTTGATTTCCACCCATTACGAGTTACACTGTTGCCCATTTTGTCAGAGATATTATAGGAATTCCTACAGACTCATTCTGCTGTGCGAGGATTGCCAACCTTCTCAGATTGTCCTAGAGTCTCCAGAAATTTCTTGAACACTGATGTGAGCAACTCTGTGGAAAAAAGAAATTATAGAATCAATGAAAACATTTTCTCTCGAGCTTCTTGCGCTCAATGATGCTCATGTCAGCTCCCGGCTGGTTGCCCTCATTTTCTCTCTGTAGAACCGGATGAATAAGTCAGCATGGCAGCAGCGAGGAGAGCTGCAATGTGTGGGAATTCCCAGGGAAAGCTTAATGGTGGGGCTATATTTAATTCTGAGGAAGACTGCAACAAAATACAAGAAGGTGTTAATAAGCTTGCAGAATAGGCATGCAATTGGCAAATGAGTTTTAATATAGGTAAACGTGAGATGCTGCAACTTGGTAGGAAAAATAAGGAGGCCACATACTCCTTGGAAAATAAAAGTCTAAATGGGTGGAGGATTAAAGGGATATAGGGATATGGATTAACAAATCATTAAAAGTAGCAATGCAGGTAAATAAGGGCATAAAATGAAACAAATCAAGAACTGGGCTCATTTACATACAAGCATACGAACTAGGAGCAGGAGTAGGCTATTCGGCCCCTCAAGCCTGCTCCACCATTCTATAAAATCATGGCAGATCTGTTTGTGGACACAACTTCATTTTCCTACCTACCCCCGATACCTTTTGACTCCCTTGTTGGTCAAGAATTTGTCTACCTCTGCCTTAAAAACATAGAGGGGTAGAATTGAGAAACAGAGAAGTTATGTTAAACTTATACCGAACCTTAGTTAGACCACACTTAGAGTACTGGACACGGTTCTAGTCTCCATATTGCAAAAAGAAACTGGATAAGGAGCAAAAAAAAAAAGTTCAAGGACGATACCAGAACTAAGAGGTTGTAACTATAAGGAAAGACTAAATAGGCTGGAGTTCTTTTCTCGAAAATGAAAAGGTTCAGGGGTTGACATGTTAGAGATCTTTATGAAAGGTAGGGTAGACATTGAGAAGACGTTTCCACTTGTGGGGAAACCAAAACTAGGGGCCAAAAAATATAAGATAGTCACTAATAAATCCAATAGGGAATTCAGGATAAACATCTTCACTAAAGAGTGGTGAGAATGTGGAACTCATTATCATGGGGAGTAGTTGAGATGAACAGTATAGGTGCATTAAAGTGGATATTAGACAAACGCATGAAGTAGAAAGGAATAAAAAGATATGCTGGTGGGGTTGGATGAAGAAGGGTAGGAGGAGGCTTTTATAGAGCATAAACAGTGGCATGTGTTGGAAGGCCTGTTTCATTCCTGTAAATACAATGTAATTCTTTGTAAAAAGCTAGATACTCCTCCAGATAGGTCCCTTAATGTTGAAGGTGCGTAGATGGAAGATTTAACCTTCCCTATGTCATTATAAATATGACAGAACACCAGTAGAATGAGGTTTGGATCCAGGTTATTCTAACTCCCAGCCCGCGTTACATGCCAATGGTCTCCTTTAAATGCCCAATTGCCCTTTGTATTCTGCTCTCTCCTCAATAGCGCATTGCACATGACCCAGTGAAATGATAATGAGACTGCTTACTCCATCCTCCAGTGAGAGTGGGGCTTGATCCTCAAACTTTTTAGCATATGTCAAAAGTCAGTAGCAGAACTTTATTTGTATTTTAATCTGCATGTTTTTAATCAGCGGGTGATATTTTTTGAGCAGAGACATGCAAAGGTGCATATGGGCTGCGAAGGAAAATTCTCTATCATTTCTGGCATGGTTATTAGAGTTGCTCTGTTGCAGATATACCAATCTGATGGCATGATCAAAATTGCCACTGAGCTCCATGTTTCCAATTTTCAACAGCTTGCACCAAACTGCAAAACAAGCAGAAAGTAAATTCAAATCAGTTAAAATGTACCACGTGCAAGATAAATGGGAAGTGTATTGAAATGGATCCAGGGCACAATGTAAAGGTTTTCAGTCACAGAGGCAGTTGCTCAATGTGAAGCGTCTTTTCATTTGGGAGAGGAGGTGGAATTGGGCCTGTCATATTTATTTCCCCTTTCCCCCAAAGATGTCCAGGGAAACTAGGGTTAAAACAAGACTTTTTTCCCAGCTTGAGTGCATGATTTTAATTTTCTAATGGATCAATTATAAACTGATTAAAAAAAAGTGATTTCTACATTTGTTCAAAAAGGTGTACAGCTTAATTACAAAGTATTTTGTAAAGAGTGCTGGAGTCCATTCACGTTCTTCACCCTATCAGAACTTTAACTCTTTTAGATTTAGACTTTAAAGACCTTAAACAGAATTACGGAAACACCATCTCTATTTTAGGCTCTACTGTAAGATAACAATCATAATTATTTGTGCAATCATAACCTACGCTAAACAAATAGTCTGAGCTCAGTGTCACTCGCCCTGCCAATACTGCATTCATCCACACTAACTGCCAATTTGAACAGACATCTTCACTTCAAGACACCAATTCACTCACACTTAATATATAAACTGGCAGTTCATAGTTCACATATCATAGCACACTCTTAGTCCTACAAATTCCCCTCAGGACTTATGTATACCAGAAGCTGTTCAGTCACCCAATCATCTATAACTTTGCACACAAATATTCCCTGCTTGCAACTACAACTTAACTTCCAGCTTGTGCTCATTTTTAAAATGTGCAGTTACAGTAGCAATGTAGTCCTATGTGAAGTCTTTTTTTCTTTTTGGCAAATTCACTGAAAGATGTGTGATGTGTTAAGCCCTGTGGAAACAATTGCATCTTCGGCTGCAGCACAGTGATATTGGTTAGTAAAAGTTTTTTTAAAAAGAGGCCTTCAGAGAATCCCTACCATCCTTCTCACGTAATTAAATTCTGGTCTGAGCCCTCTCTGATTAATCTTCTTATTTGTAAGCGTGTGAAATCAGGGGCCGGGGAGTTTCAAAAGTTGCCAGGCGTTAGTCTCTGGTGGGCTGCTAAGCTCAAGAACAGTATGATTGCATTTTTATGGCTTTCAGATATTTAATAGCTTCTTCCTGTCATTTTCTGAATGAGTGAATATGGTTTAGCCCCCAGGGAGCACGAACAGCATCATAGAGTGAGGAAAATGGCTGCTACCCCTGTACTTGAATAATAGTTTTGGTCTTAATTGTTCTCTTAATTAGCTGCAGTAGTGCCAGCATCTGGGGAGCGATCACTTTATTGGTAAACAGCTCCACCTTGGAGCTCTGTTTACTGTCTCGATACAAGACAATCCGCTTCTAGCACAGTTGCATCTCCTTAGAGACGGAAAGCTGCCAAAGCCGTCATTCCCTGAGAGCTGCTACTCTCAACATGTGATTTGCCACATCAGACTGCAATGCAAAGGCCGCCAACTGTTTGTTGTTAAATTAAGTTTTAATATGCCAAGACTGGCTTTATTAGGAGGAGGTATAGAAAATGAAAACAAATGGGGGTTTTATAAAGCTGTAAACATCTTGCAAGGCGAAAATTAACAGCTCATCCCCAATTGACTTAGAGGATTTAACTGCTGCCATTGGATTCTGATAGGGGGTTAATTGTGCGCTAAAACATGCAGAGTTAATTCAGATTACCCCAATTTAAGGCATAAAAAGGAAATTAACATTCAAGATTTTTAAAATCTTGGGGTCTAATGAGTGTCAATATTTCATTTCCAAAAAATGTGACTGCATTCTTTGATTTCTTTTTAAAAAGTATAATTCATAGTTAACCTGTGTGTGGATTACAGAAAAAATCTTTCATTTGGGAAGGAATTATTAATTGGAAAGTTTTCAACGGTTTAGTTAGATAGGGGTGAGCATGTAACGAAATCATTGCTGACTACGAGGCTCAGAGAAATGTTTAGAAGTTAGGAGTTGGAACCTTTTGTATATGTTAGCATTTGCTGAACACATTTAGCTGCAGATACCATTCATGTGAGATTTTTCTTTGTATTTGACCACATTAAATATTATACAATATTTACAGCTTAGATTAGACAAAGTTCATTTTTATCTTTCAGAAAACATCAACGTCAGCCCCCTCCCTGGCTACAGTCTGAGACTGAACCAGATAGTTTGCAACCTTGGTGTTCACCTTGACCCTGAACTCAGCTTACGTTAGCCATACCCTCTTCATCACCAAGACCACCTATTTCAACGAGTGTAACATTGCCCGTCTCCACCCCGCCTCAGCCCCTTTGCTGCTGAAACCCTTATCCGTGCCTTTATTCTCTCCAGATGTGACAATTCCAATGCTTTCCTGTCCTGCATCCCCTGTAAACTTCAACTCCTCCAAACCTCTGCTGCCCGTATCCTACCTTGTTCCAAGTCCTGTTCACCCAACACCCTGTGCTTGCTGACCTACATTGGCTCCCAGTTAAGCAACGCCTTGATTAAAAAATTCTGATCCTTGTGTTCAAATCCCCCCGTGTCCTCACCCCTTCTTATCTCTGTAAGCTCCCCTCACCCTACCATCCTCCGAGATCTCTATGCTGCTTTAATTATGACTCCTTGATCATCCCCCATTTTAATCGCTCTACCATTGGCAGCTGTGTCTTCGGCTGCCAGGGCCCTAAGCTCTGGAATTCCCTCCCTAAACATCTCCATCACCCTATCTCTCTCTCCTCCTTTAAGATGCTCCTTAAAACCTACCTCTTTGACCAAGATTTTGGTCACCTGTTCTAATATCACATTGTGTAGCTCGATGACAGATTTTGTCTGATTATTCTCCTGTGAAGTGCCTTGGAAGGTTTTATGATGTTAAAGGTGCTGCATAAATGCAAGTTGTTATTGTTGTTGCACAATACGATATTCTTGGAAAGAAAAAGCTTCATTTGCTATTTGAGGTAGATTTATACACAAATATATATGCCAGATAAAGTGCACATGTAAACCTAAATGCACATATAGGGCTGGATTTTACAGCCCCCCCACCCCCCCCACCCCCCCCCCCCCCCCACCGCCCCAAGGCGGGATTGGAGGTGGGAGGGCATGGAGTGTCGCAATGGGTGGTGGGGGTTGGGGGGAAGCAGGTCGAAGGCCCTGTCATCTCCCCATCACCCAGCGATCTTTCTGGGGGTGGGATAGGCTGCCCAGAGGGCAATTGAGGGTATGGTAAAACGAGGCACCTTCCCTGTGGGTTTGGGGGCGGTGGGCATCCCTCCTCCGTGAGCAATTTGTTGCCCATGGAGGACCCCACTGGGAACCAATTCACCTCCCCTCCCACCCCCCCCCCCACCCCTGCAGAACCCCCCCGCCCCTCCCCCTGGACCATGAGCAACCCCTACCCACCTCACCGGGGCCTTCCGGACTGGCCCCAGTGACATCGCCTCACCAACCTCTGTTTCAGGATTCCATCACTGGGCCTGGGTCCGAGGCCTCTGCAGGAAGGTAGTGGCCACCGCTCCTGGTGGCGCTGCAATGCTGCTAGGTTGCCAGCCCTCTGATTGGCTGGCAGTTCTTGGAGGCAAGATCCCCATCTTTAAAGGGGGGGAATCCCGCCTCCTGAAACTTAGACACAAAAAGACCAAAGGATCGCTCCAGGAGGCCGAGAAAATGCAGACCATTTTGGCCTGGCGTTGGGAGCCCCGCCTCCTGCACAATATCCAGCCCTTAGACGTCATTGCACGAAGTATTTTATGTAAAAGATAACTGGGCAATCTTCATGTAGATTTGCTAACATTTTAACCCTCTAGCAAGAGTATAACCGCATGTTGTTAACCCATGTTGTGTCTACCATTTGTTAACCCATGACCCCAGGTTGCTTCAGACGAAACATGCTTGCACCATTTGTCTAAGGGTGGGATTCTTCCGAATTTATAACATGAGATCGGGGAACCCCATGGAAATCCTTTCACTTCAGCGTTCGTTTTGCTTTAAAAATATTTTTAGTCATTGACAGAATTTGATATTGCTGTGATCAGAATAATAGTCTCCTATGGTTTAAAAATCATTTTCTGTAAGTAAACTGATATGAGAGATGTTCCAGTCACCACATGTTGCTATTTCAATGAGGATTCCGATTAAGGGAATGATGCTGAGAAGAGCAAAGTTTTTGTAGCAAACAGATTATCCCAGAATTAGCTTTATTATCAGCCGAGACACACAAATTGAATAATTATTGTAGCATTCGATTAGATATAGCAACACTTCTGCTTAAAAATGCGCCCAGATAATTGGTCAGCCACCATGTTGGCTTTTGCTGTTGTAATTCAAGTCATTAGCAAACCATATTATCATCATTTACTTCATGTGCACAGTCAAAATCCTGCAAGGCAACATCATTTCCCTATTTGAAAATGACTCCAAACAGCAGGAAAATTGCCAAAAAAAGAGAACAATCGTGGCAACAATTTAGCAAATGAGCAATTACAGCTCATAGGTTAATCTCAAATCATTGCACCCCTGCTGTAACATTATGAAAATTGTTAGCAGTGGCTCCAGCAACATGCACAGCTGCAGTAAAACTGTGAGGTAGGGAGGCTGTGGAGAAGGCAGCAGTCAGTGGAAACTGCACGGCTCCGTTCAGTGCCAGTGTGACAACCAGGCAGCGACGGAGCAACCATCTCGAATGTCCAATCTGTGAGCTATATTCTTCCTTGAAATGTGGCCTGTTGTCTCTGGAGGAAATCAGTGCAAATGTTTCATGTTTACACTGTGGAACAATATTAATTCCACCTCAAGTCTCAACATCGGGGTAGAAACCCGGGGCTGTAATTGTAATAGCTTTCTAACTGAAACATGCTGACATTCTGGATGAGAGTGTTTTATAGAAGCCCAGCCAGCAGGAAAGCAATCAGAAACAGCAATTAGAGTGCGATGAACATTGAAAGTAATGAATAAAGCAGAAGAAAGCTGTGAAATGCAAGAAAGCAGAAAAGCAGTAGGTAGAAAGTGGTGAAAAAACACCAGTGGGAAGCAGTGACAAACAAAATATTGACGAGAGCTAATGAGGAGAAACATATAAACAGAGGAGAGAAAGAAAGTGAGAAAAACCAATAAATTATAAATATCAACATAATAATATAAAAACAAAATACTGCGGATGCTGGAAATCTGAAATAAAAACAAGAAATGCTGGAACCACTCAGCAGGTCTGGCAGCATCTGTGGAAAGAGAAGCAGAGTTAACGTTTCAGGTCAGTGACCCTTCATCGGAACCCCGATGGGTCACTGACCCGAAACGTTAACTCTGCTTCTCTTTCCACAAATTATAAATATCGTCGTATAGGCTGGGTTGCTCTTTGCAGTTTTATTGATGATTCTTTAGCTCATCTCACTTCGAATGTTTACAGAGCTTGTAAGTTGTAAACAGTGCATCCTTGTTCATGTTGGCCGATTGTGAAGCAATATTGTCCTGCAATGAACAGCTGGGCGTGCACTCTGTATAGTTGGCCTCCACTCTACTCTTGCACATGAATGCAGCATGCTGCTTTGTCTGGGCTGCGAGTAAGAGGCTCCAGTTAATTGTGTTCATTGGAGTTGTGTCTCACACCGGCAATAGGTACTGGATAGGTTGGAGGTTATCGAGAAGTCTTCGAGGCGGCCAACATCCCCAGCTTGTACACACTACTGAGTCAGCGGCGCTTGAGATGGCTTGGCCATGTGAGTCGCATGGAAGATGGCAGGATCCCCAAAGACACATTGTACAGCGACCTCGCCACTGGTATCAGACCCACCGGCCGTCCATGTCTCCGCTATAAAGACGTCTGCAAACGCGACATGAAATCCTGTGACATTGATCACAAGTCGTGGGAGTCAGTTGCCAGCGTTCGCCAGAGCTGGCGGGCAGCCATAAAGACGGGGCTAAAATGTGGCGAGTCGAAGAGACTTAGTAGTTGGCAGGAAAAAAGACAGAGGCGCAAGGGGAGAGCCAACTGTGCAACAGCCCCGACAAACAAATTTCTCTGCAGCACCTGTGGAAAAGCCTGTCACTCTAGAATTGGCCTTTATAGCCACTCCAGGCACTGCTTCACAAACCACTGACCACCTCCAGGCGCGTATCCATTGTCTCTCGAGATAAGGAGGCCCAAAAGAAAGAATCTTAATTAAAGTGTAAAATGGGTGAGATAGAATGAGCCACCATCAAGGCCAATGGAAGATCAAGAGAGATGTATAATGGGTGGGCAATCTGATATGACCTGTTTTACACGATTGGCCAATGTTAAAATTTCCTTCCTATTGCTCACATGCTTGATTTTGGTTATGTTCCTGCTGGGGTCCGAGCAGTGTGATATAAAACGATATCACTAATTTTTTAGGGGCAATGGGTATTAGTGCTTGCTTTACTGTCTTAAAGATGGAAGCAAGTCTATAGGATTGCTTGATTAAAAAAAAAACCTTTTATCAAGCCTCTTCTGCACACTGAGCTACATTGCTTTCTGTACCCGGACTGAATTACCTCTGATGTTACGAACATAAGAAATAGGACAGGGAGTAGACTATACGCCCCCTCGAGCCTGCTTCGTCATTCAATACGATCACGGCTGATCTTCTACCTCAACTCCTCTTTCCCGCTCGCTCCCCATATCCCTCCATTCCCTTAGTGTCCAAAAATCTAGCGATCTCAGTCTTGAATATACTCAATGACTGAGCATTCACAGTCCTTGAGGGCAGAGAATTCAAATAAACTTTATTCACTTGTTTAGTAAAAAAAAATCCTCATGTGACTGCTGCTGCTGGTTTTGTACCATTTTAATTCAGAACACCAGGTGAGGTTGATCGCATGTGTGTCAGTAATTAGACAAGAGGAGGATGTCAAGCAGTTAGATATAAAAACGACAAAGACTTGCATTTATATTGTGCCTTTGATGATCTCAGGATGTCCCAAAGCAACTTACAGCCAATGAAGTACTTTTGAAGTGTAATCACTGCTGTAATGTAGGAAATGCGGCAACCAATTTTTGCACAGCAAGCTCCCACAAACAGCAATGTGATAATGACCTGAGAATCTGTTTAGTAATATTGATTGAGAGATAGGTATTGGCCAGGACACTGGGAAAAATTCCCCCATTCTTCTTCAAAATAGTGCCACATAATCTTTTTATATCCAACTGACAGCACAGACACTGGTTTAACATTTCGTCCAAAACACAGCATCTCTGAGAGTGCAGCACTCCCTCAGTACTGCACTGGAGTGTCAGCCTTGATTTCAGCGCTCAAGTCTCTGGAGTGGGATTGTATTTCCTCCATTACAACAGTGACTACACTTCAAAAATACTCCATTGGCTGTAAAGAAATTTGGGATGTCCTGAGGTCAGAAAAGGTGCTATATAAATGTAACTCTTTCTTTCTTTCCTGGGCTAGCTCTTGGTGTTTTGGACCAGTGCTTCTATTTCTGGTCACCATTCAGAGACTCTAGAAAGACTACATGCTTGAATATGCATGGTGAGGCGAGGATTAGATTCATTGGTGACGCCACCTCTATGGGTGAATAGCTTGCTATCACTCACTGTCTGAACTTTAAACTGAAGAGTGACAGAGGGTCATCGGCACTCGTTGAATCCTATCCTTGCCAAGAGTCAGTATCTGCAGGAGAGTAAGGTAGAAAAAATGGAAAGGCAACCGATACATTTTGCCTTTATCCCTGACTCCGTCAATGCTCAGGGTATGACCACATCATTAAGCCAAACAAATACAATCGCAAGCTTTGTTACATTCCGATGGTTTTACTCTCGATAGTTTCCTCAGATTGAGTGTATCAGGACAGTTCTACAGCTGAGCCCTCGTTCCCTATGCGCTGGGATACATCTTTAATTACTCACCATTTAAGGAGTTTGTCGCATGTTCAGGGTTTGAACAGTAAAGCTTCATTACTGTATTTAGGCTACTGGTTATATCACGTTGTCTCACATGATCTTCTTTGACTTCAGAGCTCCACAAAAATGAACATTTCACTAGACCGTGGCTTAGGTTATAAATGGCAAAGCAGATTTATTAGCAGTAAATGAATAACTGAAGAAAGCAATGGCACATTGTAGACCTAATTATCGCTCCTCATAAGGTAGAAAATTAACATGGGCATTTTCCCAGGGAATTGCTTTTGCCAGCACAGTGCTAACTGCTAATTTAAATAATATGCAAATTGGGCAGAATGGTATCAGAAGAGATGGAGTTCAGTCTCAGTCACCATCTCCTGATCGCCTGTGGGATAGGCATGTGGGATACACGTGCAGCTCACAGTAGCTGCATCATTCTCCTGTCTTCATTTTCTTTGTTAATTTGTTTGGCACTCTGACTCCATCGAGACAGAAACAAATGCATTATTTTAAAAATACATTGCAGATGTTTATTTTGGAAGTGTGTTGTTTCCAGTTATGAAAAGGTTGAGAAAGCGGTTAATAAAGCATGCCTGATCCTGGGCTTTATAAACAGGGGCATAGAGTGCAAAGGCACAGAAGTTATAATCAACCTGTATAAAACATGGATTCGGCCTCAGCTGGAATATTGTGTCCAGTTCTGGGCACCACACTTTAGGAAGGATGTGAAGGCATTAGTGAGGGTGCAGAAAAGATTCAGGAGAATGGTTCCAGGGATGAGGGGATTCAGTTATGTGGATAGATTGGAGAAGCTGGGGCTGTTCTTTAGAAGAGAAGATTATGAGGAGATTTGAAAAAAAGTGTTCAAAATCATGAGGGCTCTGGACAGAGTAGATCGCGAGAAACTGTTCCCATTGGCAGACGGATCGGGAACCAGAGGGCACTGATTTAAGATGATTGGCAAAAGATGCAATGGCAACATGAGGAAAAACCTTTTTTACACAGCGAGTGGTTCGGATCTGGAATGTGCTGCTTGAGAGTATAGTAGAGGCAGATTCAATCGAGGCCTTCAAAAGAGAATTGGATAATTATCTGAAGAGAAAAAGATCTGCAAGACTACAGGGGAAAGGCAGGGGAGTGGGACCAGGTGAGTTGCACTTGCTGATAGCTGGCTGGGATATGATGGGCCGAATGGTCGTCTTATGTGCTGTGACCATTCTATGGTACTAAATGGCTAACCCTTTATTCGAAGACTTTTCCCCCTAGTTTAGATTCTCCAGTCAGGGGAAATAGCGTCTCATTATTTACCCAGTCAAACCCTCTAAGGATATTATAGATGTCGATGAGATCACCTCTCACTCTTCTAAACTTGACAGAATATAGGCCCATTCTATTCAATCTGTCCATGTAGGACAGCCTTCTCATCCCAGGAATCAATCTTCCATGCACCTCGTTTAAGGCAAGTATATACTTCCTTAGATAAGGAGACCAAAACTATACACAGTACTCCAGGCGCAGAAAACTATACACAGTACTCCAGGTGCAGAAAAGGATTAGTTGGCTGACAGGATGCAAAAGATGCCATCTTGCTCTAGAATCAATAATGATGACTTGCATTAATATAGTGCCTTTAACGTAGTGTAACATCCCAAGGTGCGTCACAAGAGCAATTATCAAACAAAATTTGATACTGAACCACTTAGATATTAGGACCGGTAACCAAAAGCTTGGTCAAAGAGGTAGGTTTTAAGGATCTTGAGAGAAAGGAAGACAGGCGGAGAGATTTAGGGATGACATTTTAGAACTTAGGGCTCAGGCAGCTGAAGGCACGGCCACCAATGGTGGATAGATTAAAGTCAGCGATGCTCAAGAGGCCAGAATTGGAGGGGAACCTAAGAACGTAAGAAATAGGGGCAAGACTAACTCGGAGGAGAACAAGGGCTGAAGGAGGTTACAGAGATAGGGAGTGATGGAGAGATTTGAAAACCTGGATGAAAATATTAAAATTGTGGCATTGCTGGGATGGGATCCAATGTAGGTCAGCAAGCACAGGGGTGATTCTCTATATTCCCTGGAGTTTAGAAGGATGAGAGGTGATCTAATTGAGACATACAAGATTCTGAAAGGGCTTGATATGGTAGAAGCTGAGAGATTGTTTCTGCTGGTCAGGGAATCTAGAACAGGGGGACACAGTCTCAGGATAAGGGGCCGATCATTCAGGACTGAGATGAGGGGAAATTACTACACTCAAAGGGTTGTGAACCTTTGGAATTTCCTACCCCAGTGGGTTGTGGATGTTCGATCCTTGAATACATTTAAGGCTGGGATAGATAGATTTTTGGTCTCTCAGGGAATCAAGTGATATGGGGAGTAGGCAGGAAAAATCAGCCATAATTGTATTGAATGGCGGAGCAGACTCGATGGGCCATATGGTTTATTTCTACTCCTATTTCTTGTGTTCTTGTGTGATGGGTGAATGGGACTTGGAGTGCGATTTAAGACAAATACAGGCATCACCATTAAATTTCAAATGACAAGTGGCAAGTGACATTCGTGCCACTGAAGTGCCAGGCAATGACCATCTTCAACAAGAGAGAATCTAACCAATCTCGCCTTGACATTCAATGGCATTACCATCACTAAAGCCCCCAAGATCAACATCCTGGGGGTTACTATTGACCAGAAACTGAACAGTGGCTACAACAGCAGGTCAGAGGCTGGGAATTCTGCAGTGAGTAATTCATCTCCTGACTCCCCAATGCCTGTCCACCATCTACAAGGCACAAATCAGGAGGGTGATGGAATACTGTTCAGTTGCCCGGATAAGTGCAGCTCCAACAACACTCAAGAAGTTCAAGAAATTCCAAGACAAAGCAACCCGCTTGGTCAGCACCCCATCCACCTTCTTAAACATTCACTTCCTCCACCACCAGTGCACAGTGGCAGCAGTGTGTACCATATACAAGATGCACTGCAGCAACTCACAAGGTTCCTTCAACAACACCTTCCAAATCCTAACTGCTATCACCTCGAAGGACAAGGGCAGCAGACACATGGGAACACCACCACCTGCAAGTTCCCCTCCAAGCCGCACACCATCCTGTCTTGGAACTATATCGCCGTTCCTTCACTGTCGCTGGGTCAAAATCCTGGAACTCCCTTCCTAACAGCACTGTGGGTGTACCTACCCCGCAAGGACTGCAGTGGTTCAAGAAGGCAGCTCACCACCAACTTCTCAAGGGCTGTTAAGGATGGGCAATAAATGTTTGCTTTGTCAGTGACACCCAAATCCCAAGAAAAACAACAAACTTATATTAATATAGCTCCTTTAATGTAATAAAGTGTCCCAAGGTGCTTCACAGGAGCATTATAAAACAAAATATGACACTGAGCCACATACAGAGATATTAGATCAGAGGATCGAAAGCTTGGTCAAAGAGGTCAGTTTTAGGGAGTGTCTTAAATGTAAGTGAGGTAGAGAGGCAGACAAGTTTATGGAGGGAATTCCAGAGCTTAGGGCCTTGGCAACTGAAGGCACGGCCATGAGTGGTGGTAGGATTAAAATTGGTCATGCTCAAGAGGCCAGAATTAGAGGAGCACAGAGATCTCGGAGGGTTGTGGAGCTGATGGAGATTACAGAGATAGGGAGCGGTGAGGCCATGGAAGGATTTGAAAACGAGGATGAGAATTCTAAAATCATTGACTGGGAGCCAATATAGGTCAGCGAGCACAGGGGGGATAGGGGAACGGGACTTGGTGTGAGTTAAGACACAGGCAGCAGAGTTTATGATGACCTCAAGTTTACGGAGAGTAGAATGTGGGAGAACAGCTAGGAGTGTGTTAGAATAATCAAGTCTCGAGGTAACGAAGACATGAATTAGGGGTTCAGGAACAGATGAGCTGAGACAGGAATGCAATTGAGTGATAATACGAAGGTGGAAATAGGTGGTCTTACTGATGTCGTGAATATGTGGTCCGAAGCTCATCCCGGGATCAAATGTGACACCAAGGTTGAGAACAGACTGGTTCAGAATGTTGCCAGGAAGAGGGATGGATTCAGTAGCTAGGGAACAGAGTTTAAATGAGGACCAAAAACAATGGCTTCAGTCTTCCCAAAACTTATTTGGAGGAAGTTTCTGCTCATCTAGTACTGGATGTCGGTGAAGCAGTTTGATAATTTAACATCAGTGGAGGAGTTGAGAAAAGTGGTGGTGAGGTAGAGCTGAGTGTCGTCAGCGTACATGTGAAAAGTAATATTGTGCTTTTGGATGATGTCACTGAGGGGCAGCATGTAGATGAGAAATAGGAGGGGGACAAGGATAGATCCTTGTGGGACACCAGAGGTAACGGTGCAGGATCAGGAAGAGAAGCCGTTACAAGTGATTCTCTGGCTACGATTAGATAGATAGGAATGGAACCAGGTGAGAGCAGTCCCACCCAGCTGGACGATAGTGGAGAGGTGTTGGAGGAGGATGGTGTGGTCAAACCGTGTCAAAGGTGCATTCAAGTCGAGAAGGATGAGGAGGGAAAGTTTACCTTTGTCACAGTCACATAGGATGTCATTTGTGACTTTGGTAAGAGCTGTTTCGGTACTGTGCAGGGGTGGAAACCTGATTGGAGGGAATTTAACATGGAGTTCTGGGAAAGATGGGAACAGATTTGGGAGGTGACAACACGTTCAAGGACTTTGGAGAGGAAAGGGAGGTTGCAGATGGGACGGTGGAGGTCAAGGTTTGTGTTTTTGAGGAGGGGGTGATGATGGCAGATTTAAAAGAGAGAGGGACAACACTTGAAAAGAGAGAATTAATATAAAAAGATCCAGTGGGAGTGATGTCACCTTGGATCTTTCCTCAGAGACTCAATTCGCACACAGCAAGCTCCTACAAAGAGCAATGTGATGATGAGGTAATCTGTGTTAGTGATGTCAATTGACAGATGAATATTTACCAGGACACCGGGGAGAACTCCCCTGCTCTTCTTCAAAATAGAGCGGTGGATTTTTTACGTCCATCTGAGAGAGCAGATGGGGCCTTGGTTTAACATCTCATCCAAAATGCAGAGCAGCACTCCCTCGGTACTGCAATGAAGCATTGGCCTAGATTTTGTGCTCAACTCCTGGAGTGGGAATTGAACCCATGATCTTCTGATTTGAGAGTGCTACCCATTCAGCCATGTCTGATACCAGGGAGGACAAGGTGACAGTGAAGGAGTAGAGTCTCACTGTGCATGGAGTCACCTACAATTACTGAGGCCAGTATTGGGACCTCACAGGGCCTGTTCACCAGCAAAGTCTGAAATCTGGGCGTGAGCGTCTCATAATTTTGCGTGTTTTTAGGCTTTCCCTGAGCATTTCTCTCAGACTCAGTGCAAAAACCACTCGAGGAAGTGAGTCCGGCTGCAACTTTGAGATTGAAGCATCGGCTTGGAGTTGAACAAAAAAAACCTTGTTACTGCATTTAACCTAAAATAGCCTATCAGACTGTGTGAATTAAGTAAGAGCCATGAATCAGATTTATTAAAAGTAAAGGTTAAATGGTAGTATGATGTTAAGACAGTAAATTTCATTTGATAACGGTGCTTTTAACTTATACCTTCTCATTTACAAAAAAAAAAGCTATATTTTTCTGACTTAAAGCTCATTGGCAGATATTATTGTTCCTTTTACCTTTTGACTGGTACAGAGGAACTGTATTATGTAGCTTCTGCTTACATTGCAATCAAATTTATTTGCATAGGAATGATGCCTTTGATGTGACATTTTGCATAGCAGACAGTGAGTCTTATCCTGCATATGGAAATTAAGTCAGTAGAGACAGCAACTCACAGATTTTCTCACAGCAAGGGGTAAACAAATTTCTAGTGACCAGCCAGATCTCATAAATAGTTGTTCAAAATAAGGAGACTTTTAGGATATGAATTGTGACAGAACCCTATTCATCATAATACATTGATCTGAGAGTGTGCCAATCACACTGTGAAATCCAGTGGCACCTCTGGAGGAGTCCATTACCAACATTAGTGCAGTAATGCATGATTTCCTAATCCAATTGTAGGCTACCAGGGAGAGCGTGGCCACTTCAGAGTCATCTGCAGCTTAGTCTCCAGTGATTGATGTCCTATTCCAAGCACAGCTTTGCGAATGAATGTTTTGGCTGGAGTTATAGACACCTTTGAGCTCCAATATACAGCCGCCTTTTTTTAAAAAAAATTTATTCATTCTTGGGATGTGGGTGTCGCTGGCCAGGCCAACATTTATTGCCCATTCTTAATGGCCCTTGAGAAGGTGGTGGTGAGCTGCCTTCATGAATCGCTGCAGCCCATGAGGTAGGTACACCCACAGTGCTGTTGGGAAGGGAGTTCCAGGATTTTGACCCAGCGACAGTGAAGGAACGACGATACAGTTCCAAGTCAGGATGGTGTGTGGATTGGAGGGGAACGCAGGTGGTGGTGTTCCCATGCATCTGCTGTCCTTGCCCTAGGTGGAAGATGTCGTGAGTTTGGAAGGTGCTGTAGAAGGAGCCTTGGTGCATTGCTGCAGTGCATCTTGTAGATGGTACACACTGCTGCCACTGTGCTCGGTAGTGAATGGAGTGAATGTTGAAGATGGTGGATGGGGTGCCAATCAAGCAGGCTGCTTTGTCCTGGATGGTGTTGAGCTTCTTGAGTGTTGTTGGAGCTGCACCCATCCAGGCAAATGGAGAGTATTCCATCACGCTCCTGACTTGTGCTTTGTAGATGGTGGACAGGCTTTGGGGAGTCAGGAGGTGAGTTATTAACCACAGAGTTACCAGTCTCTGACTTGCTCTTGTCACCACGGTATTTATATGGCTGGTGCAGTTAAGTTTCTGGTCAATGAGGAGGTGCATGTTTGAAAGATAGGCTCCAGCATAATCCTTCAACAACAAACTTTTTCAGTGATGGTATTGCCATTTAATGTAATGTGGGGGGGAGGGGGGTGGGTGTTGGTGGTGGTGCGGTTAGATTCTCTCATGTTAGAGATAGTCATTGCCTGGCAATTGTTTGGCATGTATGTCACTTGCCGCTTATCAACCCAGGCCTGAATGTTGTCCAGGTCTTTCTGCATGTTGGTATGGACTGCTTCAGTATCTGAGGAATTGTGAATGGTACTGAACACTGTGCAATCATCAGCGAGTATCCCCATTTCTGGCCTTATTATTGATGAAGCAGCTGAAATTGGTTGGGCCTTGGACACTACTCTGAGGAACTCCTGCAGTGATGTCCTGTGGTTGAAGTGATTGGCCTCCAACAACCACCAGGTTAACTGCTAGATGTGACTCCAACCAGTGGAGAGTTTTCCTCCTGATTCCCATTGACTTCAGTTTTGCTAGGCTGCTTGATGTCGCACTCGGTCAAATGCTGCCTTGATGTCAAGGGCAGTCACTCTCACCTCACCTCTGGAATTCAGCTCCTTTTGTCCATGTTTGGACCAAGGCTGTAATGAGGTCTGGAGCTGAGTGGCTGGCCCTGGTGGAACCCAAACTGAGCATCAGTGAGCAGATTATTGCTGAGTATATGCTGCTTGATAGCACTGTCGACGACACCTTCCATCACTTTGCTGATGATCCAGAGTAGACTAATGGGTCAGTAATCGGCCGGATTGGATTTGTCCTGCTTTTTGTGGACAGGGTATACCTGGGCAATTTTCCACATTGCTGGGTAGATGCCAGTGTTGTAGCTATACTGGAACAGCTTAGCTAGGGAAGTGGCTGGAGCACTTCTTCAGTATTACAGCTGGGATGTTGTCAGGGTCCAGCGTATCTAGTGCCTTCAGATGTTTCCTGATGTCATGGGGAGTGACTCAAGTTGTCTGAAGGCTGGCGGCCATGATGGTGGGGACCTGAGGAAGAGGCCAAAATAGATCATCCACTCTGCACTTCCGGCTGAAGATGGTTGCAAATGCTTCAGCCTTGTCTTTTGCACTGATGTGCTGGGCTCCCCCATCATTGAAGATGGTAATGTTTTTGGGGCCTTATCCTCCATTTAGTTGTTTCATTGTCTACCACCATTCATGACTGGATGCCTTGATGTCTGGATGTCAGGACTGCAGGGCTTTGATCTGATCTGTTGGCTGTGGCATTGCTTAGTTCTGCCTATCACACGCTGCTTCCACTGTTTAGCATGCATGTAGTCCGATGTTGTAGCTTCACCAGGTTGACATTTCATTTTTAGGTATGTCTAGTGCTGCTGTTGCACTCGTCATTGAACCAGGGTTGGTCTCCTGGCTTGATGGTATGGTAGAGTGGGGGATATGCCGGGCCATGAGGTTACAGATTGTGGTTGAATACAATTCTGCTCCTGCTGGTGGCCCACAGTGCCACGTGGATGCCCAGGTTTGAGCTGCTAGATCTGTTCTGAATCTCTCCCATTTAGCACGTTGGTAGTGCCACACAACACGATGGAGCGTGAAGATGGGACTTCTTCTCCACAAGGACTGTGCAGTGGTTGTTCCTACCAATGCTGCTATGGGACAGCTGCTTTTGCAAACGATAGATTTGTGAGGATGAGGTCAATTAGGTTTGGCACTCACCACATGCTATAGGCCCAGTCTGGCAGACGTCTCCTTCAGGATTTAGCCAGCTGTGACATTGAAGTCCCCCACCCAGAGTACATTTTGTGACCTTGCTGCCCTCAGTGCTTCTTCCAAGTGGTGTTCAGCATGGAGGAGCACAGATTCATCAGAGGGAAGGCAGTAGGTATCCCTGCCCATATTTGGGCTGATACCATGCGCCTTCATGGGGTCCGGAGTCAGTGTTGAGGACTCCCAGGGCCACTTCCTCCTGACTGTATACCACTGTGGTGCCACCTCTGGTGGGTCTGTCCTGCAAGTGGATGCCAGGGATGGTGATGGAGGCGTCTGGGATATTGGCTGTAAGGTATCATTTGGTGAGTGTGATTTATGTCAGGCTGTTTCTTGACGAGTCTGTGGGACAGCTGTCCCTAGATGTTAGTAAGAAGGACTTTGTAGGGTTGACTGGGCTTGGTGTGTCATTGTCACTTCCAATGCGTAGGTCGATGCCAGGCAGTCCATCTGGTTTTATGCTTCTTTGATTTTTCTGTAGGTGTTTGAAACAGCTAGGGCTTGCTTGTCCAATTCATGACACAGTTAAGAGTCAACCACATTGCCGTGGGTCTGGAGTCACATGGAAGTCAGACTGGGTAAGGACAGCAGATTTCCTTCCCTGAAGGGCATTAATGAACCACATGAATTTTTGGACAATCTAGTAGTTTCATGATCATTATTAATGATTTTGCATCCAAATTTATGAATTAATTGAATTTAAACTCCCCCAGCTACTGTGATAGGATTTGAACTTATGTGTCCAGAGCATGAGTTCAGGCCTCTGGATTAGTAGTCCAGTAACATTACCACCATGCAACCTTGTGGGGGGGAGGGGAGGGGGGAATTGGATTCAGTAAGATGTAATGCAGGGCCTCTCCCTAGCAATCTGCCTGTTCCCCCACCCCCGCCCCCCCCCCCCCACCCCACGCCCAAACACATACGTACACATACACAGACAGATCCAGCAGCAAGAGAATGCCTGGGGTTAACAGGGACATTGAATATCTTTCAGGGGCCTCATCATTCCGCTATGTTGTGCAACGTGCCAAGAGGACCCACATAAGGAGGTATGGGAACACCTCCATCCTGAGAGGCACAGACTGACACACCATTGTAATGGGGAATGGGACATTAGGTTAGCCAGTAGAAGATGTGCACCATGCATTTTCACAAGAGGGTAAAACAGATTTAAGACACATTAACACAATAGCACTTCTCAGAATGTGGCAGAAAGAAATAGGTTTGTTTCAACTGTGTCCTGAGATTTCACTTGAATTGTGGCAAAAAAAATTGGTAAATGATTGATTGGTATCCATGGTAAGGTAGAGGTAGTGGACTCTATTGATCTATTTTGTTGTACATATGTGGACATGACTACTTTTGCTTTGTGCAAAATGTGCAATTAAGTGAAGGTCGTCTAGTAGACCCTGCCTTAAATCTCTGTCTGCAATTGGGACTTAGCAGCCATATCTTCCTAGTTTGCTCTCAGTGCCCTCCTCTGCCAATAGTTTTGGCTGGGCCTCCTGTTCCACATAATCCATGGAATGCCTTTATTTATTTCGAGATACAGCACTGAAACAGGCCCTTCGAGTCTGTGCCGACCATCAACCACTCATTTATACTAATCCTACACTAATCCCATATTCCTACCACGTCCCCACCTTCCCTATATTCCCTACCACCTACCTATACTAGGGGCAATTTATAATGGCCAATTTACCTATCAACTTGCTAGTCCTTGGCTGTGGGAGGAAACCGGAGCACCCGGAGGAAACCCACGTGGTCACAGGGAGAACTTGCAAACTCCACACAGGCAGTACCCAGAATTGAACCCGGGTCGCTGGAGCTGTGAGGCTGCGGTGCTAACCACTGCGCCACTGTGCCGCCTTCTGTATGGTTAAGATTGCAATAAGCTTTGACATTTTGGCAATGCAAGAAAGAAAGGAAGACTTGCATTTCAAAACGCCTTTCACAACCTCAGGACATTCCAAAATGCTTTACAGCCAGTGAAGTACTTTTGAAGTGTTGTTGGGATGTAGGAAATGCAGCAGCCAATTTGCACACAGCAAGATCCCACAAACAGCAATGTGATAATGACACGATCATCTGCTTTAGTGATATTTATTGAATGATAAATGTAGGCCAGGACACCAGGGATAATTTCCTTTCTCTTTTTCAAAATAGAACCATGGTGTCTTTTACATCCACTTGAGAGAGCAGTTGGGGCTTCAGTTTAACATCTTATCCAAATGACAGCACCTCCAACAGTGCAGCACTCCATTAATACTGACGTAGAATGTCAGCCTTGATTTCGTGCATACGTCTCTGGATTGGGGCTTGAACCCACAACCTTCTGAGGCAAGAGTACTGCCAACTGAACCATGACTGGTAATAACTACATCGAGGCAACCCACCTGCCACTTACCTGGCCAACTTTCTAAACCTTTGTTTCAATGATCAATTGGTGTGATCTGCCATAATCCCTGTGATCTGAGGTGCATTCTTTTGTGTCCAACTGTGGCTCAGTTGGTAGCCCTCTGACCTCTAGCTCATAAGGTTCTGGATTCAAAACCCACTCCAGGGCTTGAGCACAAAATTAAGCTGCTGACTTTCACATGTGATGTTAAACCAAGGCCCCCAACTGCCTGTTTGTGTGGATATAAAAGATTCCATGGCACTATTTTGAAGAAGAGCAGGGGAGTTCTCCCTGGTGTCCTGGACAATCAAAAACAAATGTTCTGGTCATTATCACATTCTATAGAAATGCTAGTTCCTTCTTTTCACTCAATGCACTAGATTTCCAGTGTCAGTAAATTTGGCAGAACAGCTAAACAGCTAAGTCAATCAGACAAAAGACAAGACAAGATATGTAATAAATATACTTAGGTCGCTAATAATCTTGCATATGCATGAAAACAATTCTAGTGCACTAATTAAATAGTCTTACATGTGTATAGGATAGAAAATAAATAGGCCTGTTTCCTGCAGAAGAGATATGTTCAACTCAAAAGGTTTGAATTGGGTCAAAACTTGGATATTTTTGGAATAATTTTTATCAACTAAATTTCATCGGTTGAATTCTCAGTTGTTTGGAACATGTCACTAACAGAAGCAAAGTTATTTTGCACCTTTTCTTTCCTCTTTCTTGATGACACTTGCCTCACCCCACACCACCCCCACTTCTCGAACTGTAACAATGGCTCTGAATTTCCTTGCTATCTTTAGCAGTTACACAGCTATTACACGAAAACAGATGAGCCCATTAACAACAACTTGCATTTATGTAGCATCTTTAACATAGTAAAAAAAATCGAAGGCGTAATTCACAGGAGTGATTATCAAACAAAATTTGACATTGAGCCACATAAGGAGATATTAGGACAGGTGACCAAAAGCTTGGGCAAGGAGGTAGGTTTTAAGGAGCATCTTAAAGGAGGAGAGAGAGGTAGCGAGGCGGAGAAGTTTAGGAAGGAAATTATGGAATTGAGGGCCTTGGCAGCGGAAGGCATGGCCACCAATGATGGAGCAATTAAAATTGAGGATGTGCAAGAGGCCAGAACTGGAAGAGCGAAGAGATCTCGGAGGCATGTGGGGTTGGAGGAAATTCCAGAGATAGAGCTAAAACAGCATTACTTCATTACCCCTTTGAGACAACGGCAAACAAGAAAGAAAAAAAAACTTGCGTTTCAATACCACCGCAACTCTCAAAGTGCTTTAGACAATGAAGTAGTCACTGTTGTAATGTAGGAAATGCAGCAGCCAATTTGCACACAGAAAGCTCCCACAAACAGCAATGAAATAAATGACCAGATCATTTGTTTTAGGTGTTGGATGAGGGAGAAAGATTGGCCAGGACAATGGAGAGAAGTCCCCTGCTTTTTATCGAACAGTGCCATGGAATCTTTTATGTTCACCTGTGAGGACAGGTTACTGTCTGGAATCTGGCAGGAGCAACAGTCCAAATTTTACTGGTGATTGTAGGGAGGGTAGTATCTAGCCTTGTGAAATCAACTTTGATTTAGAAGCAAATATTTGAATTCAAACCAGAATCGGAGCTCCAAAAATACCTAAATGTTAAGTCCCTGTTATCATTGCATAAAAATATGAGGTTGCTTTAATGTCCAACTTCAGGTCAATTTTATTTCTGGCTTATTAAAATGACCTTAAGTGGAATACATTTTTTTTCCTATCATTATCATTTAAACACCAGTATAACGTCTAATCATATTAACCATTTCATTATGATGAATGATTGTGGGTAACATCTGAGACCGGGACAATTGCAAGAACACAGTCTATATGAAACATTTTATGCTAGTTTATCTAATTTGGACGTTGACGTGTTCACACAAGAATTTAGATTGATGTCATTTCATCAGAACCTGATATGTTAACTCTGTTTCTCTCTCCACAGATGCTGCCTGAACTGCAGAGTATTTCCAGCAATTTCTGTTTTTCTTTCAGATTCACAGCATCTGCAGTATTTGGTTTTTGTGTTGAAGAATTTAGGTCACAGTATTTATGTTCAGAGGACTGAATACAGCAGATACATACATAGGTGATAAGATTGGCTGTTCAGTTTCTATTCATTTAACACTAGTATTGTGAGCACTGACTCAAGTGGAATTAACAGTTCTACACGTAGAATAGAGAAGTGTAGAGTCACGGAAGAAAACATCTTTCATCAGCAGGAAGAATGGCGTGAGGAAAGGTTTGATTAAATTCTAATTGTTGGTATGAAAGGATATTGATTAGCTTTTCAGCACAATTTGTGTGACAGTCTGAGCATTAACTTTATGTTTTTGCCCAAAGACTCCAACTGCATTTCTGCTGGGATTCAGTTTGCCCAAAGGCCTATAGTCTGCCCTGTGGCTGGTCCTATTTAGAAAATTGTTTTTCAACAAGTCTTCAGGATCAAAGATTCCCCTAGGCAGCCCAGAGGCAGCAGCAGTGAACATTTCTCTATCTAGACTTCCTCACAGGGCAAGCTGTTCACAATGCAAGGTTGTGTTTATTACTTAATAAATGATCATTAACTGCCTGATTGTACGAGATTGCAAAGAAAATGAACAAAGCTTTTGTAATTCTAATAAGAATATAATACTTTTCAATATTTTTATCCTCTGCATTTCTTTCTTATTGTCCACAATCATTTAGTTATAATTTAAATGTTATTTTATTCATTCTTGGGAAGTGTCACTGGCATTTATTGCCCATCCCTAATTGCCCTTGAGAAGGTGGTGGTGAGCTGCCTTCTTGAACTGCTGCAGTCCATGTGGGGTAGGTACACCCACAGTGCTGTTAGGAAGGATCCAGTGACAGTGAAGGAACGGCGATATAGTTCCGAGTCGTGATGTCCTCGGGATTTGAGTGAGGTTTAGCCGAGTTTAGTAAAGGATATGAAACACTTTCACTTTGCGAGCGTGTGTGTTCTACAGCAGCCTCCAGAGTACACAATGCATAATGCAATTTCAAAACACTACAACACTACACAAGTCTGGATGGTGGGTGACTTGGAGGGGAAACTGCAGGTGGTGGTGTTTCCATGCATCTGCTGCACTTGTCCTTTGGGGTGGAAGAGGCCATGGGTTTGGAAGGTGCTGTTGAAGGACCCTCAACGAGTTGCTGCAGTGCAACTTGCAGATGGTACACACTGCAGCCACTGTGCACTGGTGGTGAAGGGAGTGAATGTTTAAGGTGGAGGATGGGGTGTTGATCAAGCGAGCTGATTTGTCCTGGATGGGGGTCAAGCTTCTTGAGTATTGTTGGAGCTGCACCCATCCAGGCAAGTGGAGAGTATTCCATCACACTTGATTCTCATTTCTCTCAGTTCTGATGAAGGGTCACTGACCCGAAATGTTAACTCTGCTTCTCTCTCCACAGATGCTGCCAGACGTGCTAAGTATTTCCAGAATTTCTTGTTTTTATTCCATCGCATTCCTGACTTATGCCTTGTAGATGGTGGACAGGCTTCGGGAGCCAGGCAGAAATTTTTATTCACTGCATGCAGATAACATTCTATTAGGCTGATGAGAAATACCAACAATATTTGGGACATAAATGTTGAATTGAATTAAAATGCTGTAGACTTCAAACTCATTTTTGAATTTAAGAAGTTATAAGATGTAATTATGGGGCTGAGTTGCTTGTTGTCAGTGTCTGGGAAACACCTTTTAATTGGTGGAAAGTTAAAGATTAAAGGAGAGTGGAGACCCATAATGTTGTGTTGTCTGTCTTGTATACATTGCTTTGGGGTTTCCAGAGCTTGTTGTGAGGGAAGAACAGGGCCTGTCCCTGTTGTCGATTAAAACCAGGAAAATAAGATGATGTGGGATATTCCCAGTCATCCGGTCCCACTAAGCAAGGTGAAAAAATGACCAAAAGGTGAATGGCCTTTACATTGATTTAATTTTGGGGTCTGAACACCTTCTGGCTATTACAGAAGCAGCAGTGGAGTCCTTACAAGAAATGGGTACGATGAGGTTTGAGATAACTATTGAAGGACAACATCCCAGGACATTAAAAAGCAGGTCATTTTTATAAATGGAGGATGAAGAAATGGTGCAGAACTAATTGTGCACTTTGCCTCAGTTTTCACAGAAGAAAGTGAAAGTGGGAATGAACAGGTGGCCAATTCCCTTCCCTGTAGGACATTAGGGAAGCTGTTGGGTTTTTACACTGGTCCAGTGACTTTCATGGTCACTTTTTTTTGGTGCCAGCTCACAAATGACCTATGTATTGAAATAGATTTTGTGATTTAACATGTGAGGTGTGAAGTCTGGCTTGTCAGCCCAGTACAATAACCACTGGACTATTGTTTCCTAGTTGGGATAGGTAACTGAGTCACTGCACCTTGTCAACTCTTTCCAGGTTTGAAACTTTGGTCTAGGTGGTTGGTCAAGTAGTATTGTCATCAGGTGCAATATCCTCCTAGAATCACAAAATCATACATTCTTACAGCACAGAAGAAAGTCATTTAACCCATTGTGCTTCTGCTGCTTCTTTAAATCAGCTCTCCTTTTAGCCTCATTTTGATGACCTTTCCCCATACACTTTTATATTTAGTTTTATTTAATTAGAGATATCCATTTCCCTTTTCCGAACAATAATCTGCATTAACAGGAATCTCCTGAACTCTCCCTTTGTTTTGTGGTGATGACTTCAAATTAGTCACCAAGTACTGCCCCCAACAGTGCAGCACTCCCTCAGTCCTGCCCCTCAGACAGTGCAGCGTTTCCTCAGTATTGCCCCTCTGAGAGTGCAGCACTCCCTCAGTCCTGCCCCTCTGACGGTGCAGCACTCCCTCAGTACTGGCCCTCTGATGGTGCAGCACTCCCTCAGTACTGGCCCTCTGACAGTGCAGCGCTCCCTCAGTACTGGCCCTCTGACAGTGCAGCACTCCCTCAGTACTACCCCTCTGACAGTGCAGCGTTCCCTCAGTACTGCCCCTCCGACAGTGCAGCGCTCCCTCAGTCCTGCCCCTCCGACAGTGCAGCACTCCCTCAGTCCTGCCCCTCTGATGGTGCAGCACTCCCTCAGTACTGCCCCTCCAACAGTGCAATGCTCCCTCAGTCCTGCCCCTCTGACAGTGCAGAGCTCCCTCAGTCCTGCCCCTCTGATGGTGCAGCACTCCCTCAGTACTGCCCCTCCAACAGTGCAATGCTCCCTCAGTCCTGCCCCTCCGACAGTGCAGCACTCCCTCAGTCCTGCCCCTCTGACAGTGCAGAGCTCCCTCAGTCCTGCCCCTCTGACAGTGCAGAGCTCCCTCAGTCCTGCCCCTCTGACAGTGCAGAGCTCCCTCAGTCCTGCCCCTCTGACGGTGCAGCACTCCCTCAGTACTGCCCCTCTGACAGTGCAGAGCTCCCTCAGTCCTGCCCCTCTGACAGTGCAGCACTCCCTCAGTACTGCCCCTCTGACAGTGCAGCGTTCCCTCAGTACTGCCCCTCCAACAGTGCAATGCTCCCTCAGTCCTGCCCCTCCGACAGTGCAGAGCTCCCTCAGTCCTGCCCCTCCGACAGTGCAGAGCTCCCTCAGTACTGCCCCTCCAACAGTGCAATGCTCCCTCAGTCCTGCCCCTCTGACGTGCAGCGCTCCCTCAGTACTGACCCTCCGTAAGTACAGCACTCCCTCAGTACTACCCCTCTGACAGTGCAGCGCTCCCTCAGTACTGCCCCTCCGACAGTGCAGCACTCCCTCAGTCCTGCCCCTCTGACAGTGCAGAGCTCCCTCAGTCCTGCCCCTCTGACAGTGCAGAGCTCCCTCAGTACTGCCCCTCTGACAGTGCAGAGCTCCCTCAGTCCTGCCCCTCTGACAGTGCAGCACTCCCTCAGTACTGCCCCTCTGACAGTGCAGCGTTCCCTCAGTACTGCCCCTCCAACAGTGCAATGCTCCCTCAGTCCTGCCCCTCTGACGTGCAGCGCTCCCTCAGTACTGACCCTCCGTAAGTACAGCACTCCCTCAGTACTACCCCTCTGACAGTGCAGCGCTCCCTCAGTACTGCCCCTCCGACAGTGCAGCACTCCCTCAGTCCTGCCCCTCTGACAGTGCAGAGCTCCCTCAGTCCTGCCCCTCTGACAGTGCAGAGCTCCCTCAGTCCTGCCCCTCTGACGGTGCAGCACCCCCTCAGTACTGCCCCTCTGACAGTGCGGCGCTCCCTCAGTAGTGACCCTCTGACAGTGCGGCGCTCCCTCAGTAGTGACCCTCTGACAGTGCAGCATTCCCTCAGTCCTGCCCCTCAGACAGTGCAGCGCTCCCTCAGTATTGCCCCTCTGACAGTGCAGTACTCCCTCAGTACCGCCCCTCTGACAGTGCAGAGCTCCCTCAGTACTGCTCCTCTGACAGTGCAGCGCTCCCTCAGTCCTGCCCCTCTGACACTGCAGCGCTCCCTCAGTATTGCCCCTCCGACACTGCAGCGCTCCCTCAGTACTGCCCCACGTCAATGCAGCACTCCCTCAGTACTGCCCCTCCATCAGTGCAGCGCTCCCTCAGTACTGCCCCTCCATCAGTGCAGCGCTCCCTCAGTACTGCCCCTCCGACAGTGCAACGCTCCCTCAGTACTGCCCCTCCGACAGTGCCGCGCTCCCTCAGTACTGAGACTTGGATGGCTATATACTGTGTGTCACGGTGTTGACCTTTATTATATGCCTGTGTGAGAGTGAGTATGGAAAGAAGAGTGAAAACAGGAGAAGAATAATCCTGACTAACATCCCATCAAAGATCTCCAGTTTCACATTATCGCACTCCAGATATGATTTGCAGAATGGCCTGAAGTTCCTGGGGATTTCTCTCGTGGAGGTTTGCTCCCTTGTGTCATTTGTGGTTCAATGGGTCGCACTCTCACCTCTGCATCCGAACGTCATGGGTTCACCTCCCACTCCAGAAATTTGAGCACGGTGAAGATTTCTCAGCCATTCAGGGCAATGTGGAGCACATGATAACTTCATGGGGATCTTCAGTGGAGTCCCCATCAGCACAGATCCCCAGCTCCCACAGCCTCTACAGAGGCCTTGACCGTCAGTGGGCAACAGGATTTCGTTTCGGGCTCGTGGATTTGACTAAATGAAGCAGGGCTTTGCTGACTGGCTACCTGTCTGTAGCTCTTACTCTCATTCAGATATCTGGTCCGGCAATGCCTTCATTTTAGAATTCTTAGCCTTGTGTAAAATCCCTCTGTGGTCTCATCCCTCCCTATCTCTGTAACCTCCTCCAACCCTAGAACTCTGAGACCTCTGCACTGCTCCAGTTCTGGCTCTTCAAGCATCCCCAGTTTTAATTGCTCCATTATTGGTGGCCATGCCTTCAGCTGCCTGGGCCCTAAGCTCTGGAATTCCTTCCCTAAATCTCTCCGCTTCTCTACCTCTCTCTCTTTCTCCTCTGTTAAGACAGTCCTTAAAACCTATCTCTTTGACCAAGCTTTTGGCCATCTGCCCTAATATTGCCTTATGTGCTCAGTGTGAAATCTCGCTTTATAACACTCCCATGAAGCACCTTGGGGCGTTTTATTAGTTTGAAGGTCGCTATATAAATTCAAGTTGTTGTTGTTCTTGCTTTTGTTGAAATGCCTTGGGCTGTTTTACTGTGTTAAAGGCACGATATAAATGCAAGTTGTTGTTGTAGTCATGCTGAAGGAGAGTTCAGTAGCAGGGACATGGCTGGAATTGGCAGCGATGAGGCTTTTGACTCTCGTGGTGATGCTCCATCCACTCAATGCACTTCACTCCTCCTCAAGTGACAGTAGATCAGCCAGAAAACAGGCAGGAGCAGCCAGACAGTCACTACAGCGGCAGAATTTGTGGAACCAGTTACAGAGCCACCAACCATCAGATTGAATTACGGGACCAGTTTAAAGGCGAGATGTTTAATGAGTGGCTGATACTATACATCCCCCTTTACACTATCAACAAAGATTAAAATGACCCTCCCCCCATCCCTGGTGACTTTGAAATGAAAGAGTTGGATTTGTGTGTGTGACTTGTACAAGTCTTTCACTGTTTGCCTCAAAGTGATGCATAACCGTGAGACAGAATACAAAGGAGATTTATGAGGCTGTTGCCAGCGATGGAGAATTTTAGCCAAGAGGAAAGATTGGAGAGTCTGGGGTTGTTTTCTTTGGAACAGAGGAGGCTGAGAGAAGGTTTAATTGAGGTGTATAAAATTATGAGGTGTTTAGATAGAGTGGACATGAAGGACCTATTTTCCTTAGCGGAGAGGTCAATAACCAGAGTGATAGATTTAAAGTAATTGGTTGAATGATTAGAGGGGTCTTGAGGTGAAACGTTTTCACCCAGAGGGTAGTGGAGGTCTGGAGCTGACTGCTTGAAAGGGCGGTAAAGGCAGAAACCCACACCACATTGAATAGGTACTTAGGTACCATAAAGTACAGGGCTACGGACTAAGAGCTGGAAGGTAGGATTAGGCTTGATAGTTCTTTTTCAGCTGGCACAGACATGATGGGCTGAATAGCCTCCTTGTGTGCCGAAAATCTTCTATGTTTCTAAAGTGCCTTTTCACTGGTTTAAAAACAGCTGCTGTCTTTCGTTTCATTAATGTGATGCAATGTTAATGACACAAAAGGAACTGGGAAAGTAGACTGTGTCAATTGCATCCCCACCAGTGATTTTCTAAATGTAAGGCAAGCTGAATGTGTGGCTCCAAGCCAGCCCGGCAATTACATTATTAAATAAGAAATGGGAAAACGTCTGATTTTCTCCATAATTAAAAACCTGCTAACAAGACCACATTCTCGGAGAAATGCATGTTTCAAAACTGCTCATTCCCACAATTTCACTAGTGGGTAAGGAAATGCAGATAAAAACAGCAACCCCTTCATTTACTGTTGAAAGAACTTCACCCTGTTAATCAGAAAACAGTCTGTCGGTTACCAGAGAAATATATAAATTAATGCTTTGGTCGCTTGCAGGGATAATTTGGGAAGTTGCCACAATGAAAAATGTAAAGAAACAAAGAAACAAAGCATTTATATAGCGCCTTTCATGACCGGAGGACATCCCAAAGCATTTTACAGCCAATGAAGTACTTTTTGAAGTGTAGTCACTGTTGCAATGTAGGAAACACAGCAGCCAATTTGAGCACAGCAAGATCCCACAGACAGCAAAGTGATAATGACCAGATAATCTGTTTCAGTGATGTTGATTGAGGGATAAATATTGGCCAGGACACCGGGGAGAACTCCCCTGCTCTTCTTCAAAAATAGTGTCGTAGATCCTTTCTGTCCACCAGAGAAAGAGCAGACCGGGCTTTGGTTTAATGTCTCTTCTGAAAGACAGCACCTCCAACAGTGCAGCACTCCCTCTGTCCTGCACTGGAGCGCCAGCCTTGATTTTTTGTGCACAGGTCTCTGGGGTAGGCCATGAATCCACAACCTTCTGACTCAGAGGCGAAAGAAGGCGATCCACTGATCCATCCATGGCTGATACCAATTGGTGAATGGGCTTCTCCATTTCAAAAATAGAATTATTGGCAGTTTATCCTTTCCCCTGGAGATGGAAAACTCACTTATTATTGTCCAGTGTAAATTGGGACCAGGAGTTGTACTTGCAGCATTGTGGGTTCAGTATGTTTGACTGAGTGATAGCTCGCAAAAGTCAAAACCAAGTAGGATTTTCAATGTTTGGTTAATGTAGCCAAGGTTGAAACCAGTTCTCGGATGTGGTATAAATAGCTGCAATGCAGCAGAGTGGGTTTCCTCCTCGATGTCAGGAGCTGTCAATTTTATTTATACCTAAGTTGATACATATACAAATAGCTCAGCAGCACTGGAAAAGTTAGGCCTTTAGTTTTCATTAATTTATTTTTAACATTTAATTGTTTCGATGATCATAGGTAATAATGGTGAGTGTGTTTCTTTTTCCACTGGTAAATTATTTTCTTTATTTTCAAACCCTTCCTCTCTTCCACAAACAGGAGGAGGCCATTCAGCCCCTCAAGTCTGTTCCGCCATTCAATTAGATCATGGTCAATCTGTATATTTACACCATCAACTCACCTTGGTTCCGTAATCCTTAATACTCTTATCCAACAAAAGTCTATCAATTGTAGTTTTTCAATTGAGCCCCAGTCTCAACAGCTTTTTAGGGGGAGAGAGTTCCAGATTTCCACCGCCCTTTGTGTGAAGAAGTGCTTCCTGATGTCACCCCGGAACTGCCTGGCTCAAATTTGAAGGTCCTGCCCCCTTGTTCTGGACTCCCCCTGACCCGAGGAAATAGTTTCTCTCTATCCACCCCTATCAAATTCTTGAATCATCTTAGACACCTTAATGAGATCACCCCTTAATCTTCTATACTCAAGTTTCCCAGGTCCTGAATGAGAGGGTGAAAAGCAATCTGCTGTCAGTGCCACTCAAAGGGTCAGCATGGAAGCAAGATACAGCCACCAGGGCAATGGGGAGGTGTCACACTCCCACTGATTTGCCTTTCAATCCTACCCAGCATAGGGAACTATCTTGGGACCAAGTGTGAGAGAGTGCGAGCAAATGCGTGTGTGAGACAGGATAAGGGAGGGTGATAGAGGGTGAGTGCGCACGAGAGAGAGAGAGAGAGAGACTGTGGCCGGAATTTTATGCTGGTGATGGGGGGTCTCGACATCTCGAAAAAGTGGCGCCGAGGACCCTGCATTGCCTCTTCTGCGGAGGGCCCGCCGAACCCAGTGCCAACTAGGCACTTGCATGGACAGCGGCGGGCATTCCACCACATCAAGGACTCCAGTGACAGAAGTCCCGCCCGCTGAGAGCTGCTAGCCAATCAGGACCCGCAGATTTTCCACTGAGCAGCGCCACGCCTGAGGAACGGCTACCTGACGGCTCGGAGCATCGCTGGACCCAGCCCACAGGTTGGTCAGGGTGGGAGGGCTCTTGCAGGGTGGAGGTCGCAGGAGCGGCAGGTGTAGGAGGGTTGTTAGCAAGGGCGGGGTTGTGCCTCTCAGTGGCACCAGCCCCTCCCAATGCCGAGTCCCTTGTTCAGGCACTGTGCCTTTTAACGAGAGGCACCATCCTACCCCGCCCCCACCCCCCTCCCCTCCACAAACATCACGGAGCCGAGAAGGAACCTGCACAGTTTTTCGTGCCATACTTCCCGAGTGGCGACAGGGCAGCCCATCACTCGGTAAGTGCAGCTGTGGCGGGACGAGGCCCTTAATTAAGCATTAATTGTACAGTTAAGGGCCTCAATTGGCGGCAAACTTAATTTTGGCGGTGGCAGGAAGTTGGCGAGATCCTCCCCCACCACCATCCCTCCCAATTTTATGCTCTCCACCACCCCCCCACCTGCAGCAAGGGAGAGTATAAAATTCCAGTGAGTGAGTGAGTGAAAGTGTGAGCATTGAGATGGCAGCTGCACAATCTCAGTGGGAATTTACCACATGATGGCATTTTGGATGGCTTGTGAAAAAATGCTTAATAGAGGTGATGAAATATAATAACAAACCTTATTGACAAACAGCAGCAGCAGGGATTGAGAGCCATAGGAAAGGCAAGGTGCATATGATCAGACCATATACTATCGATATATATTCCTTTCACAATATCCACTCCCTCGGAATATGTATTTCCCCATGTAAAGCTTTTATTTTGTCATTTATCAAATTCCTATCGATCTTTTTTGTAGGTTAATTTTCATGTGCATAATGAAGACGTAATAGAACAAGCATAATAATCAGATTTCTGTTTTGAATATTCTGTGGGGCTGGTATGAGATTACCTGGACATCACTCTGTCAACTTGAAAGGAATTATACAATCTGACAGTGGTTATACATCTGGAAAATTATTTGAAGTATAATTGCACCTCAGTTTCCCAGACTTCATTTTAATGGCTAAAATTCTGCTGGGAGCTATCATGATCACTGAACGGTATAAAGTTTTATTCCTTGGGCGTGACTGGTCTTTTCACCATCTCCAGGATTATTTCACGCGTTTGAAATTCCAAAGTTTGATGTTACACAGGTGAAATGACAACTGAGTTTGATAGCAGTGCCCCTTGTTCAAGAGCTGATTTACTGAGGGTCTATGTTGTGTAGTGGGCTAGAACACTGTCTACTCAATTCAGGAGCCCAAGCTCATGACATGTGCTTGTACAGTTTAAACCCAGGCATTGTAGATACTGGTCCACAATGTAACATTACCCCTGAGAAATTGCACTAAATTAGTATTTATACTCAAACAAGTCCTGAAAATAGCTGTCGAGGGTTGTTAAAAATACAATAGGGGAGGATCTTGAGGTTATACCTAAGGTATGTTATTGGTACTGAGTGAAGTAAACGTTGTTGCTCATCTGGCTGTGTTGCAGCTAATTACTGCAGTCATTATCTGATGCTACGCTCGCAACGGGCGAGACTGGTCTGCTGGGAATTCACATTGGAAATTCCAGCACAGACTGTGTACGATCTTCCAACCATTATTTGAAATAACGGGAGTGCAAAAATTGAAAAGTTGTCCCTTGCACTCCCAATGAGGAAAAACTCTTCTGTTCCTCAGTACCAACATCTTTCACTCTGAAAGACATAAAAAATTTCCCTGGAAAAGTAATGAGAATAAACTGAGGAACTCACTTAGTTGATAACTCTCTGGAGGCTCTACTACTCATTAACCTTTAACTCTTTCAAACAGGTGAGAGATCTGTGGTAAGACAGTACACTGGGCCCAATTGGTCCACTCCAGATTGTGATAGATCCATGTCAGCAGCTGTTAAATGCATATCCATTGATGCCACTATTTGTCTGGTGTTATGCCACTCAAACCTTTTCCAGCAGTAAAATCTTCAGACAATGCAAAAGCAAGGAAACTATAATGAAGCTGCATAAAATACTGATTTGACAACTGGATTATTGTGTCCAATTCTGGGCGCAGCACTTTAGGACGGATGTGGAGACATTCGAAAGGGAGCAGAAAATATTTCTGAGAATGGTTCCAGGGATGAGGGACTTCAGTTATGTGGATAGGTTGGAGAAGTTTGGTTTTTCTCCTTAGAGTAGAGAAGGTTGAGAGGAGATTTGATAGCAGTGTTCAAAATCATGAGGGGGTGGAGACGGAATAGATAGAGTGAAACTGTTTGCATTGGCAGAAGGGTCGAGAACCAGAGGACACAGTTTAAGAAGATTGGCAAAAGGCGACATGAGGAAAAGCTTTATTATGCCATGAGTGGTCAGGATCTGGAATGCACTGTTGAGAGTATAGTGGAGGTAGATTCAATCGTGGCTTTCAAAAGGGAATTAGGTAAATACTTGAAGGGAGAAAAATTTGTGGGACTATGAAGAAAAGGCAGGGCAGTGGGACTAGCCGCAGAGAGTAGGCATGGACTGGATCCTCCTTCTGTGCTGTAACCATTCCATAATTTTGCCTGAGATGGACTTTTGCTCCCAGATCTTAAAAAGACAGTGCAACGCATCTAATTTTTTGTTAAAGTAACATTTAAATATTGAGGGCTGGTGGGCAGGATTGAAACAGGCAGTGAAAAAGTTGTAGTCCTCCAATTATGTTATGGAACACGGCAACAACTGCCCAGTGGAGTGCTGGGAGAGGCTTCATTGAAAAGAGGACGGAGTGCTGGGAGAGGCTAACCTTTATCCTATCCTCTATCCTCTATCCTAGCCTTGAGCCTATCCTCGAGCTTATCCTCTATCCTCGAGCTTATCCTCTATCCTCGAGCTTATCCTCTATCCTCGAGCCTATCCTCTATCGTCTATCGTCTATCCTCTATCCTATCCTCTAGCCTATCCTCTATTCTATCCTCGAGCCTATCCTCTATCCTCTATACTCGAGCCTATCCTCTATCCTCGAGCCTATCATCTATCCTCTATCCTATCCTCTAGCCTATCCTCTATCCTCGAGCCTATCCTCTATCCTCTATCGTCTATCCTCTATCCTATCCTCGAGCTTATCCTCTATCCTCTATCCTCGAGCCTATCCTCTATCCTCTATCGTCTATCGTCTATCCTCTATCCTATCCTCGAGCTTATCCTCTATCCTCTATCCTCGAGCCTATCCTCTATCCTCTATCGTCTATCCTCTATCGTCTATCGTCTATCCTCTATTCTATCCTCTATTCTATCCTCTATCCTATCCTCTATCCTATCCTCTATCCTATCCTCTATCCTATCCTCTATCCTATCCTCTATCCTATCCTCTATCCTATCCTCGAGCCTATCCTCGAGCCTATCCTCGAGCCTATCCTCGAGCCTATCCTCTATCCTATCCTCGAGCCTATCCTCGAGCCTATCCTCGAGCCTATCCTCGAGCCTATCCTCGAGCCTATCCTCGAGCCTATCCTCTATCCTATCCTCTATCCTATCCTCTATCCTATCCTCGAGCCTATCCTCGAGCCTATCCTCGAGCCTATCCTCGAGCCTATCCTCGAGCCTATCCTCGAGCCTATCCTCTATCGTCCATCGTCTATCCTCTATCCTCTATCCTCTATTCTATCCTCGATCTTATACAGTTCAGTGGATCGAGCCCTTCAAAGAAGATCAAGTGTGACATCACAGGCAAGCAGGTAGGTGATTGGTTGGGAAGAAGCTAGCTGTTTGGTGAGCATCTGGTTAAGGTCCATTCTAATCCTAACATTTAAAATAGTAAAGGAACTAGTGGTAAGCTTAATAAAAGATATAAAAAAGGAAAATAAAATAAATAATTGAATAAAATAATTAAGTAGTTAATTGAAATACATTAGGGATGGCAGGACAGCTGATGTGTCATGGCTGCAGCATGTGTGAGCTCCTGGATGCCAGTGTAATCCAGGGCAAACATGTCTGCAATAAGTGTTGACAGCTCAAAGAGCTTCGGCTCAGAGTCATTGAACTCGAGGCCGTGCTGCAGATACTGCGACACATCAGGGAGGGGGAAAGTTACCTGGACACTTTGTACCAGGAGGCTGTCACACCCCTTAGGATAAGGTCTTCTGATTTGGTCAGTGTTCAGGGACAGGAGAGTGTGGCTGCAGCTGAGGCAAGTAAGGGGAAACTGAGGGCAGGAGTACAGGAACGTCAGCCTTTGCGATTGTCCAAAGGTTTGAGGTTTTTTCAGCTTGTTTGGATGAGGGTGGGGGCTGTAGGGTGGATGAGCAACCTGACCATGGCACGATGGTACAGGAAGCCATTCAAGTAGAGAGAGAGAAAATGAATGTAACGGTACTGGTGGACGTATAGTTCGGGGGATTGACACTGTTCTTTGCAGCAAAGAGCAAGAGTCCAGAGGGCTGTGTTGCCTGCCAGGGTTCGGGACATCTGCTCAGGGCTGGAAAGGAACTTACAGTGGGAGGGGGAGGATCCAGTCATTGTGGTGCATGTAGGTACCAACAACATAGGCAGGACAAGGAAAGAGTTTCTGAATAGTCAGTATGAGGAACTAGGCACCGAATTAAGAAGCAGAACCTCAAAGGTAATCATCTCTGGATTACCTGAGACACATGTAAATTGGCATAGGGCAAATAAGATTAGAGAAATTAATGCGTGACTCAAAGACTTTTTTGGTAAAAGTGGGTTCCGGTTCGTGGGGCACTGGCACCAGTACTGGGGAATGTGGTGGCTGTACGGTTGGGACAGTCTAAACCTGAACCGGGCTGGGGACGGTGTTCTCGCGAACCGCATAACTAGGGAAGTGGAGAGGCGTTGAAACTGAATAGTGGGGACAATGGATCATGTTTGGGAAGATATGATAAATCAAGGAGTAGAGAAAAGGCAAGAGAGCAAGGTATTAATATGGGAAATGATAAACAGACTATGACAGGAAGGGACAGAGTGTACAAATCTAACAGTAAATCAACAGATAAGGCTAGAGGTTACAAAAATAATAAAAGGTCAAAACTAAAGGCTCTGTATCTGAATGCACGTAGCATTCGAAACCAAACAGATGAACTGAGAGCACAAATAGAAATAAATAAGAAAGATCTGATAGCCATTACAGAGACATGGCTGCAGAATGACATAGATTGGGACCTGAATATTGAAGGGTACATGGCATTTAGGAAGGACAGGAAGCTAGGAAAAGGTGGAGGGGTAGCTCTGTTAATTAATGATGGTATTAGCACATTAGGATGACCTAAGTTCAGGAAACCAGGATGTAGAAGCAGTTTGGGTAGAGACGAGAAATGATAAAGACACTTGTGGGACTGCAGTACAGGCCCCCTAACAGTAACTACATGGTAGGACGGGGTATAAAGGAAGAAAATAATGGCAGCCTGCCAGAAAGGTACAGTGATAATTATGGGGGATTTTAACCTACATATAGACTGGAAAAATCAGATGGGCAGAGGTAGCCTAGATGAGGAGTACATAGAATGTTTTTGGGATAATTTCTTGCAACAGTATGTTCTGGAGCCAACCTGAGATGAGGCTATACTAGACCTGCTATTGTGCAACGAGATAGGATTAATTAATGACCTCATAGTTAAGGCGCCCCTAGGTAGCAGTGATCATAATATGATTGAATTTTACATTCCGTTTGAGGGAGTAAAGAATGGGTCCAGACTAGTATTTTAAACTTAAATAAGAGCAATTATGAGGGCATGAAAGCAGAGCTAGCTAAAGTAAACTGGCAAATTAGGTTAAGGGATAGTTCAATAGCAGCAGCTTTTTCGGGAGCAGAGAGTGCGAGCGAGTGAGCAGCTGGGAAGGTCAGTTTAAAGTAAATTTAATTTCCTTTTGTTTTCGGCGGAGACCAGGGGGCTGCTGGGTAAGTAAAACCCTATATATTTGGGCCGTTTAAAATAACTTGCCTTTCATTGCAGCAGCTTTTTCGGGAGCAGAGAGTGCGAGCGAGTGAGCAGCTGGGAAGGTCAGTTTAAAGTAAATTTAATTTCCTTTTGTTTTCAGCGGAGACCAGGGGGCTGCTGGGTAAGTAAAACCCTATATATTTGGGCCGTTTCTGAACACGAGACACTACACCTGTAGTGTCTCCCACCCACCCTCCTCCTCTAACCAAAAAAAAGGACTCGGTGGTGTGTAGATAAGGTAAGGCTTTTTCTATTTCTCTTTTTTTTTTATCGTGTGATTGGTAAAAAACTTTTCGTTCCTTTTTCATTTAGCTAAGTTTAAGCTTAAGATTAAAAATGGCAGGAGATCTCAGACCCGTGACATGCTCCTCTTGCTCAATGTGGGAGCTCAGGGACATGGCTGATGTCCCTGACTCCTTCACGTGCAGGAAGTGTGTCCAGCTGCAGCTCTTGTTAGACCGCATGATGGCTCTGGAGCTGCGGATGGACTCACTTTGGAGCATCCGCGATGCTGAGGAGGTCGTGGATAGCACGTTTAGTGAATTGGTCACACCACAGATTAGGATTGCTGAGGGAGAAAGGGAATGGGTGATCAAAAGGCAGAGAAAGAGCAGGAAGGCAGTGCAGGTGTCCCCTGCGGTCATCTCCCTCCACAACAGGTATACCGTTTTGGATACTGTTGAGGGAGATGGCTCACCAGGGGAAGGCAGCAGTAGCCAGGTTCATGGCACCGTGGCTGGCTCTGCTGTTCAGAAGGGCGGGAAAAAGAGTGGAAGGGCTATAGTCATAGGTGATTCGATTGTAAGGGGAGTAGATAGGCGGTTCTGTGGTCGAAAACGAGACTCCCGAATGGTATGTTGCCTCCAAGGTGCACGGGTCAGGGATGTCTCAGATCGGCTGCAGAACATTCTGAAGGGGGAGAGTGAACAGCCAGTTGTCATTGTGCACATAGGCACCAATGATACAGGTAAAAAACGGGATGAGGTCCGACAAGCAGAATTTAGGCAGTTAGGAGCCAAGTTAAAAAGTAGGACCTCAGAGGTAGTAATCTCAGGATTGCTACCAGTGCCACGTGATAGTCAGAGTAGAAATGAAAGAATAGTCAGGATGAATGCGTGGCTTGAGAGATGGTGCAGGAGGGAGGGGTTCAGATTTTTGGGACATTGGGACCGGTTCTGGGGGAGGTGGGACTATTACAAATTGGACGGTCTACACCTGGGCCGGACTGGAACCAATGTCCTTGGGGGTGCTTTTGCTAACGCTGTTGGGGAGGGTTTAAACTAATGTGGCAGGGGGATGGGAACCAAATGAAGTCAGTGGAGAGTAAGGATGTAGTAACTAAAGCCTGTAAGGAACTAGATAATGAAGTCAGCGTGACTAAGGGAAAGAGTTGGCAGGGAGCAGATGATGAAAGCAAAGGGACTGGTGGTCTGAGGTGCATTTGTTTTAATGCAAGAAGTGTAGTAGGTAAGGCAGATGAACTTAGGGCTTGGATTAGTACCTGGGAGTATGATGTTATTGCTATTACTGAGACTTGGTTAAGGGAAGGGCATGATTGGCAACTAAATATCCCAGGATACCGATGCTTCAGGCGGGATAGAGAGGGAGGTAAAAGGGGTGGAGGAGTTGCATTACTGGTCAAAGAGGATATCACAACTGTGCTGAAGGAAGGCACTATGGAGGACTCGAGCTGTGAGGCAATATGGGCAGAACTCAGAAATAGGAAGGGTGCGGTAACAATGTTGGGGCTGGACTACAGGCCTCCCAACAGCGAGCGTGAGATAGAGGTACAAATATGTAAACAGATTATGGAAAGCTGTAGGAGCAACAGGGTGGTGGTGATAGGAGATTTTAATTTTCCCAACATTGACTGGGATTCACTTAATGTTAGAGGTCTAGATGGAGCAGAATTTGTAAGGAGCATCCAGGAGGGTTTTCTAGAGCAGTATGTAAATAGTCCAACTCGGGAAGGGGCCATACTGGACCTGGTGTTGGGGAATGAGCCCGGCCAGGTTGTTGACGTTTCAGTAGGGGACTACTTTGGGAATAGTGATCACAATTCCGTAAGTTTTAGAATACTCATGGACAAAGACGAGAGTGGTCCTAAAGGAAGAGTGCTAAATTGGGGGAAGGCCAACTATACCAAAATTCGGCAGGAGCTGGGGAATGTAGATTGGGAGCAGCTGTTTGAAGGTAAATCCACTTTTGATATGTGGGAGGCTTTTAAAGAGAGGTTGATTAGCGTGCAGGAGAGACATGTTCCTGTGAAAATGAGGGGTAGAAATGGCAAGATTAGGGAACCATGGATGACAGGTGAAATTGTGAGACTAGCTAAGAGGAAAAAGGAAGCACACATAAGGTCTAGGCGGCTGAAGAAAGACGAAGCTTTGAAAGAATATCGGGATTGTAGGCGCAATCTGAAACGAGGAATTAAGAGGGCTAAAAGGGGTCATGAAATATCTTTAGCAAACAGGGTTAAGGAAAATCCCAACGCCTTTTATTCATATATAAGGAGCAAGAGGGTAACTAGAGAAAGGATTGGCCCACTCAAGGACAAAGGAGGAAAGTTATGCGTGGAGTCAGAGAAAATGGGTGAGATTCTAAACGAGTACTTTGCATCGGTATTCACCGAGGAGAGGGACATGACGGTTGTTGAGGTTAGGGACAGATGTTTGATTACTCTAGGTCAAGTCGGCATAAGGAGGGAGGAAGTGTTGGGTATTCTAAAAGGCATTAAGGTGGACAAGTCCCCAGGTCCGGATGGGATCTATTCCAGGTTACTGTGGGAAGCGAGAGAGGAAATAGTTGGGGCCTTAGCAGATATCTTTGCAACATCCTTAAACACGGGTGAGGTCCCGGAGGACTGGAGAATTGCTAATGTTGTCCCCTTGCTTAAGAAGGGTAGCAGGGAAAATCCAGGTAATTATAGACCGGTGAGCCTGACGTCAGTGGTAGGGAAGATGCTGGAGAAGATACTGAGGGATAGGATCTATTCCCATCTGGAAGAAAATGGGCTCATCAGTGATAGGCAACATGGTTTTGTGCAGGGAAGGTCATGTCTTACCAACTTAATAGAATTCTTTGAGGAAGTGACAAAGTTGATTGATGAGGGAAGGGCTGTAGATGTCATATACATGGACTTCAGTAAGGCGTTTGATAAGGTTCCCCATGGTAGGCTGATGGAGAAAGTGAAGGCGCATGGGGTCCAAGGTGTACTAGCTAGATGGATAAAGAACTGGCTGGGCAACAGGAGACAGAGAGTAGCAGTGGAAGGGAGTTTCTCAAAATGGAGACGTGTGACCAGTGGTGTTCCACAGGGATCCGTGCTGGGACCACTGTTGTTTGTGATATACATAAATGATTTGGAGGAAAGTATAGGTGGTCTGATTAGCAAGTTTGCAGACGACACTAAGATTGGTGGAGTAGCAGATACTGAAGGGGACTGTCAGAGAATACAGCAGAATATAGATAGACTGGAGAGTTGGGCAGAGACATGGCAGATGGAGTTCAATCAGGGCAAATGCGAGGTGATGCATTTTGGAAGATCCAATTCAAGAGTGAACTATACAGTAAATGGAAAAGTCCTGGGGAAAATTGATGTACAGAGAGATTTGGATGTTCAGGTCCATTGTTCCCTGAAGGTGGCAACGCAGGTCAATAGAGTGGTCAAGAAGGCATACGGCATGCTTTCCTTCATCGGACGGGGTATTGAGTACAAGAGTTGGCAGGTCATGTTACAGTTGTATAGGACTTTGGTTCGGCCACATTTGGAATACTGCGTGCAGTTCTGGTCGCCACATTACCAAAAGGATGTGGATGCTTTGGAGAGGGTGCAGAGGAGGTTCACCAGGATGTTGCCTGGTATGGAGGGCGCTAGCTATGAAGAGAGGTTGAGTAGATTAGGATTATTTTCATTAGAAAGACGGAGGTTGAGGGGGGACCTGATTGAGGTGTACAAAATCATGAGAGGTATAGACAGGGTGGATAGCAAGAAGCTTTTTCCCAGAGTGGGGGATTCAATTACAAGGGGACACGAGTTCAAAGTGAAAGGGGAAAAGTTTAGGGGGGATATGCGCGGAAAGTTCTTTACGCAGAGGGTCGTGGGTGCATGGAACGCATTACCAGCAGACGTGGTAGACGCGGGCACGATAGCGTCTTTTAAGATGTTTCTAGACAGATACATGAATGGGCAGGAAATAAAGAGATACAGACCCTTAGAAAATAGGCGACAGGTTTAGATAGAGGATTTGGATCGGCGTAGGCTTGGAGGGCCGAAGGGCCTGTTCCTGTGCTGTAATTTTCTTTGTTCTTAATAGAGATGCGGTGGCAGACATTTAAGGGGATATTTCAGAATACACAGAATAGATACATTCCAATGAGAAAAAATTTCCAAGGGTGGGACCTGCCATCTGTGCTTAACTAAAACAGTTAAAGATAGTATCAAACTTAAAGAAAAAGCATATAATTGCACAATGATGGGAGGCAGGTCAGAAGATTGGACAGAATATAAAAAACTGCAAAGATTGACTAAAAGATTGATAAGGAAGGTAAAATTAGAGTATGAGAGAAGGCTAGCTAGAAATATAAAGTCTGATAGTAAGAGTTTCTATAGATATTTTAAAAAGAAAACATTTAACAAAGTGAACGGTGGTCCTATAGAAAATGAGTCTGAGGAATTAATAATGAATAATAAGGAGATGGCAGATGAACTGAACAGGTATATTGCATCGGTCTTCACTATAGAGGATACAAGTAACATCCCAGAATTAGCTGTAAGTCAGGAAATGGAAAGGAGGGAGGAACTCAAGAAAATTACAATCACCAGGGAAGTGGTACTGAGCAAATTGTTGGAGCTGTGGGTTGACAAGTCCCCGGGTCCTGATGGACTTCATCCTAGGGTGTTAAAAGAAGTAGCTAGTGAGATAGTTGATGCATTAGTTTTAATTTTCCAAATTCCCTCGATTCGGGGAAGGTTCCGCTCAACTGGAAAATAGCGAATGTAACTCCTTTATTCAAAAAGCGAGGGAGACAGAAAGCAGGAAACTACAGGCCAGTTAGCTTAACATCTGTCTTAGGGAAAATGTTAGAAGCCATTATTAAAGACGTTATAGCAGGGCACTGAGAAAAAATAAAGGTAATAAGGCAGAGTCAACATAGTTTTGTGAAAGGGAAATCATGTTTAACCAATTTATTGGAGTTCTTTGAGGAAGTTACATGTGCTGTGGATGAAGGGGAACTGGTGGATGTATTGTGCTTAGATTTCCAGAAGGCATTTGATAAGGTGCCACATCAAAGGTTATTGCAGAAAATAAAAGCTCAAGGTGTAGGGGGTAACATATTGGCATGGATAGAAGATTGGTTTGCTAACAGGAAGCAGAGAGTAGGCATAAATGGGTCATTTTTTCGGTTGGCAAGATGTAACGAGTGGTGTGCCACAGGGATCTGTGCTGGGGCCTCAACTTTTTACAATTTATATAAGTGACTTTGATGAAGGATCGGAAGGTATGGTTGCTAAATTTGCTGATGACACAAAGATAGGGAGGAAAGTAGGTTGTGACGAGGACATAAGGAGGCTACAAAGGGATATAGATATTTTAAATGAGTGGACCAAAATCTGGCAGATGGAGTATAATGTGGGAAAATGTGAAGTTGTCTACTTTGGCAGGAAGAATAAAAAAGAAGCATATTATCTTTCCGGTGAGAGATTGCAGAGCTCTGAGATACAGAGGGATCTGGGTGTCCTAGTGCATGAATCGCAAAAGGTTAGTATGCAGGTGCAGCACGTAATTAGGAAAGTAAATAAAATGTTATCCTTTATCGCGAGGGGAATTGAAAACAAAAGTAGGGAGGTTATGCTTCAGCTATACAGGGCATTGGTGAGACCACATCTGGAGTACTGTGTACAATACTGGTCTCCTTATTTAAGGAAGGATGTAAATGCGGTGGAAGCAGTTCAGATAAGGTTTACGAGACTAATACCTGGAATGGGCGGGCTATCTTATGAGGAAAGGTTGGACAGACGAGGCTTGTATCCGCTGGAATTTAGAAGAGTAAGAGGCGACTTGATTGAAATATATAAGATCCTGACGGGTCTCGACAGGGTGGATGTGGAAAGGATGTTTCCCCTTGTGGGAGAATCTCGAACTAGGGGACACTGCTTAAAAATAAGGGGTCGCCCACTGAAGACAGAGATGAGGAGAAATTTATTCTCTGAGGGTCATGAGTCTTTGGAACTCACTTCCGCAAAAGGCGATGGAAGCAGAGTCTTTGAATATGTTTAAGGCAGAAATAGATAGATTCTTGATTAGCAAGGGAGGTGGAAGGTTATTGGGGGTAGGTGGGAATGTGGAGAAATCAGTTCAGCCATGAACTTATTGAATGGCGGAGCAGGCTCGAGGGGCCGAGTGGCCTACTCCTCCTCCTAATTCATATGTTCATATGTAGTAGCTTGCAAGAAGCTGCTCGGCTCCTTGGCCTTTGCAATGTCGATCTGCAATGATGCATTTGGGGAGGCACAAGACCAGCTCAATGTGATATCTGAGTAGGGGAGTGCTTGGTCTTTAGGCAGCGTGACAGAAACCAGAATCCTAGCCTGATGATGACAGTGGACACCCACCCACACATACAAATCACCACACGTTAAAGCTCTGATAGCAACATCTTGTCACCAGCTAATTTAAGTATGTCAGCACGCAATGGGATGGCACTGAAGTATTTTAAACAAATAAGATTATGTGCTCTTGTGCAAAGAGGGGACAACGGAGCAACACCTGCTACCGAATGCATATCGAAAATCAATCCTTCTGTATTTAAATACACTTTTAATGACTCAGTGATTGGTGAAGTATCTTGAATTGACAGAAGACCAGAGGTCTTACAATGGGACACTCTGAACAGTTGACCATAGTGCTATTCTGGTTTCGTTCTATGGAGCATATTAATATTACTAGATTAGATGCTGTTTGAATCTGTGTGTGTGTGTGGGAGGCTGAGTGCTCCTGTTTCATCCTCTCCGCTTCCTGATTTCATGCTTTTCTCTGCCTGGAATATACACAAATTTAACTCTTTAGAGTAAGATCTTTTATTTTTGCTCAGTAAGTGAAAAGTGAACAGGATTGCACATTTTCAAATTAGTATTCTTAATTGTGAGGGGGTCACAGAAGAATATGCCAGAGTATTTGATGCCTCGTTTCCAAATCCCTCCGTGGCCTCACCCCTCCCAATCTCTCTAATCTCCTCCAGCCTTACAACCTCCGAGATCTCTGCGCTCCTCCAATTCTGGTCTCTTGAACATCCCGGATTTTAATCATTCCGGCAGCCGTGCCTTTTGCTGCCTGGACCCCAAGCTCTAGAATTCCCTCCCTAAACCTCTCCACCCCTCCATCTTGCTTTCCTCCTTGGAGATGCTCCTTAAAGCCTACCCTTCTGTCCAAGCTTTTGGTGACCTGCCCTAATATCTCCTTATATGGCTCAGTGCCAAATTTTGTTTGATAACATGCCTGTGAAGCGTCTTGGGATATTTCACTATGTTAAAGGTGCTATATAAATGCAAGTTGTTGTTATTGGCTCTGGGTTTTTGCCTCTCCCAGGAGATTCCATGACTGTGGATAAGGAGTGGAGGGAGGAGTAGCAAGTGCCTAATCATGATGCTCGGCCATCATGAGCGTGGGCAGCTAGTCTTTTCCTGCCTGTTATGTTCATGATATTCCCAACAAAACAATATTTCACTGTTCTCCAAACTTCCCTAATTCTGGATTACAGCATTAGAAATTTACAGCAGTTTTATTTTTCATTATTTGTGACAGAAATCATTTTCTCAGAAAAAAAATTTAGTCATCACAGAATTGCTGGGACTAGGGAGTAGAAAGGTCAGTGTCCATGCTGGGACTGAATTCTTGCATTGGGGTTGGGAAACAGGAGTCGGGACTGTCGGTCCCAAACCTGCCCCAATGTGGGAAACAATCACTGACCTTGGGTTTTCATGGAGGTGCATCCTTAATTGGCATGGAGACAGGTTCCCCATCCAATTAAGGGCAGCAGGTGGGCTCTCAAAGCTGGAGGGCCAATCAGAGACCTATCAGCTTGAGAGCAGCAGCAAGCTGCAGTAAAGGGTGAGTAACTGAGAGGGTGCTTCAACATGGAGGTGCCCTCTCACCAACTTTAAAATTTTTTTTAAATATGCAGAAAAAGCAGCCAAGCCGCCACTGTCAGGTGGGGTGGGGGTTAGGGAAATACCTCTACAGTGCAGCCTTTGTCTGCACCCACACTCCAGGCAGCAGTAGGGCCTATAGGCCTGCCTGGAGTGCTGGCCGCTGTCCTGCTGCTGGATTCCCGCCTCCAGGCAGTTAAACTGCCCCCGTCTTGTTGGGAAGCTGAACGCCGACTGGAAAATCCCAGTCGGCCTCCTTTCAGTGCCCTGAACAAGGCTGTTAATAAGCCTCATTGGCTGCCGGCCTTGTGGGGGCTTCTGGGCCCCAAACCTGCCATGGCAAAAATTGCCAGTGTTGGAAACAGGGTTGGGATACTGGCACGCCTGCCTGTGCTGGAATTTTCAGGCCCCATCTGCCTCTATTCCTGACTTTGGCGGGGCTAGAAAGTTCTGCCCCTGGTCACTAACCATTGTACAATCCCCAGGTGAGGACAGGATCCCCAGCACTGCAACACTCCCTGGTCAAATAGCCTGCCAAACATTCTAGGTTCATACAAGGGTGAGATACAAAAGGACTGCCAGCATCCATGGAACTGAACTTCAGCACAAAGTCACGCCATCATGAAAGAAACAAAGACTTGCATTTATATAGTGCCTTTCAGGACCATATGACATTGCAAAGCGCTTTACAGCCAATGAAGTACTTTTGAAGTGTAGTCACTGTTGTAATGTAGGAAAAACTGCAACCAATGTGCACACAGCAAACTCCCACAAACTGTAAAGCGATAATCTGTTTTTGTGATATTGGTTCAGGGATAAATATTGGCCGGGACACCAGCTCTTCTTCAAAATAGCAAATGGAATATTTTACATCTGCCTGAGAGGACAGACAGGAACTTGGTTTACATCTCCTCCAAAGACAACACCTCTGACAGTGCAGCACACCCTCAGTACGGCACTGGAGTTTCAGCCTGTGCCATGATCTTATAGAATGGTGGTGCAGGCTCGAGTGGCCGAATAGCCCACTCCTGCTCCTAGTTCCTATGTTCGTATGAACCCACAATCTCCTAACACAGAAACAAGTGTGTTACCCACTGAGCCACAGCTGGTGCATATGTGGAAAAGGAAGAAAATAATTCAAATATTATCTTCAGTATTAAAAGGAAATATTGAGTCCAATCATTTGAGAGTCAATGAAAGCTGAATATTTATGACTACAGGGAGTAGATGCAGCTATAGTTAGACTGATGTTCTGAAATAAAATCTATGGTGAGGTTTATAGAATTCCATATGCTTCTGTCTGTCTACTTCAATGTGCAATCTAGTCTGTTCTCATCCCTAACTCAGCTCCTATGCTGCTGAAATTCTCATTCATGCATTTTTTACCTCCAGACTCATTTGCCCCAATGCTCTCTCAGACAACCCCCCATTCTGCACCTCTCATAACTCATGTCATTGAAACCTCTGCTTTCTGTATCCTGTTTCCAAGCAAGTCCCATTGATCCATCACCTTGTCCTCACTGATCTATATTGACTCCTGGTCAGCTAACACTTCAAATGTAAAATTCTCATCCTTCTGTTTAAAACCCTCCATGGTCTCACCAATTCCTGTCTCTGTCATCTCTTCCAGTCACACTTCCTCTCTCTTCCTCTGATGCTGGTATCATGCATACTCCTCTCCTCCTTCACTCCACCAGTCACCTGTGATTTCAGCTGCCTCGACCCCAGCTTCTGGATTTTGTTCCCCAAACTCTTCCATTTCTTCACCTCTCTCTCGTTCTTTAAGACCCTGAAGCTCCACCTCTATTAACTAGGCTTTTGGTCACCTCTGCTGTGCTTTCCTTCTTTGGCTCAAGTCTGGATTTTCTTATTTCGCATTCAAACCTGCATTTCACGCACCCCACTAAGGTGGTGACAGATAGAATGTTGACAGTAATTGCTGCACTCTGATTTTCCTTGTGCTGCTATTGCCATCCCATTCTTGCCCAACAAATGTGGATGAAAATCAGACCCATTGTGCTCTTGCAAATCCTTTTGTTTCCCCAATTCTGTGATACAAGGCTGCAACGCAACACCTAACAGACTAACTCAGCATTAGGAACAGAAAGCACTTTCATGAACAACCGCAGAAGTGGAACAGTAAAGGTCAGCAGTGGCAATGAAAGAGGAGCATGACTCTACCCAACATAGCAGCAGTAAAGATGTACAAAGAAAATCGATAATGGTTATAAATAAAATAATGGATTGCATAAAATAAAGGATGCTATGAATGTGTCTGTAACACAACCTTAAGGCTGTGATGACTGTATAATAGCTTAGTATTTAATGTTATCCTTTTGTCATTAAATCCCTAATCTGGTATAACACAGAGAACAAAAGATGGGACTGCATCATAGACTCCAATACATTACAAACTGTACTAATGTAGCTTGACTGACTCACTAAGTACCCTGAGAGTGTGGTACAGTCTGTAACATATTCTCACCTTTTTCATACTTCTATTTATTTTAATTGTTTGGTTCACTTTTCCTTCCTTCAGTTTTCTATTTAGCACTGCTGATTTCTCCACAGTTGGCAAGGTTATGGCTTCTGAGTTTTTGTAAAGGGAGCTGATACTGCAGAGCAGACGTGTGCGGTCTTTAGGTGTGATAGGAAGGAGCATCTGCATGGAAAAACAAACTCTTATTAAAACAGGGTATTCACTGATCTATAGTACGACATAGCTTCTGTGTAACACAATCATAATCATCCTTCATACTTCATTAAAAAGCTGCTTAACCTCTCGTGATATACCAATTCGCAACATATAGACTCCCAAGCTACATCAGCATTTTATGCTGCCCAGAAGGATTGCCACCTTCATGGTTTTCACCGGCACATCCTCCTTTTCAAATTGCCAATAGCCAGTTGAAAGTTTTGATTGGTAATATTGTGCCTTTTAACTCTCTACGTTCCGCTATCTGTAGCTGAACTCTCAGTTCCAACCACTTTACAATCTCCATCTTATCTCGATTTCCCTCCAATAAATGCCACAGTTCCTTATATGGATGTTCACAGTCAGTGTATTCTTTAAAAAAAAATTCAAAAGAATTAAGACGACTGGCCTCTGTTCTTTTCTTGTTTTGTTTAAATGGTGAACGTTGAAGATATCATCAGGGGCTTTATCTTAGAGAATTTCCCCACTCAGAGGTCAGAAGAAATGTATAGTCATACATATAGACAGACTTAAAATGATAACGGGTGAAGAATTGCTCTGCTTCACCAATGTACAGAAACACTGTACACGGTTTTGTGAAGAACTCATAGAATCTCAATCGTTACAGTGCAGAAGGAGGTCATTCGGCCCATCATGTCCGCACCGGCTCTCCAAAAGTGCAATTCACTCAGTTCCGTTCCCCCACCTTCTCCCCATAACCCTGCACATTCTTCCTTTTCATATAACAGTCTAATTCCCTTTTGAATGCTTCAATTGAACCTGCCTCCACCATGTTCTCGGGCACTACATTCCAGACCTTGACCACTCATTGGCTTCATGTGACCAGTATTTCTAAAAATCCACATTTGCAATTTCAAAAGAAATAGTGAACAGAGAAAATCTTCATTCAGCTAAACAATTATTCCAACTCATGTCAGTTCAACTCAAGTAAAAACATTGGCTGGAATTTTACGTCCCCCTAAACGAGCGGACTGGGATGGGGGGGGGGTGGTGGTGGGGCAGGCGGTGTAAAATTGAACGGGTGTTTGCGGGGAGGTGGGGGGGAGGGGGAAGAGTGGATTGGCCGTTCCTGACCCCCTCCCCCCACTGCTGCAATTTTACACGGGGCAGCAGCGATGGCGACAAATGGCCTGCCCGGCCAAGGCCGATCAAGGCCCTTAAAAGGCCAATTAACTGGCACTTAAAAGGTCTCCGCCTGCCGCCACGGGTATTTTACCCTTGGTGAAACCAGGAGGCCTTCTTGCTGGCTGGTGGGGGGGGGAGCCTCCTGATCGGGAACCCTCTGCCCCTCAGAGGGCTGCCCCTGAAGCCCCAAGTGCCCCTAATGCACAAAACACTCCCCGCGCCCCCTAACCGCCCCCCCCACTTGCCTCGCCGGGGCTCGACCGATTATCCCCGGTGAGGCCCTAAAAACTTATCTCCTTTCCCGGACTGTCCTTCCTCTTTCTCCTGAAGTTGGGTGTAGTCCCAGCAATGGCCACCGATCTTGGTGGCGCTGCTGGGACTCAGAGCTGTCGGCCTGCTGATTGGCCATCAGCTTCATTAAACAGGACGTCCTGCCTCAAGGAGATGGCCCAAGACCAATTAAAGGCCCCAGTCTGGCTCCCCAGGCCCAGTGGAGGCGGGCTCGCCACCGACTTTTCGGCTGGTAGATGGGGCCTCCCATCCAACAGAAAATTTTGGCCTTTAAATTCTGGAAATGGCCAGTAGGTTAGAGAGCAACTGTGAAGACAGAAACAGAGTTAATGTTGAAAGTCTGTGACCTTTCTGACCTGAAACGTTATCTCTGTTTTTCTCCCCACAGATGCTGCCTGACCTGCTGAGTATTTCTAAAGCTTTATGTTTTTATATTTCAGATTACCAGCATCCGCAATATTTGGCTTTTGTTTTCCTTTAGCTCAATCACACCTGAGAAAAGTTTTACCTGTTCCCTTGCTGTATAAACCTGTAAACATGCTATAAAAATGGGTTTAATGATTTTGCTATAACTAGCACAAAGAGAGTATTAACCCAATCAGACACAGTCTGCCTTCCAACCCAGTTTCTCCAACGATGTCATCAACACTCACGCTTAAAATCAGCTGGACAGACAGAAATAGTATTAACCATGAGTCCCTGGAAATACTTGGCTTTTCAAAGGAACATTTCAGACAAGAATTGCTCTTACATGGAGTTTTGTATACATTACAGATGCACTTGCACAGTAAAAAAGCCAGTTGATTACATTGCTGCATCTCTACTTGGCCAGAACTAATGACATGTCTAACTCTTTGGAGACAAATTCCTAGCTTACCTGTATTTCTCAATCGACAGGGCTACAATCTGTCTCAAAATTGACATCGTTTGTAAACAAAAAAAAATTCAATTTACAGCACAATGTCAAGTTCAAATGATAAATCATATCTGACGTGGTCAATAACTTGGGTACCATTATTTGTCTGCCACGGGGACCAGAACATCAAGTCGAGGAGACGGCAAGTGACTAGCTGAGGTTGCAGGGCTAGGCAGGAAGTAGATTTAAGATCTACTCAAGAACAGGAAAGGCATCATTAGCTAGATCTGTTCACAAGAACAGGGTAAGCTGCTGGTTTATAAATTGCCCTTAAAACTTGTGTGTCCACAAATCAGAATTAATCCATATCAAAATAAAGAATGAGATGAAGGTTTGCAGTGCAACCACAAGCTGTAAATAATAAATTGTACTCAATGCTGTTTTTGTCCAAGTGTGTGAGTATGTGTGTGTGTGTCTATAAACACGACTGTGGCAGTAAACCCCATCCACAGCACTGACATCTGGGATAATCAGCCATCAGGAACTGTTTGAGTCATTTACTACAAATGATGAGGAAGTGCTTTAACTCACAGTGTGCTTGGTGTTCCTTGCACTTTTCAAATTAGGAACCTTTCCACCTCAGATAAATCCTGTGGAAGAAAAGAAATTCTGTAAATGCTCAGCACTGAGGATTGTATAAAGAGATATGTTCAAAGCCATATAATCTATTTCTCAAGTGTGAAGTGTACTCGGACAAATTGCAAGTTGTTTTATTTTTGATGCAAAAATGGCAGTGTACCTCTCACAGGATTTCAAATGTGAAAGTCCATTAGAATGTGGCATTATAAATAACGTGCCTTTGTGTTGGTTTGCAAAAAGTACCAAGATCCTGTCTGGCCTGTCTAATATTGAAGCAATATTATGCTTACCATTATCATTTTAATATGTTGTTCCTTAAATTAATCTACACAGGAAAGAGGTCTTTGACTTTAGCTGTTCTGTAGGTCTCCCTCCACTGCTGACTTTGCAAACTGTTGGATCTATGATGCCTTCATCTGTGTTGATAGTAAACTGAGTATCTTCTCCCTCTCTGCTGTTTGAGCAAAGAATACTTTGCACTTGGCTATAAGTAGCCTCCTGTTAGAAAGAAAGAACTTGCATTTATATAGCACCTTTCAAGACCTCAGGATGTTCCAAAGTACTTTACAGCCAATGAATATGCCTGAAGTGTACTCACTGTTGTAATGTAGGAAATATGGCAGCCAATTTGCGCACAGCAAGCTCCCACAAACAGCAATGCGATAATGACCAGATGATCTGTTTTAGTGATTTTGATTGAGGGATAAATATTGGCCAGGACACTGGGACGCTGACCCCAAACAAGGGTAATCCTACTGAGCTGCACAACAGAGGTGAGAATTTGAAGGAGAATGGCTAAAGGAGATCATTGATAGCAGAAGAAATGAAACATTTGCACTGCCTGGTTCGATGACAATGCCTAGCAACTTATCCCAAAGCTCGATACCCACGATTGGAAATGAAAATAATCAGAAGAAGCCATCTACCTCCTCCAGATAGTTTTACGGATTGTAATTATTATATCAAATGTTACTTTTCCAGTACTACTAATTAATCATATTCCCAGAATGGATTCCAATGGATGAATTGATTCTGACCCAAATCCTTTTAAGTGGAGTAGCACATAAATCATGACAAAATAACTCTAAACACCACACTAAAAGCTAAGGTACTTAACAGCTAAGACACCTCATTCACAGTCATAGTTTGCATTAAACTACAGTGGAAATCGAGAGGCATCAAGTACAAAAGCAAGAAGGTTACAATGAACCTTTATAAAACACTGCTTCAGCCTCAACTGCGGTATTGTGTACAATTCTGGGCACCACACATTAGGAAGGATGTGAAGCCTTTAGAGAGGGTGCGGAAAAGAGTCATGAGAATGATTCCAGGGATGAGGGTCTTCAGTTACGTGGATAGATTGGAGAAGCTGGGGCTGTTCTCATTGGGGAAGGTTGAGAGGAGATTTGGTAGAAGTGTTCAAAATCATGAAGGATCTGGACAAACTAGATAGAGAGAAACTGTTCCCATTGGCAGAAGGGTCGAGAACCAGAGGACACCGGTTTTAAGGTGATTGGCAAAAGAACCAACAGTGACAGGAGGAAAAATCTTTTACACAGAGAGTGATTAGGAACTGTAATACACTGCCTGAGAGTGTGGTGGATTCAATTGTGGCTTTCATCAGAGAATTGGATAACTATATGAAGAGATAACATTTGTAGGGCTATGGGGACAAGGTGGGGGAGTGGGACTAAGTGAATTGCTCTTGCAGAGAGACGGCATGGACACATTGGCTGAATGGCCTCCTCCTGTGCTGGAACCGTTCTATGATTCTAGAAGCAAATTTACCAACAAAAGTATTTTTTGTGCATTTCAGGAGATTCTTCGTTAAAAAAATGAATGAGGATAAGTTATGAATTGATAATCCCGGATGAGAAGCAAGATTAATGGTGCAGGACAACCACAAGGTTGGAAAGAGGGGAAGACCAAAACAAAATAAATCAAAAGTACTAATTAGTTATTGCCAAGCACTACAAAGTTTGTAGATTGTAAGAGGAGAGGAAAGGCAAGGGACGATAGGCATTCAAGTTTGGGATTGTAGGAAAGATATTGAGTTAGAGTAGGAAATGGTGCAAATAGACTTGATTTGAACACAGTGAGGTTGTAAGGAAGAGAAATTGCTGGTCAGATAAGGAACTAAAAAACATGAAGCAGCAACATCAATAAAGACAATGGTTGTGAGGGCTGGTAAGATGATTATGTGTTGAAAGGTCTGCGGGGTGGGGTCCCAGAATTTGTGCTAGAACCCAAAATAAGGTTGTATCCCTTCACTTTCCCATTTGGAATTCCAGCAATTGTATAAGGGGCCTATAAAATACTCCCACCCTCCAATCGGGGCATATCTTAATCCAACGTAAATAAGGGAAATGTCAAATGATTTACTGCTCCCATTTGCACCCTTAGCAACACTGGGCCACAGGTTTGTTCTTCCCATTCAGTGATCCTCGGATCACGAGGTTGGTCAGGAATTTCCAAAAATTCCAGGACAGTTTTCCAGTGCAGTCAATCCCACAGCAATCAATTCCATTAAAACACGAGAAAGGAAAAACACAGGCAGTTGATCTTAGAATTTTTGTGTAGGATCACTGTAAATCATTTGACATTTCCCTTATTTACGTTGGATTAAGATATGCCCCGATTGGAGGGTGGGAGTATTTTATAGGCCCCTTATACAATTGCTGGAATTCCAAATGGGAAAGTGAGGGGATATGACCTTATTTGTGTAAAAGAGTTACCCAGTGATCATTGAGTCATCAGGTAAGTTTTTAAACTTCATTTTTCACTCTTTTAATTTCTCTTTTCATGACTCTTTACAAATGTAACTTGGGCTCTAATGACTCGAGTAGATCAACAGAATGTTCCATTTCCTCTGACCAGAGAGTAATGCATGTGTGGAAATTGGTTACGCCCATTTTTGGAACTAGAGTCCCATCTGGGAGGACCGAAATTGGGCCTCGGGCCTCATTCCAATATTTTCAGCGTGCTGCCTCTGGAGAAGTGACAGAAATTGAAGCAAATGAATTTTGGGCGTGTAGCAGTCCTCAAGTAAGTCCGGAGAGCATTGTGTGGAGGAAGAGGATAATGGGAGGTGGGGTTATAGCTGATTGCCAGTTGACAATGGTCTTCAGGAGTGCTGTGGAGCCAGGAAAAGCAAAGGAAAAAGTACCTACCTTTTCTTTTTGGTGGCGGTCCCCTGCTTAACCGCATGCACACTTGGCAAACCTGGCGCCTGTACCAATCAGGGCAGCTCAATCTGTCGGAAGGAATTGAAAGCAGATGTTAATCCCCCTCACTCACATAAGCAAGGGGCTTAATGCCTGTTTTAGGTGTCCGTGGTGCCTGAAAATCGCCTGATACCAATATGGCATTTCTCAGGTGTTCTTGGTGCACTAGTCACTGTACAGTGGATTTCGACAAAAGTATAACTCATGTCTGTTGGCCATAAGTCAATCTGACTGGTGCCTGCAATATAAATGTTCCTATGTAGCCAGTAAGGGGCTACACAAGTTCTTTTTTTTTTTTACAGACTTTTACTACAGTAAGTCCTTGTAAGAGTGGGAATAGTAAATGCTGCATTGGTCTGTGCAAAGAGAGGACTGTCAGTCTGTAAGACTGGAGTAATTTAAGAGCGTTTTGAGTTTATAAGAATTATATGAGCACACAGTGCAAATGGGTGAACTGTAGTCAGGCTAATTCACATCCAGTACTCCTGAGTCAGATATTTAATGCAGATCCTTATTTTAATGGATTTTTACTCTTGCACAAACATCGTGAGTTCTGTGTTAACATCAGAGGTCAGTGGATATCTTTAATATGGTTATTTTTTAAACAGTTTTAGAAGAAACAAAAGAATTGAAACACGGTGACCAATTGTGCTTGCACTTCTTTGTCTTCCCGAGCTGATGAATTTGTGGGGAAATACTTGTGTCCCTCCATGACCTGCCATCTGGTCCGGTTTCCTCAAGAAATTCCTTAAGAAATGGAACATTACACCAGCAAATTTACATGGGTTACAGCAATCACTAATAACTTTTTTGATGTCAAATTGCACAGAGCATAACTAGTCTTTTTAAAAGTCTAATTAAAACTGTCAGCTTTTCCATTTACAACGATCTTTGATACTCATAAAAGGTCATAAAAACATGATCAAGTGCCAGTTCAGAATATAATGTTTGTTAAATGTCTGGACTGAGACACAGTTATTATAATGAATGGTCTGAAACACTATGTTTGATAGCTGTGAAGAGATTAAGTGTTTGTTAAAATAAAGTCTTTGTAAGGTTCCTAAGGTTCATTTCGATATTCTTTTGGTTGCCAAGTCTTTCTGCTCCCAAACTTTATTTGTGCACAGTGGTCCTCAGAATTAACTCACGTCGCCTGTGCTTTTAAAAAAGTTCCTGTCAAGACAGGGAGGTGATTACACTGGTGTAATCCACAGCTCTTTAACTGTTGAGCATCTCAGTGACATGATTCTTTTATCATCGAATCACAGAGGCTACATCATAGAAGGAAGACACTTGTCCCCTCATGCATGTGTCGGTGCTAGCTCCACATGGGACCAAGCTACTTTAATCCCATTTTCCTGCTCCCTCCCTACACATTAATAATTTTCCTTCTTGTAATGCTAATTTCCTCTTAAATGCTGTGATTGACTCAGCTTCAATAGCTACCTGTACTAATGCATTCCATATTATAATAACCTTTCAACATCCCTCTTTACTTTTCCAATGACAGTTATAAACTTAACAGTTCACCCACCAGTGAAAATATTCCCTTGCTATTCACCTTCTCAAACCCTTTCAGAATTTTGATGCCTTCTAGCAGATTCTGCCCCAGCGAATACAGGGCTAGTCCTTTCGTATGTGGTATCCTTTGCCATGGCTGCGATGTCAGGAAACATGGTAAGTCCCAGGATAAGTAAATATCCAACTTCCGATTGTTTAACGCCTTTCGGATGAGACATTAAATCGAGATTAAGCCTGCCCTCTCAGGTGGACAGAAAAGATCCCATGGCACTTTTAGACGAAGCGCAGCATGTTTTCCCCAGTGTCCTGGCCAATATTTATCTTCAACCCACATGACTAAAAACAGATTATCTGCTCGATATGTCATTGTTGTTTATGCACAAATTGGCTGATGACATTGCAACAGTGACTATACTTGAAAAGTACTTTGTTTGGCTCTAAAGCACTTTGGGACATCCTGAGGTCATGAAGGGAGCTATAGAAATGCAAGTTCTTTCCATCATTAATAAACAGGGCCATAAGAGAGAAGGCTTGGAGTGGCTGGAATTTAGGGAGAAAACAGAAAAGGGAAAGACTGGAGGCTGCAAGAGGGTTTAAATATTAGGGGTGTCACTGGGGGTACTGTAGTGAAACCATCTGGAGAAATACGTGGAGGTAATTTTGACTTTGGATAAAAGTATAAAACAGGTATTATCGGATTAGCGGGGTGTTATTCATTCCTCCCGAGTTTCATTTTCATTGACTCTGAATCAATATTGACTCCTTTACACTATGACCCAAAGTCCAAATTACCCCCGTGTGTTTTATATGTGTGTAAATCCAGCTAAGGAGATGGAATTTCCTGGAAATTAGTGGGTGTAGGAGTTAAAAGAGGAAAAGATTTTTAAAAAGACTGCAGGAAGATATTAATACTGAGAATTGACTTACTGTGGGCAGTATGGAGGAGAGTGATACAACTGGAAGTCAGTAGAAATTTGATGGTTGTATAAATATTTCTTTGGAAGACATATTTTGTGCAAGACACCTGATACTTGTGCTTCTGAAACATCTTTATTTAAAAATGTGTGCCGAATGTGAAACTAGGAACACTACAAGCAATTCCTATTATTGGTGATCAGAAAGAAAGAATCACAGAATTGTTACAGTGCAGAAGGAGGCCATTCAGCCCATCATGTCCACACTGCTCTCCAAAAGAGCAACTCCCTCTGTTCCATTCCCCCGCCTTCTCTCCATAACCTCACATTCTTCCTTTTCATATAACTGTTTAATTCCCTTTTGAATGCTTCAATTGAACCTGCCTCCACCACGTTCTCAGGCAGCGCATTCCAGACCTTAACCACTCGCTGCGTGAACATTTTTTTCCTCGTCACTTTTGCTTCTCTTACCAAATACTTTAAATCTGTGCCCTCTCATTCTCAATCCTTTCATGAGTGGGAACAGTTTCTCTCTATCTACTCTATCCAGACCCCCCATGATATTGAATACCTCTATCAAATCACCTCTCTTCTGCAAGGAAAACAGTCCTAACTCCTTCAATCTATCTTCATAACTGAAATTCCTCATCCCTGGAACCATTCTCGTGAATCTTTTCTGTACTCTCTCCAACACCCTCACGTCTTTCCTAAAGTGCGGCTCCCAGAACTGGACGAAATACTCCAGCTGAGACCGAACTAGTGTCTTATACAAGTTCAACATAACTTCCTTGCTCTTGTACTCTATGCCCCTATTAATAAAGCCCAGGATATTGTATGCTTTATTAACCGCTCTCTCAACCTGTCCTGACACCTTCAATGACTTATGCCCATATACACCCAGGTCCCTCTGCTCCTGCACCCCCTTTAGAATTGTACCCTTTATTTTATATTGTCTCTCCATGTTCTTCCTACCAAAATGTATCACTTCACATTTCACTGCATTGAACTTCATCTGCCACTTGTCTACCCATTTCACCAACTTGTCTATGTCCTTTTGAAGTTCTACGCTATCTTCCTCACAGTTCACAATGCTTCTAAGTTTTGTAACATCTGCAAACTTTGAAATTGTGCCCTGTACAGCAAGGTCTAGGTCCTTAATATATATCAGGAAAAGCAAGGGTCCCACTGATCTGTGGGAAACTCCACTACAAACCTTCCTCCAGCCTGAAAAACATCCATTAACCACTACTCTTTGTTTCCTGTCACTCAGCCAATTCCGTATCCATGTTGCTACTGTCCCTTTTATTCCATGAGCTACAAGTTTGCTCACAAGTCTGTTGTGTGGCACTGTATCAAATGCCTTTTGAAAGACCATGTACACCACATCAACAGCATTGCCCTCATCAACCCTCTCTGTTACCTCCTCAAAAAACTCCAGCAAGTTAGTTAAACATGATTTTCCCTTAAGAAATCAATGCTGGCTTTCATTGATTAAGTCACACTTGTCCATGTGACCATTGATTTTGTCCCGAATTATTTTTTCCAGATGTTTTCCCACCACCGAAGTTAAACTGACTGGCCTGTCATTGCTGGGCTTATCTTTACTCCCTTTTTTGAACAAGGGTGTAACATTTGCAATTCTCCAGCCCTCTGGCACCACCCCCGAGTCTAAGTAAGACAGAAAAATTATGGCCAGTGCCTCTGTGATTTCCACCCTCACTTCCCTCAGTATCCTTGGATGGATCTCATCTGGTCCTGGTGCCTTATCCACTTTAAGTACAGACAGCCTATCCGATACTTTCTCTTTATCAATTTTAAACCTCTCTAGTGTCTGAATTACCTCCTCTTTCAACATTGCCTGGGTTGCAGCTTCTTCCTTGGTAAAGACAGATGCAAAGTATTCATTTAATACCTCAGCTTTGCCCTCTGCCTCCATGTGTAAATCCCCTTTTTGGTCCCGAATCAGCCCAACTCCTCCTTTTACCACCCTTTTACTATTTATATGCCTATAGAAAATTTTGGGATTTTCTTTAATGCTAGCTGCCAGTCTCTTTTCATGCTCTCTCTCTTTTCTTCTCTAATTTACTTTTTCACTTCCCCTCTGGACCTTCTCTATTCAGCCTGGTTCTCAATAGTCTTTTCTGCCTGGCATCTGTCATAAGCACACTTTTTCTTCTTTATCTTAATCTCTACCTCTTTTGTCATCCTGGGAGCTGTGGATTTTTTTGCTCTACTTTTTCCCTTCAAGGGAACATACCTTGACTGTGCCCGAACTATCTCTTCTTTGAAAATATTGTTCATCGACCAGTTTTCCTGCCAGCTTTTGACTCCACTTTATTCACCCTACCTTCATTCTTACCCCATTGAAGTTGCCTTCCCCCAGTTAATTATTCTTACCCCGGATTGCTCTTTGTACTTTTCCATAGTCAGCCTAAACCTTATGATACAATGATCACTATCCCCTAAATACTCTCCTACTGATACTTGATCCACTTGGCCCACCTCATTCCCAAGAACCAGTGCCTCCTTTCTCGTTGGACTAGCAACATAATACTGTAGAAAATTTTCCTGAACACATTCTAGGAACTCTTGCTGTCCTTTACACTACTATTATCCCAGTCTATGATTGGATAATTAAAGTCCCCCATTATAATTACCCTATAATTTTTGCACCTCTCTGTCATTTCCTTGAAAATTTGTTCCTCCATGTCTTTCCCACTAGCTGGTGGCCTATAGACAACACTGAGCATCTTTTTTGTTCCTTAGCTCTAGCCAAATTGATTCTGTCCTCGACCCTTCTGAGAAATCCTTTTTCTCCAGCACTGCAATACTCTCCTTAATCAATACTGCCACCCCTCCCCCTTTTTTCCCTTTCCTCCCTTTCCTATCTTTCCTGAACACCTTGTATCCAGAAATATTTAACACCCAAGCCTGCTCTTCTTTGAGCCAGGTCTCTGTTATAGCCACAACATCATATTTCCACATGGCAATCTGCACCTATACCTCCCCAGTCTTATTAACCACACTCCATGCAATCACATACATGCACATTAACCCTGATTCAGACTTTATTACTATCTCCCTTACTCGGACCCCACCTAATAACTTACTATTCCCTACTCTAGTGCTATCTATCTTCCCCAGTATTCTGTGCACCTTAGTATTCCTCTCTGATACTTGCTCCTGGTTCCCACACCCCTGACAAGTTACCAGTTTTGCTTCCCTCCAATCTGAGCTCCCTCTCAGGTTTCCATCCCCCTGACAATTTAGTTTAAACCCTCCCCAACAGCACTAGCAAATCTCCCTGCGAGGATATTCATCCCAGTCCTGCTAAGATGCAACCCACCCATCTTGTACAGGTCCCACCTGCCCCAGAACTGGTCCCAATGTCTCAGAAATCTGATGCCCTCCCTCCTACACCAATTCTCCAGCCACGTGTTCAAAGACTTGCATTTATATAGACTAGCTTCTTTCATGACCTCAGGGCATCCCAAAATGCTTTACAGCCAATGAGATATTTTAGAACTGTAGTCATGTAGGATTCGCGGCAGCCATTCTGGGCACAGCAAGCTCCCACAAACAGCAACATGACAATGACCAGATAATCAGTTTTTTTAGAATGCTGTTAGTTGAGGGATAAATATTGGCTGGGACACCGTGGAGAATTCCCCTGCTCTTCTTCAGAATAACGCCATGGAATATTTTACGTCCACCTAAGATGACAGATGGAGCCTCGGTTTAATAGCTCATCTAAAAGACGGCACCTCTGACAGCGCAGTGCTTCCTCAGTACTGCACTGGTATCAGCACAATTTTATTATTAAAAAAACTAAAACTCTTTATGATGCTTCGAGAACTTACATCATCATGGTATGAGCTATTCTTTACACTCTCTCAACATTAACCCTTTCAGACCCTTATACTACACATTCCATTGTGACATTTGAAGAGACTTCCAGCAAGGTTGTCCATCTGTTCTTTCAACCCAGGAACAGTGCACGAAATGTGGGGGAAGAAGGAGACACAGAAACTTAAAAGAGCTTAGAGAAATAACAAAATACGCTCCAACATTTGATAAATAAATGAACTTTCAGCAGCCAGCCAACACTAAAACTTAACGTCTCAGTGAATGTTCTTCATACTGTAAAGCATTTCTGGCAATGTAACATTACTGGTAACTTTTAGCCGTAGAATACACAAGATTCATAATTCTTCCAGAAAATGGTGTAATAAAAGCAATGGCCAGTCTTTGAATTCACTAGGCATCTCTGCTTGCTTTTTCCAGATATACATTCATGAAATAGAAAGGCATTTCCATTAGTAGAATTTTTAAAAAGAACAATCTCATTAATTATAATACTGAACTAAATCTCTCAAATATATCAGTAATTGTTCTCTGGTGGGATATTTCAGATTAACTGATTATTATCCCATATTTGGATGTTTTTTAATCCATTCTTGGGATGTGGATGTCGCTGGCTAGGCCAGTATTTATTGTCCATCCCTAATTGCCCTTTAGAAGGTGATAGTGAGCCGCTTTCTTGAAGTGCTGCAATGCTTTTTTTGTAGTGGTTTGATACTGAGAGGCTCGCTAGGCCATTTCTGAGGGCAATTAAGAGTCAACCACATTGCTGTAGGTCTGGAGTCTCATATAGAACAGACTGAATAAGGATAGCAGATTTTCTCCCCTGAAGGACATAGTGAACAAGATGGGTTTTTACGACAGTCCCGTAGTTTCATGGTCATTATTAATGCGACTAGCATTTTATTCCAGATATATTAATTAATTGAATTTAAATTCCCCAGCTGCCGTGGTGGGATTTTAACTCATGACTCCAGAGGTTTAGTCCAGGCCTTTGGATTACTAGTCTAGTAACATTACCACTATGCTACCATGCCCCCAGTAACTGCGTCACACCCAGTTATACCATTTTTTAGTATTTATCATAGACAAGCAATGGCATCACACTCGTGTGGGGTGGTTTGTATCGATAGGCAATGGACAACCTTTGCCAGTTTTCCAATCTTGAATAAGGAGCATTTCTAAGGGCCAATCACAGCTGATTTTAACGTCCCTCCAACAACAGCAATTTTCTTTATGCAAAGTGCTATCTGACACATCTTTATTAGAGAAAATATACGGTCGCTGCATCAAGACCAATGGAATAGTGGGAGGCAGAAAAGAGGATAAAATCTTGGATTTTCACTCAAAAGCAGGATGAGAGTGAGTGAGGGCAGGAAAGGGACAAAATCGGGATTGAAGGAAAAATAGGTGTGATCTTGTCATCAGCAGGATGCACATGAGTGTTTTAAGATAACACACGCTGGGGAGAGGAGGAATTTATGATTTTCTTTCCCAAAGATCTTCCAGTCCATGTTTATCATGTATTTCATCTGAGATGGATTCTCTGAATACTAGCTGCAATAAATTCAAATATTAAAGTGAAAAGCTTACCTCCTCGACAGGAAGATTGCACAGGAAGAGATCCTCACTTATCTCTGAAAGCAGTAGAGCCTTATACTGACTAAAGGGTGTATAAAGCCTGCAATCTGTCCTTCAAATATAATTCTCATTGTCCAGGTGAAATGATGATTCCATACTCAAGAATTATTATCTTCCATTGTACTGTCTCTGACACACATACAGAAGAAAGGCTACTAAAAAAGAAATTAATATTCTATAATTTTTATTCAAAAAACACAAACTTTTTTTTTGAAGACAAGATTTATAGTCAGCTCTTCTTATGTTGGATATGGGCATAGCTGAACTCACGTTTAATTTATACTTTTTCCTGAATGTAACACTTTGCATGTGACACTTTTGATATGGCTCATTTTTCAATGTAAGTAGTACGTGGGGAGCATTTTGAGGTTGGTTTTTCTAAAAGTTTCTATGTTGGAAACATCTACTCACATATAAGCCCTGGTTTTCTAATTTTGCTAAAATCAGAGTTGCAGGCACTTGCAACAGTGGTGGAGGGCTTGGTGGTGGGGAGTTGAGGGTTGGGGGCAATTTTGGGGGTTGGAATGAATGTTAGGGCTTGAGATGTTGAGGGGGTTGTTGGAGGTTCGGTTGATCCAATTTTCTGATCTTGACCTCTCCTTTCAACTTTTTAATTTGAATGCGTTTCAGAATCAGCCTTGCTCCTTCAGCTACTCTTTTTTGTTTACAATTAACACAAAAAGCTTTGTTTACTTAATAATATTAAAGATAAATCAGTGACATTCTGATTTCTTTCTTGAAGTAGCTTTATCGGGCCCATTGCTTAAAAATTTAGGATTCAATGCTAGAGAATATGTAGTGGAAAAAATAACATAGAAGAGTTCTTAGCAATGTTTGATTTTGAGGCTGTGGTGTAAATATTGACCGTAATGATTGAAGAGTTAATACCCATTTACTTCCAAATAAAAAATACCTCATGCAATTTTTCATGTATCAAGGGAGAAGCAGATCAATTTGGCCAGAGGTAGGATTTGGGTGTTTCCTTGTTAGTTATCTCTTTTCATTTGGCTGTCGAAAAGGATTTGTATTTACAAGAGTATACAATAGAAGTGAAAGCTAACTTGGTTTAAGAGTCTCTAATGAAAAGAATAAAGGAATGGAATGCGCAAAGAGAAAGGCTTTGAGCACAAATTTATAATGGTTTCAACATCCCCACATTTACCAATCTGTCTCAATTTTTTAATGATATTTTCCTTTTAGAAGCATTTCCAAACTGGCTCAAGCACATTCCCACAATGTTGTAAGTGATTGGGTTTAAATTTACAGGCCTAACCAGGAATGGCGCACTATACAACATTATACCAGTTGTGATGAAAACCACACCTGCCAAGAATGAGGCATATTAATTTCATCATATGTAACATTAGCATTAACCATCGAAACAAGTTTGAAGGCGTGCACTGGGTCCCAGTGAAACAGCAAGATTTAACTGCGATCAAAGACTTTATATTGAACTCAAAGGACAGTAAGTGAACTCCAGCTATTGCTTCAAATCTTTTCCCTTAATTTTTTCTCCTTTTCTGTCTCTATCTGCGTGTGTATCTATTACATATTCATGCTAGCATGGTCGCGTTGCGTATTTTAACCAAATTAGAGTTTTAAGGTTAATAACTTACACCTTTCTTGTTTAAATCTAAGAAAACCTGTCAGATTGATTTCTTTGCCATTACAATTGGAGATCAGTGAACAAGGATTCACTGAGGGGAAGCTAAAAACACAGTGTTTTAAAAATTAAACCCTGCTACGGCCAAACCAGGCATAGGCTGAGAGGGAACCCTAGACCCCTTTCTCACCTGGTCGTAACACGGTAGATTCTGATGGACTTTAGATAAATTGCAAAGCTCAGGCAGAGCAGAGATATACTGATCAGTTATTTGCACCTCAGCAATTCTAAGCTTGCTGTCAACCTGTGTGTATGTCTAGAAGGCAGAAAATTGATTAATTCTTTAAAGCATATGACAAAATGCTATTTCTATTTGTGTTATTGCAAGATTGTATTTGCTTTACCCTATGATATTTGACACAATGCAATTGGTTTCTTGTGTCCCCTGTTTTGTCCCAGTGGACCATCAAGGAAGTGGTTGAAATGGTTTAAGGTGACGCAATTAAAACCTTGTTACTGAAAGTCACAGAGCTGCCTCAATGGCTCAGTAGGTAAATACATTGTGAGATATTTGGTGGTGTTTTGGGATTGTTTAATTCGACTCAGGCATGCAGAATATTAAACAACTGAGTTTGAATAAGGAAAAGGCAAGAATATTCCACCTCCCACTCAGTACCATGCCTGCCTACTCCTAACTCTGTGCTGCCTGGAATAGCAACATCTCTACTCTCTGTGATCATGCTAGTGTAATAACTGTGAGTATTAGCATAGTTCTGTAACCTGGATACCCCTACAGTACTCAGGGGTGTATGGATTGTATCCCAGGCTACTAAAGGAAACCAGGGAGGAAATAGCGGATGCTCTGAGGATCATTTTCAAATCCTCACTAGACACAGGTGAGATACCAGAGGATTGGAGGTCTGTGAATGTTGTACCATTGTTTAAAAAAGATGTGAGGGATAGGCCAACTAATTACATGCTGGTCAGTCTGGCATCGCTGGTGGGCAAATTATTAGAATCAATTCTGAGTGATAGGATAAACTGCCACTTAGAAAGGCACGGATTAATCAGTAATGATCAGAATGGATTTGTTAAGGGAAGGTCATGTCTTACTAACTTAATTGAATTTTTTGAGTAAGTAACAAGGAGGATGGTGCAGTGGATGTTGCCTACAGGCATTTGACATGGCAGACTGGTCAGAAAAGTGTTACGACCAGGTGAGAAGGGGTCTAGGGGTCCTCTCTCAGCCTTTGCCTGGTTTAACCATAACAGGGTTTAATTTTTTAAAACACTGTGTTTTAGCTCCCCCTCAGTAAATCCTTGTTCACTGTTATCCAATTGAAAGGCAAAGAAATCAAATTAGACAGGTTTTCTTAGATTTAAACAAGAAAGGTGTAAGTTTATTAATCTTAAACTCTAATTCGGTTAACGACTACAAATACACAATGCGACCATGCGGCCATGATAAACACACACGCAGATAGAGACAGAAAGTAGAAAGAATAAAGGGGAAAAGTTTGAGGCAATAGCTGTGTTGTAATTACAGTCCTTTGAGCTCAATCTGGAGTCTTTGGTTGCTGGTAAGTCTTGCCATTTCGTTGGGGCCCAGTGCACGCTTTAACTTGTTTCGATGTAGGAGTCTTTTCTCTCTTGAGGTTCAAGTGACTTCAGTGGGTCTGGAGGTTTGTGAGAAAGCGAGAGAGAACAAGCCAGGAGAGAGGCTCTCTTGTTCCAGGTTTAGTTGCACTCTGTGTCTGTCTTCAAACTGTTCTGTGAGCAGTTCAAAATCAGACCTGGGCCAGCAGGTTAGTCATGTGACTCACTGTTTGAACAGACTCCTGCATTTGCGGATTTCAAAGCTCTCACTGGGGTGGGGGGGGGGGGGGGTGTAGTGCTGTCTCTTACACCGACAAGATGTGGGTCACCGTTGGCCGGACCAATCTCTGTTAATTGAATCAGTGAGCAGTTCCCATTGTCTTTTTAAGCATTATCTCTTAGAATGCAAATGTCCTCCAGCCAAATGTCTGGTGATCTCTTTAAACAATTCATTTCTTCACTCCAGCAACAGTTTAAAATTAGTGTTCATATGATGAAATTAATATGCATCATTCTCGGCAGGTGGGGGTCTTCATGACAAAAGTAAAAACCCATGGGATACAGGGGAATGTGGTGAGTTGGATCCAAAATTGGCTCAGAGACAGGAAACAAAGGATAGTGGTCAAAGGATGTTTTTGCAAATGAAAGGTGGTTTCCAGTGACGTTCCACAGGGCTCAGTGTTGGGTCCCTTGCTTTTTGTGGTATATATTAATGATTTGGACTTAAATGTTTTTAGTTTTAGAGATACAGCACTGAAACAGGCCCTTCGGCCCACCGAGTCTGTGCCGACCATCAACCACCCATTTATACTAATCCTACACTAATTCCATATTCCTACCACATCCCCACCTGTCCCTATATTTCCCTACCACCTACCTATACTAGGGGTAATTGCTAATGGCCAATTTACCTATCAACCTGCAAGTCTTTGGCTGTGGGAGGAAACCGGAGAACCCGGAGGAAACCCACGCAGACACAGGGAGAACTTGCAAACTCCACACAGGCAGTACCCAGAATTGAACCCGGGTCGCTGGAGCTGTGAGGCTGCGGTGCTAACCATTGCGCCACTGTGCCAAGTGTGGGAGACATGATTGGGAAATTTGCAGATGACACAAAAATTGGCCATGTAGTTGATAGCGAAGAGGATAGCTGTAGACTCCAGAATGATATCAATGGTTTGGTTGAGTGGGCGGAAGAGTGGCAAATGGAATTCAATCCAGATAAGTGTGAGGTAGTGCATTTGGGGAGGGCAAATAAAGCAAGGGAATACACAATAAACGGGAGGATATTGAGAGGGGTAGAAGAAGTGAGAGACCTTGGAGTGCATGTCCACAGGTCCCTGAAGGTGGCAGGACAGGTAGATAAAATGGTAAAGAAGGCATATGGAATGCTTTCCTTTATTGGCCAAGGTATAGAATTCCGCTTTGCGGAACATCTCCGCTCAGTCCGCAAGCAGGACCCTGAGCTTCCGGTTGCTTGCCATTTCAACACTCCCCCCTGCTCTCATGCTCACATCTCTGTCCTGGGATTGCTGCAGTGTTCCAGTGAACATCAACACAAGCTCGAGGAACAGCATCTCATCTACCGATTAGGCACACTACAGCCTGCCGGACTGAACATTGAGTTCAATAATTTCAGAGCATGACAGCCCCCCATTTTACTTTCATTTTTAGTTATTTTTTCTTCCTTTTTTTTTACATTCTTTTTTACATTTTTTACAATCTTTTTTTTGCATTTATTTCATTTCATCTTAGTTTGTTCAGTTTGCTTACCCAATGTTTTTTTTCAGGTTTACACTTGCTGCTGTTCAATATTCAGTGTATTTACACCTAATCTGTACTAATGCTTTGTCTTTCAACACACCATTAACATATTGTTTGCCTTTGCTCCATGACCTTTTGGTCAGCTATGTGGCCTGGTTCAATCTAGACCTCCTTTGTTATCTCTTGCCCCACCCCCACCTCACTTGCTTATAACCTGTGACTTTTCTAATATTTGTCCGTTCCGAAGAAGGGTCACTGACCCGAAACATTAACTCAGCTTCTCTTTCCACAGATGCTGCCAGACCTGCTGAGTGGTTCCAGCATTTCTTGTTTTTATTTTAGTATAGAATACAAAAGCAGGGATGTAATGCTGGAACTGTATAAAACACTGGTTCGGCCACAGCTGGAGTATTGTGTACAGTTCTGGTCACTACATTACAGGAAGAACATAATTGCTCTGGAGAGAGTACAGAGGAGATTTACAAGAATGTTGCCAGGGCTTGAAAATTGCAGCTATGAGGAAAGATTGGATCAGCTAGGTTTGTTTTCAGAGCAGAGGAGGCTGAGGGGTGACTTAATTGAGGTGTACAAAATTATGTGGGGCCTAGATAGAGTATTCAGGAAGGACCTGTTTCCCCTAGCGGAGAGGTTAATTACCGGGGGCACAGATGATTGGTAGAATAATTAGAGGTGACATGAGGAAAAACTTTTTCACCCAGAGGGTGGTGGGTGTCTGGAATTCACTGCCAGGATCGGTGGTGGAGGCAGAAACCCTGAACTCATTTAAAAGGTACCTGGACATGCACCTGAAGTGCTGTAACCTACAAGACTACGGACCAGCTGCTGGAAGGTGGATAGTTTTTTCAGCCTGCGCAGACACGATGGGCTGAATGGCCTCTTTCTGTGCTGTAACATTTCTATGGTTCTATGATACAGGTCAAGACGTTTCCAAGTTCAATATAGGGTCTGTATGGAATTTGATGATTTCTGATGGGGCAGTGGCGGGTTGTTCCACAATCAGCATCGGCAGAACGAGACGGGGGAAAATCGGCCATGGTTCAAGCTCTCTATCTCTTCAGAGATATCACATGCACATGCACGCACACTCACATACATGCACACTTACACACATGCACAGCTGTACACACACGCACACAGATGTACATCACTCAGGTACCTTAGGTAACAGGTTCGGTAATAGGTTATTTATGGTAGTTTTAAGGTGACGCAAGTACTGCAACCAGCACAAAATAATCCACAAAGGTTTCAAAAATAGATTTTAAAAATAGTTAAAAGCTTAAATATACCGAACCTAGTGAGAGAACAATCCTAAAATAACTCTTAGTATATTCTAACATCTTTCCTTTCACAATTTCTGCTGTGGATTTCTTCCGTGACAACTAGCTGAAACATCTAATGTACTCACACAAAAGACTGCTGAAGATCAATGTTTATTGCCAGCACAGATGTATTGTGGCAGGACCCAGTGTGTATGGCTGACCACAATTCCTTCATTAACACTTGTATTCTTGCCAAGAAATACAGACTGACATGTCCGGCTAAAGCATGATCTCATTGAATAAGCATGTGTAACATTACCCTAGTCCTTTCAATATATCTGCTTAGTCTAATTCAACTATTTTTGTTCATATTCTCTCCATCACAGTTTTCTGTTCATGTCTCCTGCCGAGATGATGTATGAGTGACCATGGGCAACTCCAGAGCATTTGCTAATGTCGCTCTTTGGCAATACGACAGGCATTTTAGCTTCACTTGGGGCTGCGACTTAAAGACATCTTGGGCACGTTGGGCAGCGTGCTTTTGGAGGAAGCCTATGTGTGAATGTCAGCAACGGCTAGGGTTTGACTCAGTCCTTGAGCTCTTGGTCTGTGGTGTATACACTAACACAACTAGAGATTGGGTTAAATAATCAGAGCAGGGGGCACTCATCGAATTCAGTGAGCATTGTAGCATAGATGCAGGAGCAAATTCCAGTATGCTGGACAGGTCAGAGGAAAAGGCTAGGAGCAGCAGGATTGGAGGGCCAGGGAAATCCAAGGCCACGGGAGGAGGCTTTTTGGATGTGCTTCTACCCTAGGCAGTGTCTCCCTGGCAGGGGCCAGAATTACCTCAAGTTTGTTTCAACCCATGGAGTTGAGACAGAATGCAGTGCCTGTTGTCCAAAGCAATCAGCTTGCTATTCCTGAGGATAACAGACATCAGTGGACAGACAACATGTTGAGAGCTTGTGCATTGTTGGCCATATTATATATATATATTTATATATTTGGTCAGCCAGGCATCTGGAACATGGAAACCAATCTCCAAACTTTTTCTCTGAACCAAACTGTGCAATCTACATAAGTAGAATTTATGTTAGCTCTTTATGGAGTCCACACTCACTGTCTGTAAAGCAATGATTTACTTACTAAGCCTCGATAATTTAGGCAAATGTTGGCAAAATCCGGGTGATAAGACCCTCAAGTGTGGGCAATGGTGCCACAGGTGTTTAACCAGTTAAAACAATGCAGCTTGCCAGCAAACAGCACTTTAGGTTTTCCATTGCTTGTCTAGTTAGTCAATTCATTCATTGGCTTGAAGGGTTACTGGAACTGAATGGGAAGAATCCAAATTCCCAGTGACATGATTTTCTCTGCAGATCCCAACAATGAGCCAGGCTGGTTGGTTAATCATCAACAGGACCCTGCAATAATGTTAGCCTACTTGGTTCAGGGCTACTCAGCTCCAGACTTTGGTCCAAATATGGACAAAAGAGCTGAATTTCAGAGGTGAGAGTAACTGTCCTTGACATCAAGGCAGCTTTTGACCTGGTAAAATTGAATTCAATGTGAATCAAGGGGAAAACTCTCCGCTGGTTGGAATCATATCCAGCACAAAGGAAGATGGTTATGGTTGTCGGAGGTCAATCATTTCAGCCCCAGGACATTATAGCAGGCGTTCCTCAGGGCAGTGTTCTAGGTCCAACCATCTTCAGCTGCTTCATCAATGAGCTTCCGTTCATTATAAGGTCAGAAGAGGTGATGTTAGTTGATGATTGTACAGTATTCCATTCCATTCGCAACTCCTCAGATACTGAAGCAGCCTGTGCTTGCATGCAGCAAGATCTGGTCAACAATCAGGCTTAAAGTGACATTCGTGCCACACAAGTGCCAGGCATTGACCATCTCCAACAAGAGAGAATTTAATCATCTCCCCTTGACGTTCAACGAGATTGCCTTCACTTAATCCTCCACTATCAACATCCTGGGGGTTCCCATTGACCACAATTTAACTGGACCAGCCATATAAATACTGTGGCTACAACAGCAGGTCAGAGGCTAGGAATCCTGAGGCGAGTAACTCATCTCCTAATTCCCCAAAGCCTGTCCACCATCTACAAGACACAAGTCAGGAGTGTGATGGAATACTCTCCACTTGCCTGGATGGGTGCAGCTCCAACAACACTCAAGAATCTCGACACCATCCAGGACAAAGCAGCCCACTTGATTGGCACCCCATCCACAAACATTCAGTCCCTCCACCACCGACGCACAGTGGCAGCAGTGTGTACCATCTACAAGATGCATTGCAGCAACTCATCAAGGCTTCTTAGACAGCACCTTCCAAACCTACAACCTCTTCTACCTAGAAGGACAAGGGCAGAAGATGCATGGGAACGCCACCACCTGCAAGTTCCCCTCCAAGCAATACACCATATTGACATATTGCTGTTCCTTCATTGTCGCTGGGTCAAAATCCTGGAACTCCATCCCTAACAGCCCTGTGGGTGTACCTACCCCACATGGACTGCAGCGGTTCAAGAAGGCAGCTCACCACCACCTTCTCAAGGGCAATTAGAGATGGGCAATAAATGCTGGCCTGGCCAGACATGCCCACATCCCATGATCGAATAAAAAAAGTTACTAACCCTGCAGGTAAGAGTGATTTGGTTCCAATCTTCTAACACAGCGCTTCTTGGAGCAAACTCAGCAAAGGAGATGAGTTATTTCATTCATTCTCAAAATGTGAGTGACTTTGAGCTCTGATATACAGCCACCTCTTTTTTTTAATATAAATTTGTTCCAGAAATGTGAGAGTCTCTGACAAGGCCAGCATTTATTGTCCATCCCTAATTGCCCTTGAGAAGGTGGTGGTGAGCCACCATCTTGAATCACTGCGAGTGTAGCGGTTTGATACAGCTGAGCGGCTTGCTAGGCCATTTCAGAGGGCAGTTAAGAGTCAACCACATCGCTGTGGGTCTGGAGTCACATGTAGGCCAGACCAGGTATGGACACAGATCTCTTTCCCTAAAGGGCATTAGTGAACCAGATGGGTTTTAACAACAATCCAGCAGTTACATGCTCATTAATACTGATAGTAGCTTTTTAATTCCCAATTTAATTATTCAATTGAATTTAAATTGTCCAACTGCTGTGGTGGATTTCAAACTCATGTTTTTGGATCATTAGTCCAATTCTCCAGGTTACTAGTCCAGTAAAAAAAACCACTGTGTTACCACACCCTCGGCTCACAGACAGCTTATAGGAACCTGCTGATCATCAGATGCTGCTTTACATATTCATTGGCACAATTAGGATATACAATCATCATTGTGCAAACTGACAAGAGCATATTTGTCTCCTCCAACTGGTGGGCTACATCATCTCCTAGGTTATAACGTACCTCATTGCCTTCTTGAAAGGGATAACGGGCTTCTGATGTTGTACCCCACTACCTATTTTGAGGTACTGCCTCTTGTTGAGGCAATGTGGTTGTCTCTTACATGCCCTCTGAAATCACCTAGAACATAGAACATTACAGCGCAGTACAGGCCCTTCAGCCCTCGATGTTGCGCCGACCTGTGAAACCATCTGACCTACACTATTCCATTTTCATCCATATGTCTATCCAATGACCACTTAAATGCCCTTAAAGTTGGCGAGTCTACTACTGTTGCAGGCAGGGCGTTCCACGCCCCTACTACTCTCTGTGTAAAGAAACTACCTCCAACATCTGTCCTATATCTATCACCCCTCAACTTAAAGCTATGTCCCCTCGTATTTGCCATCACCATCCGAGGAAAAAGGCTCTCACTACCCACCCTGTCCAACCCTCTGATTATCTTATATGTCTCTATTAAGTCACCTCTTCTCCTCCTTCTCTCTAACGAAAACAACCTCAAGTCCCTCAGCCTTTCCTCGTAAGACCTTCCCTCCATACCAGGCAACATCCTAGTAAATCTCCTCTGCACCTTTTCCAAAGTTTCCACATCCTTCCTATAATGCGGTGACCAGAACTGCACGCAATACTCCAGGTGCGGCCGCACCAGAGTTCTGTACAGCTGCAGCATGACCTCGTGGCTCCTAAACTCGATCCCCCTACTAATAAAAGCTAACACACCATATGTCTTCTTAACAGCTCTATTAACCTGGGTGGCAACTTTCAGGGATTTATGTACCTGGACACCAAGATCTCTCTGCTCATCTACACGACCAAGAATCTTCCCATTAGCCCAGTATTCTGCAATCCTGTTACTCCTTCCGAAGTGAATCACCTCACACTTTTCCACATTAAACTCCATTTGCCATCTCTCAGCCCAGCTCTGCAGCCTATCTATGTCCCTCTGTAACCTACAACATCCTTCGGCACTATCCACAACTCCACCGACCTTCGTGTCATCCGCAAATTTACTAACCCACCCTTCTACACCCTCATCCAGGTCATTTATAAAAATGACAAACAGCAGTGGCCCCAAAACAGATCCTTGCGCTACACCACTAGAAACTATACTCCAGGATGAACATTTACCATCAACCACCACCCTCTGTCTTCTTTCAGCTAGCCAATTTCTGATCCAAAGCACTAATTCACCTTCAATCCCATACTTCTGTATTTTCTGCAATAGCCTACCGTGGGGAACTTTATCAAACGCCTTACTGAAATCCATATAGACCACATCCACGGCTCTACCCTCATCCACCTGTTTGGTCACCTTGTCAAAAAACTCAATAAGGTTTGTGAGGCATGACCTACCCTTCACAAAACCGTGCTGACTATCTCTAATGAACTTATTCTTTTCAAGATGATTATAAATTCTATCTCTTATAACCTTTTCCAACATTTTACCCACAACCGAAGTAAGGCTCACAGGTCTATAATTACCAGGGCTGTCTCTACTCCCCTTCTAGAACAAGGGGACAACATTTGCTATCCTCCAGTCTTCCGGCACTATTCCTGTCGACAATGACGACATAAAAATCAAGGACAAAGGCTCTGCAATCTCCTCCCTGGCTTCCCAGAGAATCCTAGGATAAATCCCATCTGGCCCAGGGGACCTATCTATTTTCACACTTTCCAAAATTGCTAACACCTCCTCCTTGTGAACCTCAATCCCATCTAGCCTAGTAGTCTGTATCTCAGTATTCTCCTCGACAACATTTTCTTTCTCCACTGTAAATACTGACGAAAAATATTCATTTAACACTTCCCCTATCTCCTCCGATTCCACACACAACTTCCCACTACTATCCTTGATTGGCCCTAATCTAACTCTAGTCATTCTTTTATTCCTGATATACCTATAGAAAGCCTTAGGGTTTTCTTTGATCCTATCCGCCAATGACTTCTCGTGTCCTCTCCTTGCTCTTCTTAGCTCTCCCTTTAGATCCTTCCTGGCTAGCTTGTAACTCTCAAGCGCCCTAACTGAGCCTTCACGTCTCATCCTAACATAAGCCTTCTTCTTCCTCTTGACAAGCTCTTCAACTTCTTTAGTAAACCACGGCTCCCTCGCTCGACAACTTCCTCCCTGCCTGACAGGTACATACTTATCAAGGACATGCAGTAGCTGCTCCTTGAATAAGCTCCACATTTCGATTGTGCCCATCCCCTGCAGTTTCCTTCCCCATCCTACGCATCCTAAATCTTGCCTAATCGCGTCATAATTTCCTTTCCCCGGCTATAATTCTTGCCCTGCGGTATATGCCTGTCCCTGCCCATCGCTAAGATAAACCTAACCGAATTGTGATCACTATCACCAAAGTGCTCACCAACTTCTAAATCTAACACCTGGCCGGGTTCATTACTCAGTACCAAATCCAATGTGGCATCGCCCCTGGTTGGCCTGTCTACATACTGTGTCAGAAAACCCTCCTGCACATACTGGACAAAAACAGACCCATCTAAAGTACTCGAACTATAGTATTTCCAGTCAATATTTGGAAAGTTAAAGTCCCCCATAACCACTACCCTGTTACTCTCGCTCCTGTCAAGAATCATCTTTCCTCTACATCCCTGGAACTATTTGGAGGTCTATAGAAAACTCCCAACAGGGTGACCTCTCCTCTCCTGTTTCTAACCTCGGCCCAGACTACCTCAGTAGATGAGTCCTCAAACGTCCTTTCTGCCGCTGTAATACTTTCCTTGATTAACAATGCCACACCCCCCCCTCTTTTACCATCTTCTCCGTTCTTAGTGAAACATCTAAATCCCGGAACCCGCAACATCCATTCCTGTCCCTGCTCTACCCATGTCTCTGAAATGGCCACAACATCGAGATCCCAGGTACCAACCCATGCTGCAAGCTCACCCACCTTATTCCGGATGCTCCTGACATTGAAGTAGACACATTTTAAACCAAGCTCTTGCTTGCCAGTGCCCTCTTGTGTCCTTATAACCTTATCCCTGACCTCACTACTCTCAACATCCTGCACACTGGAACTACAATTTAGGTTCCCATCCCCCTGCTGAATTAGTTTAAACCCCCCCGAAGAGCACTAGCAAATCTCCCCCCCAGGATATTGGTACCCCTCTGGTTCAGGTGAAGACCATCCTGTTTGTAGAGGTCCCACCTACCCCAGAAAGAGCCCCAATTATCCAGGAAACCAAAACCCTCCCTCCTACACCATCCCTGCAGCCACGTGTTCAACTCCTCTCTCTCCCTATTCCTCACTTCGCTAGCACGTGGCACAGGCAACAACCCAGAGATAACAACTCTGTTTGTTCTCGCTCTAAGGTTCCACCCTAGCTCCCTGAATTTCTGCCTTAAATCCCCATCTGTCTTCCTACCTATGTCGTTGGTGCCTATGTGTACCACGACTTGGGGCTGCTCCCCCTCCCCCTTGAGGATCCCAAAAACACGATCCGAGACATCACGTACCCTGGCACCTGGGAGGCAACACACCAACCGTGAGTCTCTCTCGTTCCCACAAAACTTCCTATCTGTTCCCCTAACTATGGAGTCCCCAATGACTAATGCTCTGCTCCTCTTACCCCTTCCCTTCTGAGCAACAGGGACAGACTCTGCGCCAGAGACCTGTATCCCATTGCCTACCCCTGGTAAGTCGTCTCCCCCAACAGTATCCAAAACGGTATACCTGTTGTTGAGGGAAACGGCCACAGGGGATCCCTGCACTGCCTGCTGGTTCCTTCTCCTTCCCCTGACGGTAACCCATCTACCTTCTTCTTTTACCTGAGGTGTGACTGCCTCCCGATAACTCCTCTCAATAATCCCCTCCGCCTCCCGAATGATCCGAAGTTCCTCCAGCTCCAGTTCCCTAACGCGGTCCTCGAGGAGCTGGAGCTGGGTGCACTTCCCGCAGATGCAGTCAGCAGGGACACCCTTGGCAACCCTTACCTCCCACATTCTGCAGGAGGAACATTCAACTGCCTTAACCTCCATTCCCACTATTCTAAATTCCCAAGTTTTTAACCAATCACACGATAAAACAAGAAGAGAAGTAGAAAAAGCCTTACCTTACCTACACACAACCGAGTCCTTTTTTTTGGTAAGAGGAGGAGGGCGGGTGGGAGACACTACAAGAGTAGTGTCTCGGGTTCAGAAACAGCCCAAATATATAGGTTTCTACTTACCCAGCAGTCCCTGCTCCACCGAAACTCCCGAAGAAATTGACTTCCCAGCTGTTCACTCCTCGCTCGCAATGCCTGTGCTCCTGGAAAAGCTGCACAACCTAGCAAGCCATTCAATTGTATCTAACCGAAGTCGATTACAAATGAAACCGGACGGACCACCCGGCATCAACCTAGGCACCAGAAACGACAATGGCAAACCCAGCCCTGTCAACCCTGCAAAGTCCTCCTTACTAACATCTGGGGGCTTGTGCCAAAGCTGGGAGAGCTGTCACACAGACAAATCAAGCAACAGCCTGACATAGTCATACTCACGGAGTCATACCTGACAATGTACCAGACTCTGCCATCACCATCCCTGGGTATGTCCTGTCCCACCGACAGGACAGACCCAGCAGAGGTGGTGACAGAGTGGTATACAGTCGAGAGGGAGTTGCCCTGGGAGTCCTCAACATCCACTCCAGAGCCCATGAAGTCTCATGGCATCAGGTCAAACCTGGGCAAGGAAACCTCCTGCTGATTACCACCTACCACCCTCCCTCAGCTGATGAATCAGTACTCTTCCATGTTGAACACTACATGGAGGAAGCACTGAGGGTGACAAGGGCACAAAATGTACTCTGGGTGGGGGACTTCAATGTCCATCACCAAGAGTGGCTCGGTAGCACCACTACTGACCGAGCTGGCTGAGTCCTAAAGGACATAACTGCTAGACTGGGTCTGCAGCAGGTGGTGAGAGAACCAACAAGAGGAAAAAACATACTTGACCTGGTCCTCACAAAGCTGCCTGCCGCAGTTGCATCTGTCCATGACAGTATTGGTAGGAGTGACCACTGCACAGTCCTTGTGGAGACAAAGTCCCGTCTTTACATTGAGGATACCCTCCATCGTGTTGTGTGGTACTACCACCATGCTAAATGGGATCGATTTCGAACAGATCTAGCAATGCAAAACTGGGCATCCATGAGGCGCTGTGAGCCATCAGCAGCAGCAGAATTGTACTCAACCACAATCTGTAACCTCATGGCCCGGCATATCCCCCCCCTCTACCGGTACCTTCAAGCCAGGAGACCAACCCTGGTTCAATGAAGAATGCAGGAGGGCATGCCAGGAGCAGCACCAGGCATACCTCAAAATGAGGTGTCAACCTAGTGATGCTATAACACAGGACTATCTGCATGCCAAAATACGTGAGCAGCATGCGATAGTCAGAGCTAAGCGATCCCATAACCAACGGATCAGATCTAAGCTCTGCAGTCCTGCCACATCCAGCCGTGAATGGTGGTGGACAATTAAACAACTAACTGGAGGAGGTGGCTCCACAAATATCCCCATCCTCAATGATGGGGGAGCCCAGCTCATCAGTGCGAAAGATAAGGCTGAAGCATTTGCAACAATCTTCAGCCAGAAGTGCCGAGTGGATGATCCATCTCGGCCTCCTCCTGAAGTCCCCAGCATCACAGATGCCAGACCTCAGCCAATTCGATTCGCTCAGCATGATATCAAGAAACGACTGAAGGCACTGGATACTGCAAAGGCTATGGGTCCTGACAATATTCCGGCAATAGTACTGAAGACCTATGCTCCAGAACTTGCCGCACCATAGCCAAGCTGTTCCAGTACAGCTACAACACTGGCATCTACCCTGCAATGTGGAAAATTACCCAGGTATGTCCTGTACACAAAAAGCAGGACAAATCCAACCCAGCCAATTACCACCCCATCAGTCTACTCTCAATCATCAGTAAAGTGATGGAAGGTGTCACCAACAGTGCTATCAAGCGGCACTTGCTTAGCAATAACCTACTCAATGATGCTCAGTTTGGGTTCCGCCAGTGCCACTCAGCTCCTGACCTCATTACAGCCTTGGTTCAAACATGGCAAAAGAGCTGAACTGAACAGGTAAGGTGAGAGTGACTGCCCTTGGCATCAAGGCAGCATTTGACAGAGTATGGCATCAAGGAGCCCTAGAAAAACTGAGGTCAATGGAACTCAGAGGGAAAACTCTCTGCTGGTTGTAGTCATACCTAGCACAAAGGAAGATGGTTGTGGTTGTTGGGAGGTCAATCATCTCAGCTCCAGGACATCACTGAAGGAGTTTCTCGGGGTAGTGTCCTAGGCCCAACCATCTTCAGCTGCTTCATCAATGACCTTCCTTCAATCATAAGGTCAGAAGTGGGGATGTTCGCTGATGATTGCACAATGTTCAGCAGCATTCTCGACTCCTCAGATACTGAAGCAGTCCGTGTAGAACTGCAGCAAGACCTGGACAATATCCAGGCTTGGGCTGATAAGTGGCAAGTAACATTTGCGCCACACGTGCCAGGCAATGATCATCTAACCATCTCCCCTTGGCATTCAATGGCAGTACGATCGCTGAATTCCCCCACTATCAACATCCTGGGGGCTACCATTGACCAGAAATTGAACTGGAGTAGCCATATAAATACCATGCTACAAGAGCAGGTCAGAGGCTGGGAATCCTGCGGCAAATAACTCACCTCCTGATATCCCAAAGCCTGTCCACCATCTACAAGACACAAGTCAGGAGTGTGATGGAATACTCTCCACTTGCCTGGATGGGTGCAGCTCCAACAACGCTCAAGAAGCTCGACACCATCCAGGACAAAGCAGCCCGCTTGATTGGCACACCATCCACAAACATTCAGTCCCTCCACCACCGACGCACAGTGGCAGCAGTGTGTACCATCTACAAGATGCACTGCAGCAACTCATCAAGGCTCCTTCGACAGTACCTTCCAAACCTGCAACGTCTTCTACCTAGAAGGACAAGGACAGCAGATGCATGGGAACACCACCACCTGCAAGTTCCCCTCCAAGTCACACACCATCCTGACTTGGAACTATATCGCCGTTCCTTCACTGTCGCTCGGTCAAAATCCTGGAACTCCCTTCCTAACAACACTGTTGGTGTACCTACCTCACATGGACTGCAGCGGCTCAAGAAGGCAGCTCACCACCACCTTCTCAAGGGCAATTAGGGATGGGCAATAAATGCTGGCCTAGCCAGCAACGCTCACATCCCATGAATGAATAAAAAAAACCTCCTTCTTCAAAGATAGCAGTGAGCATTCAATGAATGGATAAAAATGTGCTGATTAGTTTCGGCATCTGTACAATGTGTCTGACCTTGTGAATAGCTTAATACAGCTTACAAGTATCTTAGAAGTCACATTATTAACAGCTTACTGGTGCCCTTGCATTGTCAAATAGTATGAGTCCATAATGATAGGCAGCCATCAATCTTTGTCAAATTACAAGCATAATAAAACCCCTTCATATGCAGGAAATCTGAAAAAACAGAATATGCTGAATGCACTTAGCAGGTTGCTCAGTGTTTGTGGAAAGGAGAAAAAAGAAAGACTTGCATTTCTATAGCACCTTTCATGACTGGACATCCAAAGCACTTTGCAGCCAATGAAATACTTCTTGAAGTGTAGTCACTGTTGTAATGTAGGAAACGCAGCAGCCAATTGCATACAAGATCCCACAAACAGCAATGTGATAATGACCAGATAATCTGTTTTTAGTGATATTGATTGAGGGATAAATATTGACCAGAACACCAGGGAGAACTCCCCTACCCCTCTTCGAAATACTGCCATGGGATCTTTTACATCCACCTGAGAGAGCAGACAGGTCCTCAGTTTAATGTCTCAACCGAAAGACAGCACCTCCAACAGTGCAGCACTCCCTCAGTACTGCACTGGAGTGTCAGATTTATCCAGGAATGGGACTTAAACCCACAACCTTCTGACTCAGAGGCAAGAGTGCTGTCAACTGAAACACAGCTGAAAGAAGAGGTAAGTTAATATTTCAGGCATTAGATTTTCTTCAATTCAGAACTCTCTGCACAGATGCTCACTGTCCCACCATGTATTTCCAACACTTTCTGGTCTGGTCTCAAATCTTTTTTTAACAGGAACATTCTGTGTTTCCTTGCTTTATTAGTTCCTTCAGACTCCAAATTGAACAAGCTGTAGGATAAATTTGGGTTAACTACTGTTTTTAAACATCTGACTTGTATCTGGGGTAAGAGTAAAACATCTCAGCCTCTTCATATTCATCGTCATTTCTCACTTTCCGCTTCACATCCTTCACTGTGTGGTAAAATAAAAGCAAAATACTGCAGATGCTGGAAATCTGAAATAAAAGCAAGAAATGTTGGAACCACTCAGCAGGTCTGGCAGCATCTGTGGAGAGAGAAGCAGAGTTAACGTTTCGGGTCAGTGACCCTTCTTCAGAACTGTGTGGTAGCTGGGTGGCAGCACATTCACTGCCCATATGCTCACCCTCAGCCTTGCTGTGATCTTTGTGTGGTAGCTGGCCCTTTAATCTGAAGAGAGCCTTTTGCAGGGATCTCACTGTGTAATCCATGAGCCATGTTTCCTTTCTAGGCTGTGTTTAGGATTTTCTGCCTAATTGCTGGTGCAGAGATAGTCAAAAGTGCAGTAGGCAGACTGCCCACAATCTGCCACGGTCAGCATGTTGACATAGCAGCTGTGCAGCTTTGTCCTTGACAAGATACTTATCGATGAGGATTGAACCCATCTTAATTCATCCAACTAGAACAATCCTACATTATTCCCACTTCTAATTAATTTCTGGGGTTTTGTCTCCACTATATTGCAGGAGTAAATTCTAAGTGTTGATCAACAGGGCTTGATGGTATTGAGTTAATGTTCATTCCTGTGTATAGATTTAGGGAGTTGGTTAATGGCAGGGAAATGAAGGCTTGCCTGAAGTCTTAGACAGTGAGGAGCTTTGTGAGGGTGTCGTGAGGGAGTGAACAGGCAGGTGTGAAGTGATTTAATTTTGTTGACTTAACTGTTATTTTTTTGAAAGCACGAGATAACAGTTAGGAACATAGGAACAGGAGAAGGCCATTCAGCCCCTCGAACCTGTTCTGACATTCATGGCTGATCTGTATCTTAACTCCATCTGCCTTGCTTCTGTAACCCTCAATACCCTGGCCAAACCAAAATCTATCAATCTCAATTTTGACATTTCCGAATTGACCCCCAGCCTCAGCAGCTTTTGTGGGGGAAAGAGTTCCAGATTTCCACTCACCTTTGAAGGAGTACTTCCTGACGTCACCCCTGATGGGGCTAGTTTTAATTTTAAGGCTATGCCATCAACCACTCCCCCCCACACCCGGCCTCACCCCCCACCCCCGTTCTGGACTATCTGCGCCAGTACCTCCTTGCTCTGCCTTTTTGTTCTCCTGTATATCCCAGACATATCCGCAAAACGAGGCATCTGATAGGTGATGTTTTATTTATTTATTTAGAGATACAGCACTGAAACAGGCCCTTCGGCCCACCGAGTCTGTGCCGACCAAGAACCACCCATTAATACTAACCCTACAGTAATCCCATATTCCCTACCACCTACCTATACTAGGGGCAATTTACAATGGCCAATTTACCTATCACCTGCAAGTCTTTGGCTGTGGGAGGAAACCGGAGCACCCGGAGGAAACCCACGCAGACACAGGGAGAACTTGCAAACTCCACACAGGCAGTACCTAGAACTGAACCTGGGTCGCTGGAGCTGTGAGGCTGCAGTGCTAACCACTGTGCCACTGTACCGTAGCAAGCCCAGAAAATTAATTTAAACTAAATTGTAAGAATACGGACAACAGTTTCAAAGTAGTATAAGACACATTTGGAGCTGATGACAGCAAGTTCTTCTTCACAGCATCATGGGCTTCCAGATAGAATAGTGGAAGCAACAATCTGGAAACATTTGAGGAACAACACAGTCTGTCTAGATGGGCTGAATGGCCTTCCGCAGCTGCTGTGTATCCCTCCTTGTGCTGTAAGGCTGCACGTGCCACCCCCTCATCGTTGCCATTACCTTCAGGTTCCAGAAGCGGCCTGTCTTTCTTCATGCCAATGTTATGAAGCAATGTTATGAAGATACTACAGTGATTCTGGAGGCTCTGCCTGTGTTGTATTGCAGTACTCCACTTGATTTATGCAGGCTTCTACAATGCCTATAGTCTGAAAACCTAGAATGCCTACAGTGTTCACTCTGACACTTTATATGATTGCATGAGCTTTTTACTCCCAGTCTGACTGCGGACCCCTGACTGGAAGGCATGAGTTAAGTGCCTAGTCCTTGTACACTGAGACACAGCCGTGAATTGTGAAGACGGGAATGGTGGATTGCTCTGTGATAAAAGAGTTATTGCAGCTCCCTGGTTATCTGACATGTAGGATCCTGTGAATTCCGCATTGCGTGCTAGCTGCACATTAGCAGACTGGAAAGCAGAGACCACTACAATGTATTTATAGCACAGAAACAGGCCATTTCGCCCACAAGTTTCATGGCAAAAACTGCTTGGAAGGCAGTCAACAGCTGTATCTGCAAAACGAGGCATCTGATCGGTGATGTTGGTGAGATATGTAAGGAATGGAAAAAGCAAACCCAGAAAATTAATTTAAACTAAATTGTAAGAATACGGACAACAGTTTCAAAGTAGTAGAAGACACATTTGGAGCTGATGACAGCAAGTTCTTCTTCACAGCATCATGGGCTCCCAGATAGAATAGTGGAAGCAACAATCTGGAAACATTTGAGGAACAACACAGTCTGTCTAGATGGGCTGAATGGCCTTCCTTGTCCATAATTACCTTGTGACACCAGAACAGCTCTGCCAGAAAACTTGAGCAGAACATGTCTGCTGCACTTTCGCTCAATGAAATGACGGCCTCCCTGAGCTTACTGAACCTTTCTTGCGGAAGTGCACAGTCCGGGGCTATACATCCAACAGTCTCCTGGACTCTTCATAAACTTCAGCTCATATGAAACTCTGCTGACGGTGTCCTAACACACCAAATCCCATTCACCCATCACCCATTGTGCTCGCTGTATTGGCACCCACCCCTGGTCCGGCTACACCTGGATTTAAAAACTCTTATCCTTGTTTTCAATTTCCTCCATGGCCACGCCCCTCCCTATCTCTGTAATCTCCTCCAGCCCCACAACCCTCTCAGATCTCTTTGCTCCTCCAAGTTTGGCCTCTTAAACAGCCCTGATTTTAATCGCTCCACCATTGGCAGCCGTGCCTTCAGTTGTCTGGGCCCTAATCCCTGGAATTCCCTCCCTAAACCTCTCTGCCTCTCTCTCTCCTTTAAATTGCTCCTTAAAACCCAAGGATCTAAAACCTTTAGAGGTAAACAAGGAAGAAACAAGGTTAACACTGATTTAACACACACATTCAATGAGTACAGAGTCGAATCTAATCCTGATGACTCCCAGAGTTAGCTATAACTAGTATCACTCTGGGTTCAAGTTGCTGCAAGATGACTACAAGGAAATTAAACATTACAGATTGTGAAAGGCATCGAAATAGCAACAAGCAGTTAAAGCCACAGGAAAATGGAGGTCCCATGAAAATTCAAGATTTTCCTGCTTAATTGGGCTTAATGATATGAGAAGTATTTGAGGAGAATACACAGCAGGGATTTAAACAAGTACTTAATTTTACGTGGGATGTCAATTTGGATGAGTTAACCCAATGACCGTATTTGTTATTAAGTATTAGACTTGTCAGGCTGAGAAATTTACCAATGAGAGGGGAGAAGCACAGAAAAAGCAACTTATCAGAAAATGCCACACAGTGCAGAACGATTGTATTTTTTAAGAACAGGTTTTTACTGAAGGTAAAGTTTTGTCTGACATTGAGGCATGTTTCAAATAAGTGAGCAATGAGAGTTCTGGGTGTACTCTGGCCATGATATTGGGCCGGATATTGATCATGGTCAGCGACGAAGAGACGATGTTTGCCATTCACCCAGCTGACAGCTGCCCACGGAGCTTTCACAGGCTTTTGAGCAGAGACTCATGGTCATCGGGCATCTGATCCAAGGCGGTGCCCTCTACCCGGGATCTGATCCAAGGTGGTGTCCTCTACCCGGCATCTGATCCAAGGCGGTGCCCTCTACCCGGGATCTGATCCAAGGCGGTGTCCTCTACCCGGGATCTGATCCAAGGCGGTGCCCTCTACCTGGGATCTGATCCAAGGCGGTGCCGTCTACTCGGGATCTGATCCAAGGCGGTGCCCTCTACCCGGGATCTGATCCAAGGCGGTGTCCTCTACCCGGGATTTGATCCAAGGCGGTGCCCTCTACCCGGGATCTGATCCAAGGCGGTGCCCTCTACCCGGGATCTGATCCAAGGCGGTGCCCTCTACCCGGGATCTGATCCAAGGCGGTGTCCTCTACCCGGGATTTGATCCAAGGCGGTGCCCTCTACCCGGGATCTGATCCAAGGCGGTGCCCTCTACCCGGGATCTGATCCAAGGCAGTGCCCTCTACCCGGGATCTGATCCAAGGCGGTGCCCTCTACCCGAGATCTGATCCAAGGCGGTGCCCTCTACCCGGGATCTGATCCAAGGCGGTGTCCTCTACCCGGGATCTGATCCAAGGCGGTGCCCTCTACCCGGGATCTGATCCAAGGTGGTGCCCTCTACCCGGGATCTGATCCAAGGCGGTGCCCTGTACCCGGGATCTGATCCAAGGCGGTGCCGTCTACTCAGGATCTGATCCAAGGCGGTGCCCTCTACCCGGGATCTGATCCAAGGCGGTGCCCTCTACCCGGGATCTGATCCAAGGCGGTGCCCTCTACCCGGGATCTGATCCAAGGCGGTGTCCTCTACCCGGGATCTGATCCAAGGCGGTGCCGTCTACTCGGGATCTGATCCAAGGCGGTGCCCTCTACCCGGGATCTGATCCAAGGCGGTGCCCTCTACCCGGGATCTGATCCAAGGCGGTGCAGTCTACTCAGGATCTGTGCTGTGAGTGAGCAGGACAAACCACAGTGTGGCTCTTCAACCAATCAGATTGAAGAATCCTCATTGAGACATGCAGGGCTGAATCTTCTAACCTTAGAAAGTTTTCAGAAGTCAGGACCATTTTAGGGTTCCACCCCCATTCGCAGCAGCAGCGCACCTCCTGGTGTAATTTTACGGAAGGCACCCAACTAAGAGGCTGCCTCTTGGATTGCTGGTGATTAGTGATGGTGTGCAGTTTGTGAAGCTGGGCGAACGAGTCAGCATGTGAGACTGCTAGGCCAGACAGCAGCCATCCCTCTATGTGCTGCTGGTGTGTATGGGGCGCGAGAGGGCTGGAGGAGTGACACGACTGGAGACAACAGCTGCCACATCCTCACCATCAGCAGAATTCCTTACTGCAGTCTCCAGAAGATTGGAAGGAAATTGCAAGCCTCTGCCCGTGAAGGAACGCAGATTGCAGATTTGCGTCTTAAGGTGTAGATTTGATATATTTATCATGGCATTCTCATTACGTGATGAGCTGCAGACATAGCAGGCATCCTGTGCAATGCCAGTAATATCACATATACACCGGAAGATTGCTGTTAATTGGTTGCTGATGATTCTTAATTGGTTTCCCGCTGCTATCCGGTGGGTTGCATCACTGCACTGAAGCTGCCTCCGGGTAAAGCGTGAGGAGGCAGAAACACTTCGGGGCACCAGCACAACCATCTTTCTCTGCAATTTTCCTGGCCCCACCACCAATCCCCACCATCCCACCACCATCCCCCCCCACACCCCCCACACCACCACCTCTAAATCACTTCCGAGTCCCTGGAAAGATTTCCCCCACAGATTCTAAACCAGAAAGTATAATTTAGGTTATTAGATGGACTAAAAGTACGTGCCTTATCCAAGCGATCTAACACCTTATCCGAAAGATGGCGCTTCCAACTGTGCAGCACTCCCTCAATACCGCATCATATAATTCCCTGATTGGTGGCCTACTTCACAGGCACCAGATTCTGAATTTATCCCACTCCCCAAACCAAATCCAATTTAACTCAATGCTTAGCCTTTGAACTCAAAAAGATTTTGCCTCCCCTGATTCATTCAATTATTTAGGCTTAAATGTGCATGAAAGGGTGTGATTGTGGTCTCATGTATCTCTGACTATAAGTACATAAAGCTTTTTTTCAGTAGGAAGTCTATGAGGTGGTACTTTACATGGAGTTCCATTGTATAATGTCATAATTGCCATTTAACCTTTTCTTTGCCGTTTAGAAAGATGACAGAGATCAACAGAGGAGAAAAGAAGATTGCTCCACTAATGTGCTTTTAATTTCAACCATATAAGATCATTCCGACTGCATTAGTGCGACATATCAGCTTTCACACCGAACATCCTTCTGCCCTCTCTGAATGAGACTGACTACTGATTTAGTGCCACATCAGTATTCCATTATGGATACTTTAGCGCAATGGACTTGGAGCGACAAAGAACTGAGTCAAGACTGCCCAGGCTGATTTCACCCGAATCTACCTCAACCAACAGCAGAACAGGAGCCTTGCGTTCTGGGATGGATTGAAAATCAAGATTCCAAAAAATGTAGAGTCAGAATTTCAACCGTGCCACCCATTGCCATTTGATATCATGGGGTAGAATTTCCACTTTGGGCACAGTTGGCAATCCACGCACAAATTGCACCGGTTTTGTGAAGTGTTTTTTTCTCCCCACGTTTGTGTTCAAACTCATTTGTATATCGATGAACGGAAAGTCTGTCATTAACTACCACAATTGGGCAGCATTTAGAACATCTTTAAAAAAAATATTTCTTTTTTTTGCTTTAAGGATATTCCTTGACATACTTAAGAGTTGTAACTTGGTGCAATTTGATTAATACAGCTGAAAATGGGTTTATCACAAAAAAAAGCATTTTTAGCAAGAGTGCCAACCCATGACTTTAGAATAATATTCAGAACCATTCACTAGTTATATGGGGGTACAGTAGTCAGTTTCTTAAAAAATTAAGAATTGTATTCAAAATCTTTTGAAAAATACCTATTAGTGTCCTTACACCTAGAAATAAAACTTAATACGTGGAGCCTCCTCGAAGACCCGCAAATGGGTGCAATTAGCAGAAACTCAGAACGGTGATTAATTAACCCAGGGGGCGTGAACAGTTTTGTTAGCATGGGCAGCTTCTAGTGCAATACCTTTTAAAGCAGCACTAAAGATCGCAGAAACTCGATTTGCGCTGGATGTAATTTGTGTTTGGAATTCTGAGATCTTTTGTGCTGGTTTGGCTGATTCCTGGCAAATTGTGCTGAGAAAAGCCAGCGGAACAAAGCGGAAGCTCCAGGCCCAGGGGAAACCCTTTCAATTTTGGCAGGAGGGTAGAAAGCGCTGTTGTGGATCACCCATCCGCCATCCATACTGCCCAATTTCCATGAAGTCAATGGAAAGGAGGCTTGTGCTGGATTTATAACGGGTGACAGATTCTTTACCACCTGTTGAAAGCTCCACCCCATATATTCAAGCTCTGGTTTTAATCCATAAACGAATATGTTCGTAAAGTATAAAGTCACTATAAAAATATCTATTTTTTCCAAGTTATTGTAAGACATCGGCAATTACAAACATAGGAATATAGGAACAGGAGTAGGGCATTCAGCCCATCGAGTCTGCTCCGCGATTCAGTTAGATCATGGCTGATCATCTACCTCAACACCATATTCCTGCGCTATCCCCATATCCCTTGATGTCATGACTATCCAGATATCTATTGATTTCTGTCTTGAACATGCTCAATGATTGAGCTTCCACAGCCCTCTGGCGTAGAGAATTCCACAGATTCACCACCCTCTGAGTAAAGAAATCCCTCCTCATCTCAGTTTTAAATGTCCTGCCCCTTATTCTGAGGCTGTGTCCCCTGGTTCTAGACTCACCAGCCAGGGGAAACATCCTATCCACATCTACCCTGTCACGCCTTGCAAGAATTTTGTAAATTTCAATGAGATCACCTCTCATTCTTCGAAACTCTAGAGAATACAGGCTCAGTTTCTTCAATCTCTCCTCATAAAATAATCCCACCATCGCAGGGATTAGTCTGGTGAACCTCTGTTACACTTTCTCTATGGCAAGTATATCTTTCCTTAGATAAGACCGAAACTGTACACAATACTCCAGGTACGCTCTCACCAAGGCTCTATATAATTGCAGCAAGACTGTTTTACTCCTATACTCAAAACCCCTTGCAATGAAGGTCAACGTACCATTTATTTTCTTAATTGCTTGCTGCACTCACATACTAGCTTTTAGTGACTCATGAACAAGGACACCCAGGTCCCTTTGGATATCAACACTTCCCAACCTCTCACCATTTAAGAAATACTCTGCCTTTCTGTTTTTTCTACCAAAATGGATCACTTCACACTTATTCACATTATATTCCATCTGCCATGTTCTTGCCCATTCACTTAGCCTGTCCAAATACCCTTGAAGCCTCCTTGCATCCTCCTCACAACTGACATTCCCACCTAGTTTTGTGTCATCAGCAAATTTGGAAATATTACATTTGGTTTCCACATCTAAATTATTTGCAGAGATTGTGAACAGCTGTGGCCCCAGCAATGATCCTTGTGGTACCCCACTAGTAACAGCCTGTCATCCTGAGAATGATCTGTTTATTCCTACACTCTTCTTTCTGTCTGTTAACTAATTCTCAATCCATTTCAGTATATTACCCCCAATTCCATGTGCTCTAATTTTGTTTACTAACCTCCTGTGTGGGACCTTATCAAAAGCTTTCTGAAAATCCAAATACATCACATCCACTGGCTTTCCTTTATCTATGCTACAAGTAACATCCTCAAAAAAACTCCAACAGGTTTGTCAAACATGATTTCCCTTTCATAAATTCATGTTGATTCTGCCCAATCATATAATTATTTTCCAAGTATCTAGTTATCATATCCTTTATAATAGATTCTAACATTTTCCCTACTACTGACGTCAAACTAACAGGTCTGTAGTTCCCTGTTTTCTCTCTCCCTCCTTTCTTAAATAGTGGGGTTATATTTGCGACCAGTTCCGGTCTGCAGGAACTTTTCCAGAATCTATAGAATTCTGAAAGATAATCACCAATGCATCCACAATGCATTGGGAAAGATTTGAACGTATGCCTGAAGAAAGTACTGGAACAAAAGGAATGGCGATGTTAACATTTTAGTATTTTAAATCTAGCTTAAATGAAAAGGGTGCAATTTACGTTGCTTGCATTGTCAGCCCTAAGTGTTTTTGAATTGTAATCGCAAATTTCCAGCGTGAAAAGAAAATTGCCTGGCCAAGAGGATATAGTTGAGTAGGGTAATTTGATTAGCAGCAAAGTAAAATTAATTCATCTGCATGTAGATTAATTCTGGTGGAAGCTGGTTGCCTGGATATTGATGTGTGATTAGTGTAGAAAAGAGAATGACAATATGATTAGTAATTACGACTGCAGCAGTTTTATGATTGACAAATTAAGAGATAAAATTGATTCATTTTCTGATAATCATAAAAGTAATGTTTCTATTTTTGTTCCATTATTCCACTTTTTTTTGTAATTTTTGTGAGATAATTGAGGTAATTTTGTGGAATAATGGAAATCTACTTTATAAAACAATGGTCTTCTTTGTTGAATGTTCTGACTGAGCATGAACATTACAACTAAATGAAACCTATCCTTCTGGCCACCTCTGTTAAACAAGCATCTGCTCTAAGTGGATGATTTTTCTCAGAACCAATGGGTTCTTAATTTAATTAAATAGGATTTACATTCAGATTAGGCAGCCATCCGATGACATAATTTAAAAAAAAGAAAGGAAAAATCACTCCCCCGATGGTTCAGTTTGGATTTATTGTTTAGGGTCAGGTAGAATTGAGCTGTTCAGACTTGAAACACCCTAAATTCAATCCTCAGTCTGTGCTGTGATAGTTGATAGTGTCATAGAATCATAGAATGATACAACCAATTGTTCCATCCTGCCTGATCCAGCTCTTTGAAAGAGCGATCCAATTAGTCCCACTTTTCCTGTCGTTTCCCCATAGCCCTGCAAATCTTTTCCCCTTTAAGTATTTATCCAACTCCCTCTTGAATGTTACAACTGAGTCTGTTTCCATGCCCTTTCAGTTTGCGCAATCCAGATCACAGCAACTCGCTGCGTAAAATAATGTTCCCTCATGTTGCCTCTGGTTCTTTTACCAGTCACCTCAGATCTGTGTTCTCTGTTTACCAACCTCGTGCCACTGGAAACAGTTCCTCCTGATTTACTCCATCAAAACTCTTCACCATTGTCATGCAGACCCCCACCTGCCGAAAGTGCGGCATATTAATTTTGTCATATGAACATTGGTTTTAAACTGTTGCTGGAGTGAAGAAAGGACTAGTCAAAAAAAAAAAATCACTAGACACTTGGCTGGGAAAACATTTTGCATACTAACAGACAGTGCTTGGAGAGACAAAGGACTATTCCCTGGTCCACTTAACCCAAAATGGGCAGTGATCATCAGACATAGAAGGTGACGATGCTCACATTCCAGGATGACTGCTGAGATGGCAGAATCCACAAACAGAATTGGTCAAACCAACTAGTCACATGACTAACCTGTTGGGCAACCTGGGGTTTATTGAACTGTGCCACAGAGAAAGGCATAAGACTGTTGAAACTGAAGCTGGAGCAAGGAGTTCTCTCTCTCTCTCTCTCTCTCTCTCTTGCTTTCTGCCAAGCTACCAGACCCACGGAAGATATGTAAACCTCGAGAGAAAAGACTCTGAACTCGAAACAAGTTGAAACGTGCACTGGGCCCCAACGAATTGCAAGTCTGACCAGGAACCAAAAACTTCACAGCAAACTCAAAGGACAGTAAAATAGAAACCCATCTATTGCCTCAAACTTTTCCCCTTTATTCTTTTCTACTTTCCTGTCTCTATCTGCGTGTGTGTTTTTATCGTGTATACATGCTCACATGGTCGTGTCACACATCCGTAGTCAGTAATAGTCAGTATTAGAGTTTAAGATTAATAAACTTCTACCTTTCTTGTTTAAATCTAAGGAAACCTGTTTGATTTCTTTGCCTTACAATTGGAGTAGTGAACAAGAATTCACTGAGGGGGAGCTAAAAATACGGTGTTTTAAAATTAAACCCTGTTACGATTAAGCCAGGCAAAGGCTGACCTGGTTGTAACACCATTTTGAACACTCTATCAAATCTCCTCTTAACCTTATCTGCTCTCAGGAAAACAGCCAGCCAGGGGAACAGTTCAGGGACTTAGAAGTAGTGTCATCAGCCCTGGGCTAGGGAAGTGAATCAGCTGGCAAGCTTCGATTCCTGACCACTACCCAGTGCCTGGGTGTGGCTGTCAGGAGAGAAGGAGAGACAAAATAAGGAAAAACCTGCTTACGCAGTAAGATCTTTATTTCTTTAGCTCTTGCTGCATAATATTTATGATATGTTTAACTATACTCTGTACCCACACATTCAGCCCAGTAATTCCTAGGAAAATCTGTACTTGCTTCATACAGTACAAAATACTTTATATACTTTGGTGCAAGAAATATTTGGAACCATGCGAAAGGGTCATTAGATGGGAGGTTTGCCAAGAAGAGCAGAGTTTACTGCACATTATAGGTTCAGCCACAAAATGCCCAGGAGGGAGAAGTCTCATTCTGTGCCATGGCTGCCAAAACAATAGGAGCTTTGAACATCAGTAAACTTAAAGCAATTGGAATACTTTAAATCAAATCCATGGTTTCTTTCTTCTTCAAATAAGATGTGTGCTTCTCCTTTCCAGATTTCTGGTAATTGTCAGGGGAATGAGGTCCAGGATCATCTGAAGGAGATAATAGATGTGCAGCAGAATGTTCATTTTCAAGAGGTTAGTCCGGCCAGTGGTTTTCTGCGAATAAACTATCTGTCGATTGGAGAATATTGATCCCACAGTAATGGAGTGCCTTCTCCATCTAATAAAATCAGAAGCTGGAATAAAATCTGTCCCACATTCATCTCATCAGAGGTCTGGTCTTGCTTTTATTGCAGTTAATTTTATAGCCAAAGAAGGAGCTGTACTCATCAATCATTCTCTGTTATGGAGGAAGACTAATGGTTGGGTCAAAATAGGAGGATGTGATCTGCATGCAATAGGATTTTATTTTGATTGCCCCGAGCATCAACATGCCCATCATCCCTACTGGTCCTTATTGTAAGCACAAAGGATTGAAGGCATCTCTTTTATGTTCAACTGGAGTTCAAATTCGTGAGATTGCCTGTCTGATCCACAGCAATGTGGGCTGAGTGCAGGACTGATTAGACTGAAAAACAATTCCCTAAATCTAAATCTGCAGAAAGCAGCCAAACTCTAACTTAGTATATATTTCTATCATACTATTGTTGAATTTAACCAGCAGAAGGGATAGATTACAACAACAACAAAAAAGGGGATACAGTGGGACAGTGGAGTTGATGTAGAAGTTCAGCCAGGAGCCTATTGATTGGAGGAGCAGGCTCGAGGGGTTGTATGACGTACTGCTGCTCTTATTTCTTATTTTGTTCATGTACCAATCTTTAGTCGAGGACAAGCTGATAAAGTTGTAAGAAGAAGCTTGTGTCATCCTAGATTTTATGAAAGGGGCATGGAATACAAAAACAATGAGATAATGCTTAACCTATTGGTTAGGCTGCCGATAGAGTATTCTGCTGAATTATGGATGTCCTACGCTGGAGAGGAATTCAAACCCATGGAAAGAGTCCAGTAGACTTTTTGTAAGATGACACCAGAAATGAGAGGCTTCAGTTCTGAGGAGAGACTAACTGGGGCTCTTATTAAATAATTGAAATGATGAGAGTGAAAAGGCAAATTTAAGACTAGATTATTCAGGGGTGAATTCAAGAAGCACTTCTTCACACAAAGGGTAGTGGAAATCTAGAACTTGCGCCCCCAAAAACTGTTGAGGCTGGAGGTCCATTGAAAATTTCAAAACTGAGATTAACAGGTTTTTGTTAAGTGTAAGGAACTAAGGCCAGTAGATGGAGTTCAGATACAGATCAGCCATGATCTAATTGAATGGCAAGTAGGCTCAAGGGGCTGAATGGCCTTCTCCTGTCCCTAAATTTCTTCATAGATTTGCAAAAGGAAGTGGATAAACATTTGAAAGAGGAAAAATTTAAAGGGTAGGAGAATGGAACTAAGTGGATGGCTTGCCAGTGAGACATGGCAACCAAACTGGCAACTTATCACCCTTTAACATTCTGTGATTCTATTGATAGGAATATCCTGACTAGCTGCCATAACCCTGGCAGAGGAGAGGCGGAAAACCTCAGATACATCTGCGCACAGGGCGTTCCCAAACCATCATCAACTGAAGTTATGGCGATTGATTCCCGGCATCCTACCAATGAAACTGAGCAAATAATCATGGGTGATGGAATGATTATGAAATCTCATGTCCCTTATGAAAAATTCCATTTTATACTTATTCAAAGAAAACTAACAAAGCCCAAGAGTGATCTCTATAAAATAAGACTTTCATATTTGATTTTAATAACTTTTCTTAGGTCCATTGTCAATCCTAAACTTCCCTTTGGTAATAAACAGTCATAATTATGTTTTCCCAAAATAGAGCATCTCCAATGAGTTTGGAGTTATTAATCATCCAATCACACCGCATGTTTATGCCTTTAGAACATCACAAGTGTGAAAAATGTCTCCACTTCTCCTGGCTCAATGGGACTGTTAAATGAGCAACCTCATCATGTGGTTCCTCTTATACTGAATCATTAAAAACTCCTACAGTTCCAAAATATCCTATTTGAGGGAACCATGGTTAATAATGTAATGAACGTAGAGGAAATAATACATGCCAGTAATGTTATTGAAATTAAATTTGGTGTCAGGCTACGGCTGTAATGTTTATTGAATGAGCACCCTTCATGTAAGTGTATGTGATTGTAAAGAGCATGACTTCTGGTTAACATTCTTAATTTGTCTTGCTTTGTGCTCATTAATTGCTGACCCAGTATGGAATCTAAGATGTTAGTTTGTTTTGCCTCACAGACACCCTTGTGTTGTGCTTCCTTCAGAGAGGGAGATTTTGCAATGATACAGCCTCTCAGGACCTCAGGACATCACAAAGGGCTTTTCAGCCAATGAAGTATTTTTGAAGTGTAGTCACTGTTGCAATAGAGGAAATGTGGCAGCCAATTTGTGCACAGCAAGCTCCCACAAATAGCAATGTGATTAATGATCAGATAATCTGTTTTAGTCATGTTGATTTTGCAATAAATATTGGCCAGGACACTGGGGATAACTTCCTGCTCTTCTTTGAATAGTGCCATGGGATCTTTTACGTTCACCTGAGGAGGCAGACGGGACCTCTGTTTAAGGTCTCACTGGAAAGGCAGCACCTCCAACAGTGCAGTACTCCCTCAGTGCTGCCAGTAGGAATGTCAGCCTAGTCTGTGGGCTCAAGTCTCTGGACTGGAACTTGAAGCCGTGATTTGTTGACTCAGAGGTGAGAATGCTACCCACTGAACCGCAGCTGACCCTCATCCTGAAGAAATATAGCTACCCTAAAAAATTTTTACTCAGCTTTCAAAAAGAACATGTGATCATTTTCTATCTATGGTGAATTCACATGAATGCTGGATCAGTTACATTCTGCCTTCTTCCTTAGAGCTGCTCTCGTGTCATTCACTTCTCACTTAAACGCAAATTATAATTAAAATATAAATGGAAGCTTTATAATATGCTCTTTTCCGTTATTTCATAATAAAATGGCCTCTATCACTAGCTCTAATTGTCAATGATGTGATATACCCTTTCATTATCTGTTGTACATTCGAGCTCTGCCATGTGAAATCATTACTGTCTTCAGCACACTGTTATGACTCAAAAATGCCAGCATTCTCAGCCCTAGTACTGTAACTATTGATACATAGCCAGTATAAAGATTATAGAGAATAACATGTTGGCGAGTTGGGGGACTGTAAAATTCAACAATTCTGTTCCAAACTTGCAACAAGATTTAACCCAATTGTTTACATCCTGTGTTGTTTTTCAACACAGTGGCACAGATGGGCGGCACAGTGGCGCAGTGGTTAGCACCGCAGCCTCACAGCTCCAGGGACCCGGGTTCGATTCCGGGTACTGCCTGTGTGGAGTTTGCAAGTTCTCCCTGTGTCTGCGTGGGTTTTCTCCGGGTGCTCCGGTTTCCTCCCACAAGCCAAAAGACTTGCAGGTTGATAGGTAAATTGGCCATTATAAATTGTCACTAGTATAGGTAGGTGGTAGGGAAATATAGGGACAGGTGGGGATGTTTGGTAGGAATATGGGATTAGTGTAGGATTAGTATAAATGGGTGGTTGATGTTCGGCACAGACTCGGTGGGCCGAAGGGCCTGTTTCAGTGCTGTATCTCTAATCTAATCTAATCTAATCAGTCTATCCTTCTATCCATTCCAGCAAACTGGTATTGATGATCCTTTTTACAGTTACAGTTACAGAGATACAGCACTGAAACAGGCCCTTCGGCCCACTGAGTCTGTGCCGACCATCAACCACCCATTGATACTAATCCTACACTAATTCCATATTCCTACCACATCCCCACCTGTCCCTATATTTCCCTACCACCTACCTATACTAGGGGCAATTTATAATGGCCAATTAACCTATCAACCAGCAAGTCTTTGGCTAGTGGGAGGAAACCGGAGCACCCGGAGGAAACCCATGCAGACACAGGGAGAACTTGCAAACTCCACACAGGCAGTACCCAGAATTGAACCCAGGTTGCTGGAGCTGTGAGGCTGCGGTGCTAACCACTGCGCCACTGTGCCGCCCTAAAGGACTGGTATGTTCCTTTGTAAAATCTTGTTCAGTGAATATTCCTGTAAGTGAGCAATATTTTCTGACAAGCAGATTACTCACTCAACATAAAATGACTGCAAAAGAACTGCAGATTATTTCAGACATGTCTTGAACTTGCCGTCTAAACCCTGATGTGCACTTTTGGCCATTCTTTATGAATACAGCATCGACTGACTGCAATTGGTATTCTTGAACTTTACTGAGCTGTCAGTTAGAGGTGTAGCACTTAATGAGTTTGGTTTTTGTTACATTTGTGGTATATAGGTAAAAACTGTCTCCAGTGTCAGAAAGGTCAGTAACCAGAGGACTCTGATTTAAGATAATTGGCAAAAGAACCAGAAGTGACATGTGGAAAGCTGCCACCTCTGGGAAGCTGAATCAGATTGCAATTTTCAAATGGATAAGCCCTTAATCGATACCCTGTCTCCTTTCTTCTTAGAACCTGTGGGATTGAAAATGTCAGTGAGTCAGATCAAGTCTGGCCTTATGTAGACTTCCACAGCAGCCATCACTGAGGCTGCTGGTTGTCCTGAGGGAGAGATCTGCCTTCCACAGCACCAGAGGGAACTGGATGCCTGGCACTAGGGGCAGGGCAGACCCTCACTTCATCAATGCCCTCCTGGATCTAATGCTGCAGGCGGTGAGGTAGAGGAGGGAGGTCCTCTTCCCAGAGGGTGGCAGGAGGAGGCCAACTCGTCTTGCAGCAGGGCCATCTCTCTCTTCAGTGTTGTCCCCTCTGCACCCTCCTCTTCCTCCTCTCTTATCTCCTGCTCCTCCCCAATGAGCTGTCTCCTCCCAGGTCCTCACTGTCCTCAAGGTCCACACATCCCTGTTAGGGAGAAAGCAGCAGACCATCACAATGACCAAGTCTCTTGCAGGAGAGCATTGGAGGGTGCCACCTGATCAATCCAGGCACCAGAATCGAATCTTTACAAATCCGATGGCCTGCTCAATGGCTGACCTCCTGAACAGGTGACATTGGTTATTTCACCTCTGTGCCACTGTCTGGGGCCCCCGTACAGGGGTCAGTAGCCATCTCAAGGGATTTCCCTTGTCCCCTTGGAGCCAGCCATGTACTTTGGGGGATGGAGTGAAGGACCAAGGCAGCCTGGACTGGCGGAGGATGAAGGAGTCATGACGGATGACAGGAAAGCGAGCGCAAACATGGAGGTTGTGGACCAATTGGATGTTGAGGTAGTAGAAGTCGTTCCTGTTGATGGATCTCACTCATCAGTCACTGGGTGTCTTGATGGCTACATGGGTACAAATGATGATGTCCTGCACCTGAAAGAATCCATTGATGGTGTAAAAACCCAATGCCCTCTGTGTCAGCGCAGGCCCATCTGTGTCAAAGTGGGTGTAGTCCCTGCCCTCCTGAAAAGGGCATCTGTGACCTCTCTGGTGGTCTAATGAGATGCCGACTGCAAGATGCCACCTAGGTCCACAGCCAATCCCTGGAACGACCCGGTTGCATAGAAATTCAGAGCACCTGACACCTTGACCACTGCAAGTAAGGGACTGCCACTGGGGCTGTGAGGCCTCAGGTCATTGTGGACCAGGGCACACAGGACCGAGACCATCTGCCTGGATAGGTGCAGGCTCCTATAGCACTGGTGCTCTGTCATTTGCAGGTCGCTGATTCTTGGGCTGTGCACCTGATGTCCTGGTAACGCCTTCCTCCCCTTGCAATCCCCATTTGACCTCCAGCTGTCTAGGAGGATGCATCTTCTGCAGCTCAACCTGGCTGCTCTGTCCAATGTCAGAGTCACCTGTCCCCATCTGACCACATCAGCTGGACCTTCAACGCCCACCAGGCCTTCCCATGCCAACCCCAGGTGCCACAGTGATGCCAGTGGGCCCACTTCCCTTCCGGTTTCATACCATTCTCCGATGTACCATTTAACTCTTCCAGCTTCAACAATATCCACACAGAAACACATCTGAGGCAACTAAGCTTTATTTGCTGCCTTGGCTTTAAATTAAACAGCTATTTCCACAGCCCTCATGTCCCTCCACAATGTTAACGTCTTCACCATCGGGCCAGGTTCCCCCCTACGGCATTTTCCCTGTTCCCAGTCTTTAAAAATAGCTCCCTGCTCCTGACAAACCTGTTAATGAACTCTGCAATGAGCTCAACAGGCAATTAATTAGACACGGGCGCCCAACCCATTCCCTCCCCGCTGGCTGAAGTTTAAAAATAGCATCGCGTTCTGGAGGTGGCGGGACCCAGCGCCGAACTCCGAGAATGCAGTCTTCAAATCTGTCCTCCCAGTCTCAGAGGGGTTTGAAAATCTGGACCTTGGATTCAAAAACTTAATGCAAATTGGTCAAACGAAACTAAGAGGAGCAGCTGCTAAATCCAAGGAGGCAGTTCAGAAAATGGGTGAAGCAACGTCAAACTCTCAGTCCATGCTGGGTATGGGGTCTCTCACCATCAGCAAAGCAAAATCATGATGAAGTTGCTCACATTTTCCCATCTGAAATGGATGTGCTCAGTGTGTGAAAAACCTCATTACTGGCATGGACTCGGAAGTAAAGACAACACTGATCTAATGTGTAAAGTATGCCCACAGGAAAATACATTGGGCAGCACGTCTGATCTATTAATGGTATTGAAATGTCTGGGGATGGAACTGTCAATGATCTGGGGTCTTAGACTTGGTGCTGTACTTGTCTAACAATTATAGAACAATTCAGCAAAAACAAAAAGAATGTTAAATTATTTACTCCAAACAACAGACTAAAAGTCAGAGGAATTTGTGCTGCATGTACAGTGCTCTGGTCAATCACACTTTGAGCACTGAATCCAGTTCAGTTACTGAGACACAAAGGGAGATACTTGAGCCTGGAGGCAGCTCTGAGAAGGTCCGTAGGCTAATATCTAGTGTCAGAAGTTTGAAGTTTGAGGCAAGCCAGGAGAAACCTGGGTTTTTCAGGCTTGAAGGAAGCAGATGAAAGTTGACATCTTCGTGATATACAAGATAGTAAACTACATAGAAAAAGCAGATCCAAAAATTACTTCAAACTTGACAGTGAGAGCAGGTCAAGGGGCAAACAAATATGCGAACATGAGAACATACGAATTCGGAGCAGGAATAAGCCACTCAGCCCCTCGAGCCTACTCCACCATTGATCTGATTGTAACCTTGACTTCACATTCCTGCCTACCACCAATAACCTTCCACCCCTTGCTTATCAAGAATCTATCTACCTCGGCCTTAAAAATATTTAAAGACACTGCTTCCATCGCCTTTTGAGGAAGAGGACTGTTGTCAGAAAGTCCTTCACACAAAGAATAATCAACACATGAAATGGACAACCCGATTTTTTCATCCACCATAAAGAATAGACAGGGCCCCAGTTTAACATCTCCTTCTAAAGATGGCATCTCCGACAGTGTAGCACTTCCACAGTACTGCATCCAAGTACCAGCCTACATTACATGTGTAAGTCAAAGTACAAAAGATATTCGCCTGTATTTTCCACTTACGGCATCATTTGAACTTGAACGGTTATTGATGGGTTTAACACGGACTCAAATTGAAGTATGTTGTTTACATTGAATTTTATATTGTTTCAGTTTCACATTCAGATGGAAGTTGTTATTACAGGAAGAGGATAATTTTGACTTTTCCCTGATGGTCTAAAATGGGCGATATCAGTTCATTTTGCATACTTGAAAAAATTTACTCTGCATTAGCTGGTATACATCTCTCCAAGTTTTCAATGTCATTGAAGTCAAAGTATTTGGACCTGTAGACCGCTGTGAGCATAAAAAAAGTATATTTCTAGTATTAGGATAACTTACTGTCAGTCATGGCTCAGTGGGTCGTACTCTTGTCTCTAAGTCAGAAGGTTATAGGTTCATCTCCCACTCCAGAGACTTGAGTGTAAACACCTATGCTGATACTCCAGTGCAGTACTAAGGGAGTGCTGCACTGTCAGAGTTGCTGACTTTCAGGTGAGAGGTTAAACCATAGCCCTGTCTGCCCTCTCAGGTGGATGTAAAAAATCCCATTGCACTATTTTGAAGTGGAGCTGTCCTGGCCAATATTTAGTCCTCAATCACTATCACTAAATGAGATTATCTGGTCATTCTCACATTGCTATTTGTGGGAGCTTGCTCTGTGAAAATTGGCTGCTGTATTTCCTGCATTACAACAGTAACTACACTTCAAAAGTACTTCATTGGCTATAGAGTTCTTTGGGCCATCCTGTGTTTGTAAAAACTGTTATATAATTACAAATCTTTTTTTTAATCCATCTTTCCTGAGCGTTCCTGGGAGAATGTAGGACCCCCCCAAAATAACCAGGGCTGTTGCTACCACTCGAGCTCCTTGTCCCTCTGTGCACCTGACTTTCTACCTGGGCCAGCCCTACTGCTGGACAGGTGGTCCGCAGCCACCCAATATTGGGCTGGCCTGAATCTGTCGAGTTAAAATCAGGCCCATGTCTCTCTTCTACCATCACATTGTCAAATATTCCTGTTTATTTTTGTTGTGTGGGGGCGGGGGGGGGGGGCCTGGAGTTTCCCTTTGGTTGCTGGTATTCACCCAAATTCAGTCAAACCAGCGCGGAAGATCGAGGAATTTTAAACGCAAATTACGTTCAGTGCAAATCGTGTTTCGGCAATCTTTTAAGATAGCGTAAAAGAAATTATGCCAGAAGCTGGCCCTGCCCACAAAACTGGTCATGCTCCCAGATCAAATTAATCATCATGGGGGGTTTCCACCAATTGGGATTGTTTGTGATCAGTTGAGGATGGTTCAAAAATTAAGCTTTTTTTAGATGCAAGGACACTAATAGGCACATTTTAAAAGCTTTTAATTTTTGATTTAATTTACTAAGACACTGACTATTGTACACCAATGTATCTAGTAAATGGTTCTTTATTGCCTTTAAAAGTCGTTTTCAGTTATTTAATATTAATCACAGGTGATGAACTAGACTATGATTAAAAATGCTGATTTGTTTTGTGATAAACCATTGTCAGCTGTGCTAATAAAACCGCACCAAGTTAACCACTCTTAAATATATCAAGGAATATCGTCTAATGCAAAACGTTTTAAAATATTAATTACATTCTAAAGCACTGCCGATTACGCCGATTCAAATCAGATTTTACGTTTGATGCAAATGAGCTTGAACAGAAACTTGAGGAAACCCTTCTCAAAACTTGCACAAGTTTGAGCCCAATATACTCCCAATCACTGATTGTGGCCAACATGGAAACCCCAGGCCAGAATAGCCTAATTTCAGACAAAAAATGTTTTGCATCATTGAAAGAACTTGGAATGCATCACAAAAATATTTATGCACAGGGTTTTGGGTGGTGGCGTAGTGGAAATGTCACTGGACTAGTAATCCCGAGGCCCAGGCTAATCCCCAGAGGACACGGGTTTGAATCCCACCATGGCAGCTGGTGGAATATTTTGTTAAAAAGCAGGCTCGAGGGGCCGAATGGTCTACTCCTGCTTCTGTTTCCTAAGTATAGGGAGATTTCAGGGGATGTGGGCTTTAAGACTTTGCACAGTTTGTTGTAGCCTGTGCATCGCATTTTAGCACAAGTTTCAGCTGAAAGCCTCTCCACCATTTAATCCAATTGCCTGAGAAAGTAATTGAAGTAAGTTATTACAAACCCTCAACAAGGTGGAGTGCCTTCCACACCTCTTGGGTCCATTTCTCAGCCAACTTGCACATGAAATGCCTGCAGGCCGATTATAGCATTACTCATTTTTCCACTTTAAGTCTCATAATTTGGACATGGCGCATCTCGGGTAGATTATGCAACAGATTTCTACCTGCTACATTGCCTTGACATGCTTTTCCTCCATGGATAATGTACTCTGCAACAAGCATAAATGGGCTTAAAAAGTATCCACATGGTTGGCATCCTTCCATCTATGAAAGATGATAGACATGCAGCAAACAATCCATTTAGGTGGGGTGACTTCTCTTGGTGCACCTTTGCTGCCAAGTGACGCTGTGAGTTGTTGTTTTTGACGTTGGTGCTTGTTGGCCAAGCTGTTGTAGCAACTGGTCATCGTGGTAGTGCACACCAATCCACAGGATGTGTCGCCATTGCCCTCTTTCGCCAGGTGCGATAGTCGACATTTAGGGCCTTCATGCTATGCGGAAAACAAAGAAAGGCGTCTGCATAAAACAATAGTAAACCAAGCTGGAAAAATGCACATATTTACAAAACTGTTGAGAATTCTCAGCAATCAGAGGTAGAGAATGACTCTATATTAATTGAATGCTGCTTTTTCAACTAATAGGTGCTTCCATATAGTACAGAGTGACTTTGTAATTATTGCCTTTAACTTTCTCTAGGTTGAAATTCCAAGATAATCCCAGTTCTTTTGAATCAAATCCTTCTGCACTTTGCAAAGCCCAATACAGCCACACATGGCTGAGTACAGATATAGTGCCTGTGGAGTTGGAACATGTTATAGGATGAGTTCACCTAATCACAGAATAAATTAGATAGTGACCCAGAAATTCTTGGAGGAATGATTTTTCAGCTATACCCTCTACCCAGTTCCTGCAGGCTGTGTACCTCACACCTGGCTCTGTGCATGCTCTGCTGCCACAAGCTTTCCCTAACTGGGGGAGCGTGTGGGGGAGATTCTAGGAATGGAAATCTCAGTCAATACATTTCAGGTCATAAAAACGAATCATTAATTGATTGGCGAATTTCAGAAAACATCGAAGGGAGAAGCAGATTGAAGACATGTTGTGTGGCTGAGAACAACCTTATAATGGGTTGGATTTTGCTGTGGAATTAATGGTGAGGGTAACACCATTATTTACGTGGAATTTGGACAGCAACTTAACAGCACATGCCCATTAAAATGCACAGAAACTTGTCTTTGAAAGAGAGAGAGAGGATAGATGCATTTACATAGTGCCTTTCACAACCTCAACATTCTAATTGAGGCAACGCTAAGAAACTATTTTACTCTCTTTACTGCCCCAAACCCACTCCAAAACAGGTGATTATTGAGAGGGGAATCCAGCCATATTTTTTGTAAGTGTTTAATCAAAGGCCTTTCAAGTGGATACCCAGATCGCTAGGTCAGTTTTAGAGTTGGGCCATGGTGACTGTACAAGCTAGCTTCCAAACTATCCTATTATCAAACTGTTCCAATTTTCTTCATAATTTTCTTCAGGGAACCGTGTGCTGGTCTTACGTACAGAAACCCATCATGAAACATGTCAGGAGGATAACAGTGAAAAAAAAAACAAAGGCAGATGTATTTTAGGATAACAGGTAGTCCATGAAATAAATCACCCAGAAATTTCAGACACATTTACACGTAAGTAATCAACAGAGACCTGAAAGCGAGTGGAATATTTAATTTATTGAATTAGTCCGGTTTCTAGGTTTATTTAGAGTGTTTCCAAATCATCAAACAATGGGAATAATTCTTGAAAATAGGGAACACATTTTGATTTTAGCTGTATCTACATTTTCTCACAAAACATAAAACCACAGATAGTTTTGACTTCTAAACAGATTTTTTTTTCCAGAGTGTTGCTTTTTTAGTTATTGACATGAGTTTTGATTCCCTTGAAAACATTGTTGTTTTAAGACCTTAACAGTCCCTCAGATTGTTCAGGGTGAACATTTTCCATTGGGAAAAATATGTGGTGGTACGCTACCCCATGACCTGTACATTGTAAAAAAGTAGCTGCACATTGAGTTAGTCATGTGAGCAGATCAATGACAAATGGGATGACGTTTCCATTCCGTTAAGAATATTCACATTTGCACTGGACGGTTTTAGCCAACAGCTCACATGATGAAAAGATGCCTACTGAGTTCTCAAAACACTGGAAGGTTGCATTTCCTTGACTGTTTGGGCAGATTCCTGCTGGAGCTATGGTCGGAGCTTGGCAGAGACTTAGAAATAGGCCAGGAGCAGGTATATCTGGGTCCTGAGCAAAACTGGGATTCCCCTCCCAGTTTTGCAAGTATAAAAAGTGTAGGGGTGAAATTAAAAAGGAAATTAGGAAAACAAAGGGATGGCATGAAAATATATTGGTAAGTAAAGTGAAGGAAAACCCAAAGACTTTTTATAAACATATATAGCAAGAGGATAACTAAAGAAAGTAGTGCATAATAGGGACCATTAGAGTAACCTGTGTGTCGAGATGTAGGACGTTGGTGTGGTTCTTAATAAATACTTTGCATCTGTTTTCACAAAAGGGAGGGACAATACAGACATTGCAATCAGGGAGGAGCAGTGTGAAATATTAGATGAAATAACATAGTGAGAGAGGAAGTATTAAGGGGTTTAACCTTTGAAAGTGGATAAAACCACAGGCCTGGATGAAATGTATCCTAGGCTGTTAAGGGAAGCAAGAGAAGAAATAGCAGAGGCTGTGACCATCATTTTCCAATCCTCTCTGGCTACAGGTGTGGTGCCAGAGGACTGGGGAACAGCTAACGCACCATTGTTTACAAAGGAAGAAAGGGATAGACTGAGTAATTACAGGCCAGACAGCCTAACCTCAGTGGTGGGAAAATTATTGGAAAGAATTCTGAGGGACAGGATAAATCTTCATTTAGAAAGGTACAGATTAATCAAAGACAGTCAGCACAGATTTTAGGGAAGGTTGTGTCTGACTAACATGATTGAATCTTTTGAGGGGGTAACAAGGAGGATTGATGAGGCCAGTGCATTTGATGTAGTCTACATGGATTTTAGCAAAGCTTTTGCTAAGGTTCCACATGGCAGACTGGTCACAAAAGTAAAAGTCCATGGGATCCAAGGCAAAGTAGCAAGTTGATTCAATATTGGCTCAGAGGCAGGAGGCAAAGGGTGTTTTGTGACTAGAAGGCTGTTTCCAGTGGGGCTCTGCAGGGCACAGTACTCAGTCCCTTGCTTTATGTGGTATATATCAATGATTTGGACATGATTTTAGGGGGCATGGTTAAGCAGTTTACAGATGATACAAAAATTGGGAATGTAGTTGATAATGAAGAAAAAAAGCTGTAGATTCCAGGAAGATCTCAATGGACTAATCAGGGCTGAACAGTGGTAAATGGAGTTCAGTCAGGAGAAGCGTGAGTTAATGCATTTGGGGAAGGCTATCAAGCCAAGGGAATACACAATAACTGGTAGGATACTGAGAAGTATACAGGAACAGAGGGACCTTGGAGTGCACATCCACAGATCCCTGAAGGTGGCTGGACAGGTAGATGCGGTGGTCAAGAAGGCATACCAGATACTTGCCTTTATTTGCCAAGACATAGAATATAAGAGCTGAGAGGTTATGTTGGAACTGTATAAAACACTAGTTAGGCCACAGCTGGCGTACAGTGTGCAGTTCCAGTCATTGCACGATGGGAAAGATGTGATTGCACTAGAGAGGGCACAGAGGAGATTTATAAGGATGTTGCCTGGACTGCAGAATTTTAGTTATGAGAAAAGACCGGATAGGGTTGTTTTCTTTGGAAGAGGAGGCTGAGGAGAGACCTAATTGAAGTGTATAAAATTAGGAGCGGTCTAGATAGAATGGATAAGAAGACCCTATTCCCCTTGATTGAGGGGTCCATAACCAGGGGGCATAGATTTAGGGTAAGGGGTAAGAGGTAGGAGGGTTAGTGGGGATTCGAGGGGAAATGTTTTCACCCGGAGGGTGCTGGAGATCTGGAATTCACTGCCTGAAAGGGTGGTGGAGGCAGAAACTCTCATAACATTTAAAAAGTACTTGGATTTGCACCTGAAGTGCTGTAACCTAGAAGGCTACAAACCAAGAGTTGGAAAGTGGGATTAGGCTGGATGGCTACACATTGGCCAGCACGGACATGATGGGTCAAATGACCACCTCTTGTGCTGTTAATTTTAATGATTCTGTGGTTGTGAGGAGATTACAGAGTTAGGGAGGGGTGAGGTACTGGAGGGATTTGAGAACAAGGATGAGAGTTTTAAAATTGAGGTGTTGTTTACTGGGAGCCAATGTAGGTCAGAGAATACAGGGGTGATGGGTGAATGGGACTTGGTGCGAGTTAGGACATCAGCAGCAGAGCTTTGGATGGTGTCCAATTTACAGAGGGTAGAATGTTCAATGCTGGCCGACAGAGCACTGGAATTGGCAAGTCTAGAGGCAACAAAGGCATGACTGAGTGTTTCATCAGCAGATGAGTCAGGCGATGTTACAGAGGTGGAAATGGATGATTTTAGTGATAGTAATTCCAGTGAACACAACTCCAATTCCCCATTCTACAACAGTCCTACAGCTTACCTTTCCTCTGTCACTAACAATCACAGTGTCCACTTGGCCACAATGCTGAAATAAAAGCCTCTACAAAACAAATTAACTTGATCAAGCAAACCATCAAAGTATCCATACAAAAGTCAACTAATCCCCTTGTGCATCCCCTTACTGCTTGTCTAGTGAGTGCCGTTGCCTGTCCTATTGTTCCTACACAGTGCTACACCAGTAGATGCAGCATGGTTGGCGGAAGGCTGCTGACTTTCTGTGGGGGAGACTACAGATGGTCTTGGAAGATGCCCTTGAGCAGCTCTGGCCTTAGAAGGCCCAGTTTTAGATAGTACCAACATGGCATGGGAGGTTGCAGAATGGGCTGGCTGGCTGACAGAAACAGCAAGGGCATTGGCAGAGTGGCAGTGGTGGAAGGATGAATGCTGTCATCCTGAGAGAGGACGACAGGTTCATGCTCCACAGAGCCACTGCCACTCCCACCAGGTGGCACCTCAGTAATCCTAATAATCTGTTGGAGGACAGATTGCTGGACGGCAGTGAGACCCTGCAAGCTGTTTTGAGCACTGGTATCTGCAGCCATGATGGCAGCAAGTTAAGATTGCATGACTTCAGTCTGAGCTTCCACTGCAGCATTCAAACGTTGGGTGGCTTCTGCTTGTGCTGCAACGGAAACTGAGATATCAGCCATCAGACGCTGCATGGTTGGGTCTGCAAGTGTTCTCATGGAGTAGCCCACCACTTCTATGCTGGCAAGGATGGGCTCCAAGCTCTGTGCTAAGCTCTGTGCCAAGTTGGTGCTGGATTCCTCCATGCCCCTTGGCAGTGATAGCAGACTTTCTGACAGGCCTGCTAATGCATCAAGCCTTTTATTGTGCAGACCCATCGATCTTTTCCTGTACACTGCCCCATCGAAGTTCTCATCTGAGTCCTCTGCAGCAGAACTCATGTTTGACCTCACCTTCTAGGGAGCTAGAACCATTCACACCCAGTGATTTACTATGTGCAGATCCTGCCTCTATGCTACCCTCTAAAATTTGTGCAGTGCCAGTATCTGAACCGGTGGCTGCAAGTGTAAGACTGATTGACGGTGTTTCACCTGTCATGTCCATGCCAGCTCTCTGCAAGAGTAACTCAGCTAGTCCCACTCCCCCGCCTTTTCCCCATAATTGGTCATTGAACTTCTTGCAGAACTGCATCTGGGTCCTCGGGGCTACATTGCTGGCATTGAATGTGGTTGCTATCTGCTCCCTCTGCCTTCTCAGTGTCTGTCTGGGTGGCATCCTGGGGATAGAGGACCTCTCTCCTCCTGTACCAAGGCCTCCAGTGCTGTGTCTGAGAACCTCAGAGCATGTTCTCTGCCCTGTTCACTCTTCTTGCGGGTCAGACATTCTTCCCCAGGCACTTCAGCATCTGCTCCTGCAAGAATGCACTGCCCCTTTAAGAGGCAATAGCTGGCTTTAAGTGGTGCTAGCCTCCTATGAACTTGGGTGCCCCTGCTGAGTGCAGCCACTCAACAGCATGTTGAATACTGGACTGCATGCTGCTACCATTTAAATGAGCAGGCCACATGAGGTTTGTATGCTGACTGCATCAGGAGCAATGGGTTAATCATGCATTGTGATTCCTGTGCCTAATTTTGGGCCTTATCCAACTTAGAGTCATAGAGAGATACAGCACCAAAACAGGCCCTTCAGCCCAACGAGTCCGTGCCAACCATCAACCACTCATTTACACCAATCCTACATTAATCCCATTTTCCCTCTCACATTCCCACCTTCCCTCAATTCTCCTACCACCTACCTATACTAGGGGCAATTTATAATGGCCAATTTACCTATCAACCCACAAGTCTTTGGCATGTGGGAGGAAACCGGAGCACCCGGAGGAAACCCACGCAGTCACAGGGAGAACTTGCAAACTCTGCACAGGCAGTACCCAGAACCGAACCCAGATCACTGGAGCTGTGAGGGTGCAGTGCTAGCCAAGGTGCCACTGTGCCACCCCCTCATGGAATCTTACAGCACAGAAGGAGGCCTTTCAGCCCGTCGCATCTGTGTCTGCTCTTTGAAAGAGCTGTCCGATTTAGACCTACACCTCATAATGCTGCAAATTAGTCCTCTTCAAATACATGGCCAGTTGCCTTTTGAAAGTTTCTATGGAATTAGATTTCACTACCCTTTCAGGTAGTATGTTCTGGATCTTAACAACCCTCTGTATGAAGAAATTTCACCTCATTGTCTCACTAGTTTAGATTTAGAGATTACAGCACTGAAACAGGCCCTTCGGCCCTCCGAGTCTGTGCCGACCATTAACCACCCATATATACTAATCCTACACTAATCCCATATTCCTACAACATCCTCACCTGTCCCTATATTCCCCTACCACCTACCTATACTAGGGGCAATTTATAATGGCCAATTTACCTATCAACCTGCAAGTCTTTGGCATGTGGGAGGAAACCGGAGCACCTGGAGGAAACCCGCGCAGACACAGGGAGAACTTGCAAACTCCACACAGGCAGTACCCAGAATTGAACCCGGGTCACTGGAGCTGTGAGGCTGCGGTGCTAACCACTGCGCCACTGTGCCGCCTAGTTCTTGCGCCAATTATTTTAAATTTGAGACATCTGGATACTGACCCTATTGCTCTATCGGTCCACCAGTATTTATGCTCCACATGAGCCATGGGCGGTACATTGGAGCATTTTATTATCCAAGCTTGTCATCATTGTATCAAACTGGTCGTATACCATTTTCTGGCTGCCATTCTCACCTGGCTGCTAATATAGTCCAGCGTTATAAATGGAACTGTTTAAGTTTAGGTACAAAATGGACTGTGAAAGTATAGTTGTGTTAGTGGGTTGCTCTCAAATATAAATGGCTATTAAATATTGGGAAGACTGAAGCCATTGGTTTTGGTGTCTTCCACAATCTCCGTTCTCTGTCCATCATTTCCATCCCTGACAACAGTTTTAAGTTAAGTAAGATCATTCGTAGCCTTAGTGTTGGTGCTTGACCCCGAGATGTGTTTCTGACCACATATCCACACCACCGCCAGGACTGCCCAGTTCCACCTGTGTTATGTCGCTGGTCTCCGAACCGGTCTGATTACGTTCAGGGTATTTCTGTAATCTGGTAAACACAGTCCAAGGTAAATAAAAGCAGCATTTTCAGGGTCTCTTCATAAGAATAATTTGCTCACAAATGTCTTTTGAAAAATTGCTTTACCTTTTTGGAGAAAATAGGTACGTATTTTGGTGCCCCTCCTGTGCAGTTAGTCATGGTTTCTTTATTTAACAAGGTCATTGAAGAATTCCTCAGATAAACAAAAATTCACTGGAATAATATTCATTGTGTTTGGACAGAAGCCAGGGACATTGTGTACCTTATTTTCTTCACCTAATATTTATTTTTGTGCAGTGTCTTCTCTTCCCACCGCACCGCCCCCACCCCCCCCCAACCACCCCCCCCCCCCCCCCCCCCCACCACTCTCTCTCTCAGATGTTGCTTCAGTGAAGCTTCTTTGTCTGGGAGGTAGAAGCAAAGATGAGCTGCTGAGCATCTCCTCTTCATAGGCCAGTGAGCATAGGAAGAAACGTGTCCTCCTCTTACCTGAGAACATTCAAGGAAGGCAAGAGCAATTAGCTGGTAGATAATTAAGCAGTGCATAATCATAGACAAAATCACCTTTAGTTTAAAGTCATACTGGGGCACACAAGGAAATCATGTAGGAGACTGCAGCTTCTTTTCCTTAATGAGCACACTGTTTTTCGTCCTCTCTGACATTTTCGATACTGTAATTTCAGAATTAATGTAATATATATTTAGCTTAACTGATGGAGAAAATATGCAGAAGATGTACTTAACCGATCTATCAATTATTAATGATTTTGAGTGAGATGCAAATATATATTTTATGTTATGTCTGTATTAAAATGTGTAATCTGCTTATCATGAATGGTGCTAATAAAATGGCACACACCATTCATTACAATGCTTTTGTTTTTGCATTTTTGTCTCACTTTTTTAAAATAATATTCTGCAGTTGGACTTGGTCTGTCCTTGACAGTTGTCCATGTGGCCGTGTACAAAAATCACTGCACATTACCTCCAGTGTCACTGCATGATGCAGATAGATTTTTATATTGCATGACTATAAGTTCTTAGAGCCAAATTCTTTTGCAATATGTCATCCATATCAAAAAGAGATGTCAGATACCATCATTGAGACCTCTGGGGGACACCATTTTGCTTTGTTGACTTCGTCTTAAAAGGACAAGATTTTGATTAAAAGAAAATTTCTACCACTGCCCTGAAGGTACCGAGTCAGGCTGGAATTTGCTTTTGCAAAGATTGGTGATACCTCATGCAGGGGTTCACCAATCATGTGTAAGCCTTGAGTGTTGGCAGGGCACTTACCCCCTTAACCTGACCCCCTCCGTGGATCACGATCAGTAGTGGGAGCTGCGGGCTCTCCCCAACCAGGGATTCTGAAGCTAATTGAGGCAAAAGCACCACCGTAATCGAGGGAATCTGACTCAGTACAAACTAGGATTTGATGCGGGGGACCTCGCTGAGCTGTTTACTCAGTTCTATTCTGGGAAGCGTATTTAACAAGCAAGCTGTCAAGGCAATCTAATTACAGTTTTTAGCAATTCAAAAGTTTGTAGCTGTTTCTATAATGGGGTTTCTGTAAATTCTGCCCTACCTCCAACTCATTGACTGACGCAGTTGTGCCAATAGTCATGGCGGGAAAGGACCTCTATGGTTTATACTAAAACCGTTACCTGCAAATTAAATCTAGTTCTCTCAGGATTAAAATGACACAGTAGCAATGTATGAAAACAAGATCTACCTGTTTGTGAATTATTGCTACTGGCAGCCCACGTCAGACTGGGTCACTTGGTAGAAGTGTGGAACTCTCTCCCGTGGAAACCAGTAGAATGATATCTCAATTAATCATTTTAAATCTGGGATTGATTGATTTCTTTTTGCTAGCCAAGGGTTTTAAGAGATATACTCCAGAGAATTAAGCACAAAAATCTAGGCTGGCACTCTAGTGCATACTGGGAGAGTACTGCATTGTCAGAAGTGCCGTCTTTCGGATGAGACATTATCCCAAGGTCCTGCCTGCCCTCTCACGTGGATGTTGTTGTGAAAGTGCTTCTGTTTTTGTTAGATATTTTTTGAGGATTCATATTCAGATTATGGAGATGAATTCATTTTTGGAAGGGTGAAGATTTCAAAGATGCTGCACTTTGTTTTTGTTGAAAAGACTCCATGGACATGTTTTTTACAAGGGTGACTGAGAGGTCTTGTTTGAAAACAACCTTTTACTGAAAGTCACATACTTTAAGCTCAATAAACAACAGAAACCTTGGTGACCTGGGGAAGATGTTTACAGAGAAATGACATGTCGGTCAGGAGGTTCTGATTGGTTTTTTGTGGTTTCACTTCTGAGATATTATTTTGGTTCAGTTGGGGTGTGGACTGTATTTAAAAATAGTTGGAGATAAGCCTACCAGAGAGCAGCCACCACCAGCTCATCCTTTTCCATCTCTTTGAGAAGCCCTGAGAATCAAGCATAAGAAATAGAAAAACTGAAGCAGCATTTCTCCTGAGATGCTCCTGGAAGGCCTGCCGGATTAATCCTCAATGCCGCCTATAAAGAACTGCTCCAGAAAAGATCCCAGTGATCCGTCACAGTTTACTCGGATGCCTGACCAAAAGGGACAGCTGACATCTTTCCATTTTTTCTTTTTTCTTCAAGAATTAGCAAGTATTTGGCCAAAGTATTTTTTTTTGGTCTTTTTTGTAACAGAGCTCTGCAGAGAGAATTAGTGTATTTTTTGCAGTGTGTGTGAGTTTGTGTGTGGGGTATTTTAAAAGGGAACTTTAATATTTCAATCTGTGTGCTAATGCTTTGTTTCTTTACTGGATAAATCTTGTTTTATAATAAACTGTTAATTTTGTTGTTTATTAAAGAAACCTGGTTGGTGTATTTTGTTCTGGAATAAAGATTGGAATATATGATTGACTGTATTGGTAACTAGGTAAACATTTTAAAATATAAGTGGTGACCTGTGGGAAAGTGGAACTAGAAAAGGCAGTGCACTTCTCCCACTTCGGTCGTAACAATGTAAAAGATCCCATGATACTAAAACAGAAAGTTCTGGAAATACTCAGCAGGTGTGGCAACATCTTTGGAGACTGAAACAGAGTTAACATTTCAGGTCAATGACATCAATCTGAAATATTAACTCTGTTTTTCTCTCTCCACAGATGCTGCCAGACCTGCTGAGTATTTCCAGCATTTTCTGTTTTTATTTCAGATTTCCAGCATCCACAGTATTTTGCTCTTATCCCATGATATTACTTTGAATAAGATGAGGGGAGTTCTCCCTGGTGTCCTGGCCAATATTGTATCCCTCAATCAACATCAATATCACTAAAAACAGATTGTCTGGTCATTATTGCATTGCTGTTAATGGGAGCTTGCTGTGCACAAATTAGGTGCAGTGTTTCCTACATTACAACAGTGACTACACTTCAAATATAGTGCTTCATTGGCTTTAAAGTGCTTTACAGAATCCTGAGGTCATGTAAGATGCCATACAAATCATTCTTTATATGGAGCCAAGGCAAGTGGGTGCAGTTAGGTCACAGATCAGCCATGTTCACATTGAAGGTGGAACAGGCTCGAGGGGCTAAGTGGCCTATTACCGTTCCTGTGTTCTTGTCCCAGACTTATTGGAGATGATTTCAAGTCAATTCTGGGAACTGGGAGGCAACAGCACTAAAATCGGAATGCTGCACTTACTGCTACATTCCCATTGCCACTCCAATCCTACCAATACTATTTTGACCAGGGACTTTATAAGGATGATCCCAACCATCCCCCAAAATCATGCAGGATCGTAATTAAACCATGAAGTACAAAGGACACCAATTGTAATTGTGAGGTACAAATGTTTAGAGCATGTGTCACACACTTTCCCCCCATTTGAGCCAGGCGGTGAGTGGACCATCAGTGCTCCTTAACGAGAGGTCGCTCACAAAACAACACAGGAAAAAGAGATTATTTTTTTTTAGCAATGTTCCTCCCTGAGTTCACAGAACAGCTGCTGGCCATTCCGAGCTCCCATTAAATTCCCGCCCCTGCCTGCTCCTCCCCACCTCACCCCACCCAGACTCTGTTGGTCAGCTCAGTGCAACTCTTCGCCCATTTGTCGCCGTCAGTTAACAGACTAACCAATGGTCCTTAAAGGCATCATTGGAAACCACTCTATGTCCATATCTGGCCTTGTTCTGGGACTGCAGGCTTGTTGAATTTACCATTATAGTTATTTAGATCTTGGCAAAGCATATCAGGGGTTAAATAACTCTTGGACTGTAATGCAGATCATGTGATAGCGAATCATCAGCCCATTTTACACTCCACCAGCTGTTCCTTTTCATTGGTTTCAATAGAGAAGAAAATTGGTCAAAGCATAAGACGGACCTGCTGACTCACTGTGGCCAGTTTAGTCTTACTGCTCAGGCGATCATTCACCCACTTTTTGTCTTAGAGCTGGACAAGTTGTTGGCGGGTATTTTCACTTAGACAAACCCAGAGAATGGCTGCTGTTTACAATTATTCCTGTTTGTGATTTGTATTGTCTCTGTTTCCCTTTCTAGGAGGAAGCTTGAATCATGAAATGTGCGATGAGAATAACTTTCAGCTTGATGTCAAACATAAGACCTACATCTAATCTAATATTTAAATAAAAAACCTTGGAAATGTGATATGGGATAATCAAATGATCATCATTAAAAAAAAGCAATACATAGTGTTCAAAATTATTCAGTTTTCCTTTGCTTATAAAGAAAATTACAGCAGTAATGATCACAATGGATAAGCTTAATTCCTGCTGTTCGAATATTCAGCAAGATTATTACCCAATATAAGAGAGGAGGCCATCTCTGTATAATTATTGCAGCACTGTACAGGATAGATCATTCAGGAATCTCTCCTATTACCAATGATTTCAAGATGTAAATGAACTGAAGATACAACCTGCACGGTACATGGTCAAGATTCCAGATGTAATTTACAGTAGGAGCAGGCCCTTATTGTCATTGATGTGATATCACAAATCCTCTGCCATATCTTGCTGTGTCTCAAACAGCAGCTATTAAACACTGGGGCATATTTTCTCTGTGCACTGCTTTTAAGAGGACATATTTACAATGTTGCTACAAATAGCAGAGAGAGGACATTTCCCCCTCTGTGTCCCCTAGCTTGAACACATTAATTTCTGAGATTCCCAGAAATCACCTTGACTCTATTCCCGGGGAGTGTTTCCGTACTTTTCCATCTGGCTTAATTAGGTTTTAACAGCAGATAATTAGTCTGATTTGTGTTTATATGAGTAGAGTTCACTGCCTCCACCCACTCACACTAGATAAGCCGTCTGAAGTTGCAACCTTAAATGTCAAAGAGAAGCATTTTTCAGTTTGACAGTGTACCGCGTACATCCGCAGGACTTGACATTGTAGTTGTCAAAAGTCATCACATTTAAAGAGCGCATGGATGAACTGCAACAATTGTTTATCACTGTCTGGCGCAAAAGTAAAACGGGGAAGGTAGCCAAACCATGGTTTACAAGGGAAATTAGAGATAGCATTAGATCCAAGGAAGAGGCATATAAATCTGCCAGAAAAAAACAACAGACCTGAGGATTGGGAGCAGTTTAGAATTCAGCAAAGGAGGACCAAGGGATTGATTAAAAAGGGGAAAATAGAGTATGAGAGCAAGCTTGTGGAGAACATAAAAACTGACTGTAAAAGTTTCTATAGATATGTGAAGAGAAAAAGATTGGTGAAGACAAATGTTAGGTCCCTTACAGTCAGAAACAGGGAAACTTATTATGGGGAACAAAGAAATGGCTGACCAACTAAATGCATACTTTGGTTCTGTCTTCACAAAGGAGGACACAAATATCATACCAGAAATGTTGGGGAACACAGGGCTTAGTGAGAGAGAGGAACTGAAGGAAATCAGTATTAGTAGAGAAATGGTGTTGGGGAAATTGATAGGATTGAAGGCCGATAAATCCCCAGGGCCTGATGGTATGCATCCCAGAGTACTTAAGGAAGTGGCCCTAGAAATAGTGGATGCATTGGTGGTCATCTTCCAAGATTCTATAGACTCTGGAACAGTTCCTACAGATTGGAGGGTAGCTAATGTAACCCCACTATTTAAAAAGGGAGGTAGAGAGAAAGCAGGGAATTATAGACCAGTCAGCCTGACGTCGGTAGTGGGGAAAATTCTAGAGTCCATTATCAAAGATTTTATAGCAGAGCACTTCGAGAACAGTGATAGAATTGGGCAGAGTCAGCATGGATTTACGAAAGGGAAATCATACTTGACAAATCTACTAGAATTCTTCAAGGATGTAACTAGTAGAATAGATGAGGGGGAGCCAGTGGATGTGGTTTATTTGGACATTCAGAAGGTTTTGACAAAGTCCCACATTAGAGATTAGCGTGTAACATTAAAGTGCATGGGATTGGGGGTAGTGTATTGCGATGGATAGAAAATTGGTTGGCGGACAGGAAACAAAGAGTAGGGATAAATGGGTCTTTTTCCGAATGACGGGCAGTGACGAGTGGGGTACTGCAGGGATCGGTGCTAGGACCCCAGCTATTCACAATATATATTAATGATTTAGATGAGGGAACTAAATGTAATATCTCCAAATTTGCAGATGACACAAAACTGGTTGGGAGGGTGAGTTGTGAGGAGGATGCAGAGAGGCTTCAGGGTGATTTGGACAAGTTGAGTGAGTGGCAGATGCAGTATAAAATGGATAAATGTGAGGTTATCCACTTTGGTAGCAAAAACAGGAAGGCAGATTATTATCTGAATGGCTATAAACTGAGAGAGGGGAATATGCAGCGAGACCTGGGTGTTCTCGTACACCAGTTGCTGAAGGTAAGCATGCAGGTGCAACAGGCGGTAAAAAAGGCAAATGGTATGTTAGCCTTCATAGTGAGAGGATTCGAGTACAGGAGCAGGGATGTCTTGCTGCAATTATACAGGACCTTGGTGAGGCCACACCTGGAATATTGTGTGCAGTTTTGGTCTCCTTTGGTCTGAGGAAGGATATTCTTGCTATAGAGGGAGTGCAGCGAAGATTTACCGGACTGATTCCTGGGATGGCGGTCTGACGTATGAGGAGAGATTGAGTCGGTTAGGATTATATTCGCTGGAGTTCAGAAGAGTAAGGGGGGAATCTCATAGAAACCTATAAAATTCTAACAGGGCTTGACAGGGTAGATGCAGAAAGGATGTTCCTGATGGTGGGGGAGTCCAGAACCAGGGGTCATAGTCTAAACCTTTCAGGACTGAGATGAGGAGAAATTTCTTCACCCAGAGAGTGGTGAACCTGTGGAATTCGCTACCACAGAAAGCAATTGAGGCCAAAACATTGTATGTTTTCAAGAAGGAGTCAGATATAGCTCTTGGGTCTGAAGGGATCAAAGGATATGGGGAGAAAACAGGAACAGGTTACTGAGTTAGATGATCAGCCATGATCAGAATGAATGGCGGAGCAGGCTCGAAGGGCCGAATGGCCTACTCCTGCTCCTATTTTCTATGTTTTTAATAAGCCAGGGTAGAGGTTTTTAAAGACTGGGTTTCCAATCTTCTACTGAAGCATTGCGCTGGTTTCCAGCATAAGAGAGTAAATCAAACTGTTACCAAGACTCTGGCAATCCAAGAGGTAGAGATCAATATAAAATCACAACAGGAATTCTGAACTTAATATTGGGAACTAGCATTCAGATCAAAAGGATCTTGGAAGCAGATTTCCTTCAGATTCCCTAAAAGATCAAATATGGTGACTTCACTGGTGGTGAGCAAGGAATGCAACTTTCAGTAGCTTGCAAGGAATTCATCAGACTGCCAGGAATGAAGACATCTTCCCTACCCATCTCCCAGCTCCCTCCTCCCCACTAACTGGGTCACCATTCAGCCAGTGGTAATCACTTGCTCACTGGAGCTACCAAGAAGTGATATTAAAAGCAAAGCAGTATGCATATGTGGATGTTGGATAGCGGTGTGTGACCATGTGTTTTCTTGTGATAGCACTCACTGAAGGAGGATATTTGGAATGACAGTACCAACCGCATCAACTGGAGATTTTAGCGTGATTTCAGCTTTTTGTCCTGGAGAAAGAACACATGTTAATTAATGTACTGCTTCGACTTAATACATATTGCTTAATAATGCCAAATAAGGGGTGATCTAAGCTGAGATACATTATTGTATCTTTAGATTAAGTAAACATGCCGGTGAGCATTACAGTGGCAATGTCTGCTGTTCTGTATTGCTACAGGAAGCAGAGGGCAGAGAGGGGCCATAGGACACTCATCGCCACCGAAACTATCAAATCTTGTTCCATGTCAGCATGACATGGTTTAGTTGCCTGTCTCTTAAGGAGCAGCAGTACATTGCAAAGACTGAGGCAGTTCAAGGAGGCAATTGCTAACCTGAATGACAAAGTGTAGGGACAGTCTGCAGTCAGCATTGTAACTCCATGTTGCAATCAAGGTAATGAACACCCTCAATTTCTATGCCAAGACAATCTTATGGACTTAGAAACAGGACGACACAAGGGCACCTTCATTCCACCAAGCACAACATGGACACCATGGGCCAAATGGCTTCCTTATGTGTTACTATTTTCTATGTATTAAACATGTGATTAATGCACTGCCCACCAGTGTAGTACTTTAGCATGCGCCAACACCTGAAAACCCAAAGTCAATAGAGCTTTTACCATCTTGGGATGACTAAGGTTCAGAGAATGATAGATGATGCCTATGTTGTTATTCAGGCTCTGTCTACCAATGCCACAGCCTAGGTAAATCAAAAGTGCTTTTACCCCCTTAATTTTCAGGGTATTATGCAATCCCTAATTCAGGACTATGTGTGTTAATGTATGCTAATATATGTTAACTCCTAACTTTATGACTATGGATGTTAATATCCAAAGGTGTTGGCTGCAATGATGTTTGTCATGTCTGGTTAGCCCACTGGGTTCCGACTTCCTATTCAGTCTCATGATGTGGGCATTGCTGGCAAGGCCTGCATTTATTGCCCATCCTGTGTTGCCACTGATAAAGTGGTGGTGGGCCTTCTTCTTGAACCACTGCAGTCCATGTGGTGAAGGTACTGCCACAGTATTTTTGGGTGGGGGTTTTATACTGCCCATTTTCTAACTCTCAGCAAGTCCCGCTCACCCATCACCCCTGACCTCTCTGATCCATATTGGCTCCCGGTTGAGCAATGTGCAATTTTAAAACCTTCATCCTTGTTTTCAAATCCCTCCATGGCCTCACCCCTCCTCCAGCCCCACAACCCTCTGAGATACCTGAATTCCTCAATCTCTGGCCTCTTAAGCATTCCCGATTTTAATCGCTGCACCATTGGTGACCGTGCCTTCAGCTGCCTGGACACTAATCTCTGGAATTTTCTCCTTAAACCTCTCCACCTCTCTCTCCTCCTTTAAGATTCTCCTTAAAACCTCTCTCTTTGACCAAGCTTTTGGTCACCTGCCCTAATATCTCCTTCTCTGGTTCAGTGTCAAATTTTGTTTGATAATGCTACTGTGAAGCACCTTGGGACGTTTTATTACATTAAAGGCGCTATATAAATACAAATTGTATTTGTTGTGGGTTCCAGGATTTTGATATTATAATATCAATATTATAATACAATTTCTAATGGATAGCACAATTATTGAAAATCTTCTTTGACCTCCTTATCTCGAGAGACAATGGGTAAGCGCCTGGAGGTGGTCAGTGGTGTGTGGAGCAGTGCCTGGAGTGGCTATAAAGGCCAATTCTAGAGTGACAGACTCTTCCACAGGCGCTGCAGAGAAATTTGTTGGTCGGGGCTGTTACACAGTTGGCTCTCCCCTTGCGCCTCTGTCTTTTTTCCTGCCAACTATTAAATTATTGAAAATAATCATGTTTAAAATATTTAACTACAATTCCATTACGTGACCTTATGAGCAGTGTAAATTTCAAGGCTTACCATTTGTCACCAGCTGCTATAAGTTTTGTAACTGGTGTCTCTTGGGATTGTACAGTACTCAATGTTTCCAATTTACTAAAGGGATTTAATGCAGATGCCCCATTATACATCAAAACAAAATCCAATTTCACTTAACTACTTAAAATACTTCATAGCGAGAAGTTGCTGCCAACACAATCTTACAGAAAGTTCCACGAATAAGTGAATTCTTTGTGTTGTCAGATCTTAAATCATACCTGTGACAACCAATTATTATTAAGCACATGTGTGGCTCACATGCAATACACCAAAATGTAATAACACACCAATACCAGCTGTGCTAGTTGGATCTTGTAACACCTGTGTAGTCCCAAACCTGAGACAAATAAAATCAGAGTACTGTGATACTAATGTGCAAACACTTAACACCTGAATGATACTCCTCTAGCAGTTATACAAAAGGAGTTTATGCCTCTGTTAAAGTAGCACATAGATCAAGCCTGTCCGCTAATCTTCCTGACATGGGAAGAAATTTAAGAAAGGCAACATTGCAATGTAATAGATATTTACAAAGGGTTAGCTTAGTATTTAAACTTCAAATGCTTTTATTGTTTTTCCACTTGAGAAGCGAGGTGAAAGCATTTCTAATGTAAATATATAGCTATTATTTTACTGTTACTTTTTTGTTCATCTTTTTTGTTAAATACTATTGTTTATGTCTTTTGCACTGAGTTAATTCCCATGGTTAACACGGTAGCTCCTGTTACTTTGCCACACAGGGGCACCTACATGACAGACCATGAACGGCAAATGACAAAATACATTAAAATCAGACAATCGTACAATGATACGGCACAGAAGGAGGCCATTCAGTCCATTGTGCCTGTGCTGGCTCTTTGGCTGAGCTAAGCAATTAGTTCCACCCCCCTGCTCTTTCCACATAGTCCTGCAAATCTTACTCTTCAAGTATTTATCCAATTCCCTTTTGAAGGTTAGTATTGAATCTACTTGCACCACCCTTTCAGGCAGTACATTCCAGATCATAACGACTTACTGCATTTTTTTTCTTCTCATGTTATCTATTTTTGCCAATTACATTAAATCTGTGTCCTCTGGTTTCTGATCATTCTGTTACTGGAAACAGTTTCTCTTTATTTTCTCTATCAAACCCTTCATGATTTTGAACACCTCTATTAAATTTGGATGTGCAGAAATTTCCCCCAATTAAATATTGGGAAGACTGAAGCCATTGTTTTCGGTCCCTGCTCCAAACCCCATTCCCTAGCTACCGACTATCGAGTCTGAGATTAATCCAGTCTGTTTGCAGCTTTGGGGCTGGATTCTATCGAGCCCTCGACGTCAGGGTCCATGGTAGGGAGGCATGAAGATGGCCCCGGATGAGGCTCGCCACGGACCTCCAGGCCGGCAGGGCCCAGCCTGATAGTGCTGGCGGCAGCGAGGCCTTGTAGCGGCTCCCCGCCGCTCAGCGATGGGACCGCAATTTAAACATTTAAATAAATTACAATACCTGAATTAATGACTCTCCCATCGTATCCGAATGTCCCACTGTGATCTTCAGCCTGGTGGCAGTCACTGCTGCACCTTCGGATCCCCCATCTGGGCAAACAGGGCACAACACTGGTGGGAAGGGGGGAAGAGGAAGTTTCTCAGTGCGGGGAGGGAGTGGAACGGGGTCAAATTAACTTCATGGGTGTAGGGGATGGTGGGAAGGGTTATAATTTAAAGTTTGTGCAGTTGGGGGGGGGGGCGAAGGTCAGATGGTAAAAAAGTAAGTGTTTTGGGGGAGGAAAGGGTAAATAACCTATTTAATTGTTATTGGGGAGGGGTAGGAGAGGGGCAAAAGAGATATATTTATTTTATTTCATTTAATCTATCTCTAAATATTTAAATTTACCAGTAGGGTTAACAGCCCTTTAAAGATAGCGTCAGCGCCTGCGCACAGGCAGCTGACGCCATTGCCAGGCACGGACAACCTGCGCCCTCCACATGATCGGGGGGGCGGCCCACCACAGCTATGTAAATGAGCCGCCAAGCTTGGAATTGTGGCGGCTCTTTGGCGTGTGGCCTGTGCCGGCAGACTGCCATTCTTTTCACCTGCCGCTAATTTCGGTGGTGGACTTATAGAATCCACCCCTAGGTGTCACATTTGATCCCGAGATGAGCTTCCAATACTCCATTATCGTGCCATCACTAAGACCGCCTATTTCCACCTCCGTAACATTGCTCGACTTCTCCCCGTCTCAGCTCATCTGCTGCTGAAACCCTCAATCATGCCTTTGTACCTCTAGACTCGACTATTCCAAAGCACACCTGGCTGTTCTCCCACATTCTACTCTCCATAAACTTGAGGTCATTGAAAACCCTGCTGCCTTTATCTTAACTCACACCTAGTCCCATTTCCCTACCACCCCTGTGCTCGCTGACCTTCATTGGCTCCCGGTCAATCAACTCCTCTAATTCTGGCCTCTTGAGCATCCCCAATTATAATCTCTCCACCATTGGTGATTGTGCCTTCAGTTGCCTAAGTCCTAAGCTCTGGAATTCCCTCCCTACACCTCTCTGCCTCTCCACCTCACTTTCCTCCTTAAAATCTACCTCTTTGACAAAGCTTTTGGTCATCTGATATATTGGCAAGAATTTTACAGCCCCCCAACAAGCGGGTTGGTGGTGGGCGGGGGTGTAAAATTGAGTGAGAGGCGGGGTGGGGGGAGGTGGGGGGGGGGGGGGGGTGGTGCTATTCCTGACCCCTCCCACCCCCAGCTGTAATTTTACGAGTGGCGGCAGCGAGAAACAACCCACCCGACCTAAGCCAAGCAAGGCTCTTTAGTGGCCAATTAACTGCCATTTAATGGCCTCCTCCCGCCGCTGCGGGTATTTTCGCCTCAGTGGCCGAACGGCAAAGGCCCCAAGAACCTCGCCTGGTAAAATCAGTCAGCCTTCCTGTGGGCTGGAGGGTGGGGCCCTCCTGATTGGGCACCCTGTGCCCCACGGCGGGCTGCCCCCCGAAGCCCCAACATCCCCCAATGCACAACACTCCCCCCCAACCCCAACCCAACCAGCCCCCACTTGCTTCACCGGGACCCGGCCGATTGTCCCCAGCGAGGCCCCAAAAACTTACCTGAGTTCCAGGTCCATCCTTCTTGTTGCCTCCGATGGCTGGGTGCAGTCCCAGCAGTGGCCCCCGCTCCCAGTGGCACTACTGGGATTAAGAGCTGCTGGCCCACGGATTGGCTAGCAGCTCCATTAGGCAGGACCTCCTGCCTCAAGGAGGTGGAAGTCCCGTTCAAGACCAATTAAGGGCCTGGGAAACGAAAAATCCTGGCCTGGCTCCTCAGGCCCAGTGGAGGCGGGCTCACCACCGACTTTTCAGTTGGTGGGCGGGGCCTCCCGTCCAACATAAAATTCCAGCCAATATCTCCTTTTGCTGCTCAGCATCATATCTTGTTTTATAATGCTCTTGTGAATCTCTTTGGGATGTTTTAATATATGAAAGGTGCTTTATAAATATAAGTTGTTGTTGTTAACCTCTGTTCGAAGGAGAACAACCCCAGCTGCCCTCGCCTCTCCACATTCATGCGAGCATTCTGGGAAACCTTCTCTGCATCCTCTCTGTTAACCAGAGAAAAAAAGGCAATGATATCCTCTTGCAAGATAAGGTTCTTTTGCATGTAAACTTGTTACAGCTCATCCCATGGTCATGTACTCAAAAATGCCAGCTAAACAATTCATTCAATGTGCCCAAAGTGGTCACGCTACATTTTGAAGTTTAAGGCACCAGCCAACTATTAATGAAATATATACAAAATAAATACAGACCACTGCACTTCCTTGATGCACCAAGCTAATTACAATGCAACTTTGTGTTCACTTTCAGTGTGTGTGACTTACCAAAGATCTTAGGACATCGATCTGATGCTTATTCTTGCAAGATAGTTTGTTGTGATATTTGACAAGAAGTGGATGATTTAGGCTGTATGTCTGAAGCAATATTCCTATCAACCCAAACTCTTGCAGTATGCTATTGTTAAAATTGTTATTTCGGTTGACAAAGGGGAATATGAAGAATAAACAGAAATAGCAGAAGACAAGGTGAAACAGGAAATGAGGACTGCAGATATTTAAGAGCAAAGGCTTGGAATGAGCAAGAAGTCCAACTGAAAAAAATAGGTAGCATCATTCTAAGAAAAAGCACGAAGCACAGGAGAGATACAGTAAATAATAAAGTAAATGAAGTAATATCTCCTGATGTGGCTTAGTGTCAACATTTGTTTGATAACGTTCCTGCGAAGCACCTTGGGATGTTTTATTACATTAAAGATGCTATATAAATACAAGTTGTTGTTGAATCCACAACATAATCACCATAACTATAAACCTGAGTTTTTTTTCAGTGAAAATTACAATTAAATTAAAGTAGAAAAGATTAAGTCTCGGCCATAGATCTGCTGAAACACAACGGTTAAGATGTTTTCCTCATCTTCATAAGCCCCATCATTTTTTGTACCCCATCCCAGATTCTAATCATGTATTAAGAGGCTTTACTTTCCCAAAGTGCAGTGGATTTGCTGTGAACTCCTTTGTTGTTTCTCCAAGTAATTTAGTAATCATGCCAGGGACCATCTCCTTGTTTTCACACACTACGTTGAGCCATATAAAAAAAAAATGTTCCCTGTTTACTGAGTTCTGGAACACAGATGCCTTCTCGCTTCGATCATCAAGTGGTACCAATAGGGAGTGAGGTCTTGATTTAGCCGTTGCCAGGACAGTCCGACACAGCTACTGTGGATTGCCATGGGGAGGATTCACACTGGAATGGTCAGGTCTGAATACTAGCTTGTCTGGCTTCAAAAACAACATGCACAATGCTCTTGTATAAACTTCCTATCTGAGGATCAGCCTTTCTGGGCCAAAGTCAATTTCACGGAAACTGAAATGCTTCATGCTTTTGGCTTAACTCTTTAGTAACAACATGTCGACTTCAGTGCAAAGACATGCTTTTTTTTTAAAACCACCTTCTACAGCAGAATAAAATCTCCATAAGATGCGCTAATAATTGGCCAGTGCTCTGCTTCTCAACAAAGTAAGTATTACCTTTAGTCCAAGAAAAAAAACATTCCAGCAGATTTGGGTTTTTAGAAAATGCATTATGCCTCATCGCACAGGCCAATTTAAGAGCCATCAAATGTATCATACAAAACCCCTGCTGAATGCAACACCAGCAATTTTGTTGGCATTTTAAACTCTACGGCTGACAGCAGAATAAGTACAGTTCCAAGCCAGCTTCATCGATGCTTCCCTGGTTTCAGCCATTTTCTTTTCAAACAATATGCGACGAAGCGAACAGTAGTTCAACTGAACAAAAAAAAAATCTGAATGCAGATTTTATTATAATCATTCTGTGAAGCCACTGACACAGGTCAAACAAGAGTACCTGCAGATTTCAATTGCAGGTCATTCAGCAGCATGTCATTCCAAAAAGAAATGAAAACACATCATTAAAAAAAAATTCCCTCAATCTAATGAGACACTGAATTTATTACTTTAACTTGCTAATTTCACCCTATTTACAACTTTCCCAAATTTCACTGTGGATTTGTGCCTTCCAATCCATTGTTGCTATTTGTGTTCTCGGCACCATGTTTAAACTTCTGGATGCGGGGTGACCTTTGAAACTTCTGTAATATTGTCATGTTTTCTGTAATAGAACATCTGCAAAAATGATTCCCTGCTTGTTTCCAATACAACAGGCTATACAGTGTAGCAAAAATTACAGAACTCTATCTTTTTGTTCATTGAAATTTCCCTTACAGGTAGGACACCCCTAAATATTAGGTTTCTTCTCTCCTGGTATAATATCTGTTTCCATGTTGTTACCTGGGGATATCATCAATGGTTTCACATGCAGTGTTGATACTGAAATATTAACAACTGCTCTTTCAAAATAGGAAACATGGGAATGTACAACACCAGGTAAAGATCATTTTAGGTCCATTACATCAGCCCCAGAGTTTGGAATAAATCCTACATTCATTTGTAGTCCCAATACAGTTCACAAGAAAGACGACTGGGCCATCTTAATTCAAATATCCTGAAAAATTCTATGCCTCCCCAATAATTGTTCCTTAATTCCAGGTTTCTGCCTCGACCACACTGACCCCGAGGGTCCATTCCATTGTGTTCATCATTTTCTGGGTGAAGAATTTCTTGACATCTGTCCTAAAGTTACTTTACACTATTTTGAACTTGTCCCACTGTTCTACTCCCACACTTTAATATGAAGAGATATTTCTCATTAATGTTTCCATGCCGGTTACTATCTTATACACCTTGATAAGATCACCTGCAAATCTCATCCCTTCCAGGCTTAAAACCCCAAGTGTCTTGACTCGGACCCCTGACACTAAGCTGCATCATTATGCAAGAGGGTCAGTAACCCAGAGGACACAGCTTTAAAGTGATTGGCAAAAGAACCAGAGGAGAATATTTTTACGCAGCGAGTTGTTGTGATCTGGAACGCGCTGCCTGAAAGGGCGGTGGAAGTAGATTCAATAGTAACTTTCAAAAGGGAATTTGATAAATATTTGAAAAGGAAAAAGCTTGCAAGACTATGAGGACAGAGTAGGGACATGGGACTAATTGAATTTGCTTTTTAAAAGGGCCAGCATTGAGATGATGGGCCAAATGGCCTCCTTCAGTGCTGTATCATTCTGTGATTTCTATGCTAATTTAAACAACGAGCAGACCTGTGATTTGAATACATGCGTTGATTTGGAGTCAATTATTTAGCAGCTTGAGTTATCCAGATATTAATACGTAGTATGCAGTTTTGTACATTTCTTCAAGCGAAAAGAATTCGGTGATCTTAAGTTCTCCAAGTGTGCAGAATAAGGTGCATAATACAATTCTGTTGAAATCTGGCAGTAAATGATACTAAATTGTTAACCTAGCTTGAAGAAACTACAAAGACTGTGTGTTTCAAATAGAAGTGTTACAGCAGTGCCATGAAGATATTCTTCAGAGATTATGTTCCAGGTAAGGCACTTTGTTGGAATGATCTCGGGAGATCTTCACATTGCACCTGCCCCATGCAGGATCTTGAGCTCAGAGACCTGCAAGTGCTTGATGTTATCACCTGAAGCAAGTGAAGAAATATTCCATTCCCTAGCTGTTAACAGCATGCATACCCACAAACAAAACAGAAACCATTACACATTCTTCCAATCACTAAAGCCATCTGTAAAGTTAAAAGGAAACTCCAGACACCGACATATCTTCTATTCAATACACATCAAGCTCCTCTAGTATTTAACCCCTACCACTGATTTACTTTTATCATTTCATCTACACAGCAGAAACAGGTTTCAAAGTCTCCAGTTACTGAAGGCAGCCATTAGCTGGTTTGAGAGATTGCTCGCAGTTCTGTGATAAGCTGATGGGTCACACCACTTACTGCTAGCTGCAATTACATGGAAATCTTAGAAGTTTTAAGCATTTTTTCTTGCCGCAGATGGCCAGCACATGACCAACTCATACTTTGCTTAATACAAAAGAGTTTTGCAACAAAATCTGCTGATTTTAGAAAAAAAATAGCAGTTTCTGCTTTGGCTGCAGTCGGCAATCCAGATGCAAATTGTGCCCAAAATTGTGCTAACTTTCCCAAGTGAATTTTCTGCTCAAGTTTCCGTTCAAGCTCACTTGCATCGTGCTGAGAGTAAAATCTTCCATGAACCGTGCAATCGAGCAGTGTTTTTTAAAGTTTTGCATTTTAAAAACCTTATTTGATATATTCAAAAGTGGAAACTTGGTGCAGTTTGAGTTCATACAGCTGAAAATGGGTTTAACCACAAAAAAAAGCATTTTTCATTAATGTCTTTCCACCACTTGTGAGTAACTCGAATTTAAATAACTAGAAATGACTTTTAAAAAGACACAGAGCCATTTACTAGTTACACTGGGGTATATTAGCTAGTTTCTGAGTAAATTTAAAACAAAAATTATATTTAAAAGCAATGTTTTTTAAACCAGCGCAAAAGGTGTCAGAAACTTGATTTGCACAGGATGTAATTTGCACTTGAAATTCCTATATTTTGTGCTGGTTTGGACAATTTTGAGCAAATCTCTCTCTGGTGTAAACTCCTGGCTCTGATGTTCTGTCATTTGATTTTACCTCGGACAATTGAACTGAGGAATTCTCGACTCAGTGAAAAATGAACAGGTTCCAGGCGAAACTTTCAATGGATAGGAAAATAGGGAGGGGTGCGTAACTGCTGGACAATTCAGTATTGCCCCTTTCACAGCACTGCTGAATTTAAAAGTTTCATGCTTATATTCTCCATTCCTGATGCCACACAATTAACGATCATCAAATTCAGCCCCAACATCAACATTTCTTTCTTATAAAATAAATAGATGGAAATAGTTTTCTTTCCAATGTAAGTGAGATGATTGGATATTTTTTTAGAGATACAGCATTGAAACAGGCCATTCGGCCTACCGAGTCTGTGCTGACCAACAACCACCCATTTATACTAACCCTACAGTAATCCTATATTCCCTACAACCTACCTATACTAGGGGCAATTTACAATGGCCAATTTACCTATCAACCTACAAGTCTTTGGCTGTGGGTGGAAACTGGAGCACCCGGCAAAAACCCACGTGGTCACAGGGAGAACTTGCAAACTCCGCACAGGCAGTCTCCAATTGAAAACAGAAAGTGCAGGAAATATTCAACAGACCAATTAGCAGCTCGAGAAAGAAAAGACAGGATTTTGACAATTTTGGACACGTAATCCTTCATTGAAGCTTGCACTTTTCCTTTTTGTTTTACCGATTAAGTGAATTTGTGCACAGCAAGATAAGAGACATCAATATCCGAGGCAAAGCAAGGGGACTACACTTCAAAAATACCTTGGTTCTGCAGCTATTAATACCTTCACTCAACCCAATCTATCAATTATAGTTTTGAAATTTTCAATTGACCCCCAGCCTCAACAGTTTTTTGAGGGAGAAAGTTCTAGATTTCCACTACCCTTTGTGTGAAGAAATGCTTCCTGATATCACCCTTGAACAGCCTAGCTCGAAACCACACTGTTAATTCATAGGATTATGGAATGGTACATCACAGCCATTTGGCCCATTGTGCCTATGCCAGCTCTTTGAATCCCACAGCCCTCTTAATTCCCCTTTGAATTCAATACCAGTTTGTACTGAGCTATGGATAGGTTTATCTTAAGCCCTCTCGTCCACTAGGAGCTGTGCAGAAATCACGCAACCTCATATGAAATAGATCCCTACCTGCTAACAATGAAAACACAGGGCTGAATTTTACTGTATACCGGCAACTTCCAACAACAGGTCGAAAGCGGGAGGTGACCCTGCTTCAGTGGGACCTGGAGCAGCATATTACTAGTGACAGCCAATTAACAGACGACCTGCTCCCAAGAGCTGCCGGCCCATTCAGAGGGCAGGCAGCTCAGCAGTGCCACCACAAGGGGTGCAGCTCCAGGGAGAGGGTGCCTCAATGGTGGGGAATCCTCAAAGAAAGTTGAAGTAGGTTGGGGGAAGCCGGGACCTGGCAGCTGCGCCCCGGCAATCGGTGAAGGGTGGGGGTTGGAGTCAATGGAGCAACGGAGGTGCCATTGTTGCGAGCACGGCCATTGCTGCCATGGGACCCACCCTGAGCCATGGAGCGCCCATAAAGGAGGGAACCCCTCTGGGAGTCTGCCAGGTTTTACTGGCTGGTCTCCCCACGTGGCGGTGGGCCCTCTCGAGACGGACAAAATGCCCGCGGAAGCAAGAAGTCACCCCTCATTGGCCACTTAAGTGGCTCAATTGGCACTTGACGAGCAGCCATGCTGTCAAATTTCCCACCAGTGGCAAAATGCCACGGCAGTGGGAAGATGTCGGTCTCCCCTCCTGATGCCTTCCCCCACCATTTTGTCAGCTCTCCCACTTCCCAATCCACTACCAATGGGCTGGTAAAATCCAGCCTAGAGTTTCACCTGCCACTGATCTTGAAAAGCTCTGAAGGTAGCAGGTACTAATCCTGTAGGCTGTGACTCAGTGGGTAGCATTTTTACCTCTAATTCCTAAGGTTTTTGGTTCAAGTCCCATTCCAGAGACTTGAGCATAAAAATCTAGACTGACACTCCAGTGCAATGCTGTGCTGCTGTTATTTGGATAAGATGTTGGGCTGAATTTTACCAGAGCACTACGCTCCGCGGCAGCACGCTATGAAGTTACCAGCCATCCGACACGGAGGTGCCGCCGCACAACCCCCGCAATATTACACGCGGGGACTCATTTAAATGGAGGGGTCGGAGTGGATGCCCTGATGACGTAGAGGGGGTGGCCGCTGTGTCCCGGCAATGGCGTCCAACGCCATCGTGCAGGCACGACACCATTTTTAAAGGGCTTCAAGCCCATAGCAGAAATTTTACATTTTTAAAGGCATATTAAATTTAATTTGTTTTTAATAAATAATTAGAAGATGGAGGCCCTTTCCCAACCCCCAATGGCCTTTTCATTGCCCTTTATTCTGAAAACTTATTTTATTCCCAACCCAAACTTCCCCCCCCAACCTTCTCAGATTTGCCCTTCAACCCCTTCCCACCATCCCCACAGCCAATAAAAAGTGTTTTCCCCGCTCCCCCACCCACCCGCCCTGATAATTTTATTCCTCCCCCCTCCCTACCAGTGTCTCGGAGTTCTGAAGGCACGCGGGTTGCGGCAGCTTGAACATAAAAATCAACGTGGGACGGCCGCCGTCGGCAGGTAAGTTGATTTGCATTTCATTAATGCTCATTTAAATATGTAGATGCAGGCTCTGCCGCTTGGCAGCGGGGGGGGGGGGCGGAGGGGGGGTGGTGCTACACTAAGGCCTTGCCACTGCCGATAACAACACCAGGGGTTGAGGCGGGGGTCTTGCGGCAGAATTTTACTGGCTCCCCCACCACGACCCCTGACTTCCAAGGGTGGTAAAATTCAGCCCGTTATAACCAATATCACTGTCTGTCCTCTGAAGTGGATATAAGCGGCACAGTGGCGCAGTGGTTAGCACTGCAGCTTCACAGCTCCAGGGACCTGGGTTCAATTCTGGGTACTGCCTGTGTGGAGTTTGTAAGTTCTCCCTGTGACCACGTGTGTTTTTGCCGGGTGCTCTGGTTTCCTCCCACTGCCAAAGACTTGCAGGTTGATAAGTAAATTGGCCATTGTAAATTGCCCCGAGTGTAGCTAGGTGGTAGGGAATATGGGATTAATGTAGGGTTAGTATAAATGGGTGGTTGTTGGTTGGCACAGACTTGGTGGGCTGAAGGGCCTGTTTCAGTGCTGTAAATCTTAAATAAATAAAAAGAACACATAGCATGACTTTGAAGAAAAACAGGGGAGTTATCCCTAGTGTCCTGGCCAATGTTTATCCCTCAATCAATCAACATCACTAAAACAAATTGTTTCATCATTGTCACATTGCTGTTTGTGGGAGCTTGCTGTGTGTAAATTGGTTGCCATGTTTCCTATATTACAACATTGGCTGTAAAGCACCTTGGGACATCCTGAAGTTGTGAAAGGTGCTAGATAAGTGCAGTTTTTTTTCCAGGTTACTCATTGCCTCGTAACATTTATAATTTTTAATTGTACAAGTAAAGAAAATAAGGTTTCGAGGCAGTGCCTTTATTTCTGCCATTACAGCTGGTAATAAACTATTGTTCACCCTGCTGAAAGTTATGACAAAGGCTCCTGATGAACTTTGTAAAGTGGTTACTATCGAGAAGGTGGAAAATCTTTCCCAAAGATAACAGTGGGGCATGGCAACAGGTAATTGGAGGCTTGTGTGTATCAAATAGGATTTGCCTGCAATATGGAGATTTCAGTTTACCGTGTTAAATCAGTAAAATAAATCAATCAGCTTGACATCATAGAGTCATATGGCACAGATGGAGGCCATTTGGCTCATCGGGTCCATGACAGCTCGTTGTAGAGCAATCCAGTCAGTCCCATTTCCACCCCTCCCTCCCCCCCGCAACCGTCCATATCCCCGTACCCTTCAAGCTAGTTAACTTGACCATGGCACTGCAATGCATAGATTCTTCATTTGTCTGGACGGAAGAGTGCTTGTAAAACTGAATTAGGATACAACACTGAAGCCTGCATTTTATTTGCTGAAGGACAGGCATACAAACTGTGTAAAGGGAATACACCTGTCTATAATAATCCCATGAGCAAAGGTGCTGTCGTCATGATGTAAACCTAGAACTGTGCAGAACACTGAGGCATATCTGATCAGAAAGCTGTGCTTTTCGTTTAGTTTTTGTGATGATATCACATGACCAAGGTTTATTTTAAACCTTTGACAGAACATGAGAGATTACAGTTATGGAGAAAGTTTGAACAGGTCGGGCATTTTTTTCTTTAGAAAAGTGAAGATTTAGGGGTGACTTGATAGAGGTCTTTATTATTCTGAATGGGTTGGATAGGGTAGATGTGGAGAGAATGTTTCCACTTGTGGGAGAATCCAAAACTAGGGGCCATAAATACAGGATAGTTACTAATAAATCCAATAGGGAAATAAGGAGAAATTTCTTTACCCAGAAAGTGGTTAGAATGTGGAATTCACTATCACAGTTGAGGCAACTAGCTTAGGTACTTTCAAAAGGAAACTAGATGAGTTGCCTGGTCTGGAGGGCATTAGCTATGAGGAAAGGTTGGAAAAACTCAGATTGTTTTCACTGGAACGACGGAGGTGGAGGGGCGACATAATAGAGGTTTACAAAGTTATGAGCGGCATGGACAGAGTGGATAGTCAGAAGCTTTTTCCCAGGGTGGAAGAGTCAGTTTCGAGGGAACATAGGTTTAAGGTGCAAGGGGCGAAGTTTAGAGGGGACGTGCGAGGCAAGTTTTTTACACAGAGGGTGGTGAGTGCCTGGAACTTGCTGCCAGGGGAGGTGGTGGAAGCAGATACGATAGCGACGTTTAAGAGACATCTTGACAAATATATGAATAGGAAGGGAATAGAGGGATATGGGCCCCGGAAGTGCAGAAGGTGTTAGTTTCGGCAGGCATCAAGATCGGCGCAGGCTTGGAGGGCCGAATGGCCTGTTCCTGTGCTGTACTGTTCTTTATTCTTTGTTCTTTGAGTACATGAGAGAAAAAAGAATAGAAAGATATATTGAAAGGCTGAGTTGTAGATGGAATCAGAGGAGACTCAGGTGGACTATAAACACCAGCATAGACTAGTTGGGCCGAATGGCCTGTTCCTGTGCTGTACATTCTATACAATTCTGTGTAATTTGATGATCAAAATAATTGTTTGTAACATCTGCACTGAAATCCTATATCAGGCTGTATTTGCATTACTGCTTCAAATTTTTGATTTACGTATGGTTATTTGTGGGATTAAAATCATCCTGACGCAGTTGTGAGTTGGAATATGGATGAGTTAAAAACATTTAGCGTTTAAGGCATTCTGAAGAACAAAATGTCCTCTTTCAAAGTACTGCTACAAATGACAAATTCTCCTTTGTGTTAAATGAGGAAAGTTCTTCATAATTCAGACATTGCCTTTTTAACAAATAATATATCCTAGTGCAACACTGCAGCTCATTTTGGAAAGAAATCTGCAGTGTCTGTGCCAGTAATTATATTTGCTTTATTAAATTTATTTATTTTAGAATTTGTAAGGACCGACTTTCTTTATTCATTGTGATCAGTTAAGCAGAAAGTATTTAGCACTTTGAAGTGTGATAGTGGCATTCTTTGCAGGAATTGCAGCTGAAAGAGTTTAAAAAGAAAATTTTAGAAAAGAATCACTGGTTTTCTCATATCCTAAGTAGAACTTTTCCAAATGAACATTGATTGTTAATCTGAGTGTTGGCCAAATGTCACTGGTACAGAATCGACTTTAACTTTTTTTGCACGTGGCTGCACACAGACTATTTAAATGGCTTATAGCTGCAGGAATGTTTGCTAAATCTGTAACGTGCTTTAATGAAGAACAGCAAGAGAATGTATTACATATCTGAACTATACTGCCATTGGGCCTTGGTGGTTGTGAGGATGATAGTGGAATCTGTTTCAATCTCAAAAGGCCAGCCATTCCTGTTTTAGCCCACAAGGGTTACAGCAACATCTTTGGTCCCAAGCCAAAACTTTGAAAGGCTGTATTTTTTTTAGTCTATTTGAAGAATTCTGTATCCCACTTTAGTTCCAGAGTGCAATGTTCAACATTGGGTTTAGAAGGCTTATTGTTCCAGTCCTATGAAGCCAATGATGTGGACACAGCATCAGTGATAGTTCATCATTTTTTTACCATGTGCCTGCCTTAAGCTGGGTTTTCCATGTTTATGCTTTTGGCTAGGGCAGTTCATTATTCTGTCATTAACACTCTCTCTGCACTAATACTTTGTCTTTCACCATTCGCACACCATTCGCACACTCTCTTTGCCTTTGCCCCATGACCTCCTTGTCAGTTAATTTCTCCGGCCCTCTGTCCTATCACGCACCTTCCCTTTTGTTCTCTTCCCCTCCACCCCCACTTTACTTTCTTAAAACTTATTACATTTCTAACCTTTGCCAGTTCTAATGAAATGTCACAGACCTGAAACGTTAACTCTGCCTCTCTCTCCACAGATGCTGCCAGACCTGCTGAGTATTTCCAGCACTTTCTATTTTTATCACTGATAGTCTTTTGTCTTCTGGTGTTGATACAAAACTCTTTGGTGTTGAATTTAAGTGCCTTCGCCTGGTATTACCGAGATGGCAATGGCCTCAAAATGGCACAGGCAGCCTGACAGCACCATCGACATTATATGGGGGATAGCAGCATAGTGATTATGTTAGTGGACTGGTAACCCACAGGCCTGGACTAATGATCCAGAGCACATGAGTTCAAATCCCATCACACCACCTGTACAATTTAAATTCAGTTAATTAAATAACATCTGGAATTAAAAAGCCAGTCTCTGTAATGATGACCATAAAACTATCAGATTGTTGAAAAACCCCAACTGGCTCACTGATGCCCTGTAGGGAAGGAAATCTCCTGTCCTGGTCTGGTCTATATGTGCTTGACTCTTAACTGGCTGAGTGAGTCACACAGTTGTCTCTCAAGGGCAATTAGAGATGGGCAATAAATGCTGGCCTGGCCAGCGACTCCCAAATTCTGTGAATAAATACAAAAGACACCTGCCATGTAGATATACACAGGACAGAAGGTGAATTGGTGAGTGTATGCATTCTCGTTCTTCCTTGGTGGGACTAGAGCAGTGCCTGTATTACTGCAATCAAGAGTAATATGGTGCCAGACAGCTTTTGAATATTGTATTTCCTTTCCCCCAAATACTTGACGAGCAGTTCAGGAGCTAAGAAATAGACTGCAAAATTATGTGCATCTCCAACTCAGTTTTCTTACTGGCATTTCAAGACGCGAATAAAACAAATTGTCTAGGCTTCGCATGAGAACAACCCACAGAATAGTTACCAGGTTGATAGGGAGACAGCACTGTTTCTAATCCCAAAGAAACAAGAAATGGCAGTTCATAATTACAGGAACAATTATTAATGTATTTTGTATTTGACCAAAATTGCATTGTGTACCAGCTGTGGCTCAGTGGGTAGCACTTTCACTTCTGTGCCAGAAGATTGTCAGCTCAAGCTCACAATATTTATGGCCAACATTTATCCCTCAAACAAAACCGCTAAAACAGATGACCTGGTTATTTATCTCATTGATGATTGTGGGAGCTTGCTCTGTGAAAATTGGTTGCTGCATTTCCTGCATTACATAAGTGACTACACTTCATTGGCTGTAAAATTCATTGGGATGTCTTGAGGTCATGAAGGGTGCTATATAAATGCAAGTCTTTATTTTCTCTTTCTTTTATTGTGAACGTTCATTTGTAACTAAGAGCATTTCTATGTGTAGAATTATTCTATTCTAGCACAGAACACCACACGTCCTCAAAAGTGCAATCTCCAGGCAGAAGCATGGTAACAAAGTTATCTATCAGAATCAAAAAAAAACATAACTGGATATAAAGCAACTAAGAAAGGACAATTGACCTGGAGAAAGTGCAAAAGAAGATTTATAAGAATGGTGCCAGAACTGAGAGATTAAAGCTATCAGGAAAGATTGAATAGTTTGGGGCTTTTTCTTTAGAAAGGAGATGTAGAGGAGATCTGATAGAGGTCTGTAAAATGATGAATGGGTTGGACAGGATAGACGTGGCAAGAATGTTTCCACTTGTGGGAGAATCCAAAACAAGGAGCCACAAATACAGGATAGTTACTAATAAATCCAATAGGGAAATATGGGGAAATTTCTTTACTCAGAGAGTGGTTCGATGTGGAACTCGCTACCACAGGAAGTGGTTGAGGTGAATAGTATAGATGCTTTCAAAAGGAAACTGGACGAGTACATGAGAGAAAAGGGAATAGAAAATTATACTGAAAGGCTGAGATGAGGCAGATGGAAAGGGAGGAAACTCGTGTGGATTATAAACACCAGTATACAAGTAGTGTTGATATTTGTCATGCACCAATTTTAAATAACATCAGAAAGCATCAATTCCAATTGGCACACTCTGACTATTACAGTGAAAAGATTGTGTGTTACATTGTGTATCTGCCCATTCTCACCAACATCAATGTTGCTGCCCAAGTACAACCAACTAGGGACGTGGTTATGTTGAGTTTTTTCAAAGGGTGTGTTGCTTGATTGGGATTGCAGATTCGGTACAGAAACATTCCTTTCCCTTCATGGTTTCCTCATCTAACTAGAATATTTCACCCAGCGTCTCTAGGGATACCAATCATACAACATTACAAATTTGAGATGAAGTGCCATTTCCGCTCTGTGGAAATCTGCTGAAAATTTTTATAAGTTCTGAGAGAATTTATTTTGATAATATATGGGGAATATTTTCCTGGGTCTACTTTCAGACACACTGGATCGGAAAATTTGACAGGTTTCTGTCGGGATGTACGTTCCGAATCACCGGATTGTTCAATATTGGCTGTACCCAGGAGAGCCTGGGAAAATCTATCCTATATCTCAGGAAATCTTGGAGACAGTTTTTCCTCACTTCAGCGTGTTTTCTCATCGATGGAACAAGTACACAACATGTTGTGAATTATAAAAAGGAACCTGATAGAGGGGATGTAAACCAGTAGACTCATTGATGAAATGAATAGCAAATTGATAAACCATCGCATCTTCCATGCATTCATGCAGAACAGCAATTTCACATCATTAAATCGCAATATTTCGCATTTTCCTTTGGCCAGATTTTTTTCAAGTAGGGCAACATGAGCACTTGTTCATAAGGAGAAAAATAAAACGGAGGAGCAGATTAAAACAAAGAATATTTCTTAATCTGCTTGTAACGGACTCATGGGAACATAGAGGGCCATTCAGCCCCACAAGCCTATTCTGACATTCAATTAGATCCAGAGTAGCATTAACAGTGCCCTGAGAATGGCTTTCCTGTGGATGATGAATGGTGTGTAGCACAGAGATCAGAAGAGGGAGTAAATAATAATAAATTCTAAAACGTCACCTTTTCAGTCTTCTCTAAGAGAATGTAGCGAGGGAAAATAAATGCTCGCTATTAGTTTGAATAGGCATCATGATTCCAAATGTCACTATCGGTTTATGTTACAGGGAGGTATGGAGGAATGGCCTGTTCTTATCAGCACCAGTGCACTCAACCCATTCTAGCATTACAGATTTCTGGAAGAATTGTTACAAGCACTTTTATTTCCTTTGCCACCAAATGGAGTTATTAGGAATAAAGAATTATTAACTGTTTATTTGGGAGAGTCACTTCGACCATTGGAATACTTAATGTGCCCTTCGGAAAGTAGTGCTGATAGAGAGCACTAGGAATAAGATTCCCTTCTTCCCTTGATTTATTTTACCAGCCCGCCAACGTCGGGGGTCATTGCCAGGGGGGGTGGGGGGGGTTGCCTGGAAAATTCTTCCGGGGGAGGCCCGCCTCGACTGCCGCCACTGAGAAGGCCTCGCTGCATTTTACTGGCAGCGGCGAAGCCTCGGTGCGGCCCCCCCCCGCTGCTCAGCTGCAGGGCCTTCATTTTAATATTAAAATTAATCAAAAAACTTGCAAATAAATCTACCTGGTCCCGACGGCCGCCCCCGTGCCAATATTCCGGCCGCCGGCCAGACCTCCTGCACTTTTGGCTGTCCGCCCGGGCATCCGAGGCATGACACCGGTGGGGAGCGTGGAGCAGTGAAATTCTCAGGGCTGGGGCGGCGGGGGTGGGGGGGGGGGGGGATTGGGGAACAGTCTATTGATTGGCGGGGGGGATAGTGGGAAGGGGTTCAGGTTTAAAGTTAATAAAGTTTGGGGGGAAAGGTCGGAATCTGCATAAAAGCCTTTTGGGGGGGAATGGGAAATTGATGAATTGATTCTTCCTTGATGGTGTGGGTGTGGGGAGTGTAAATATTATTACATGTGTAACTTTAAATTTGAACGTTTGTTCCCTTTAAAAATGCAAATGCCAGTGAAGGGCTTGAAACTCTTTAAAAATGGTGATGGCGACAGCGTGCTGGCACCGGACGCCATTGCTGGGGATGGAGTGGGCATCCCCCTCTCCGGCATCGGGGGCAGCCGTTCTACCCTGTCCATTTAAATGAGCCCCCGTGTGTAATATCGTGGGGGCTCAGCGACAGCGGAGTTGCCCGGGCAGACCACCGAGATCAGAGCATGCCACTGCGATTTGTGGCGCACTCATTAAATTCAGCCCCTAGAATATTAATGTGTAGTACTGTAAAATGTTAAAAAACAACAGCATAATGCAAACAAACACCCACATTTTTTTCAAAAAGGCAACATTTTAAATAAATATTTACTTAAAAATGAAGCGCCAATCAGGGTAAGAAAAAGCACAATTTGTTTTCTCTGATGTTCTTCGGCTTTTCATTGAGCTCTTCGAAAGAGCTGACACAAGCTTGATGGGCCAAATACCCTCCTGTTTGCTGTACTGTTCTGTGATTCCATGTAAAAAGGAGGTCTCTTGATCTTACAAAGCAGACTGCAAACTTGACTCTTGGCTTTGAGTACAACTGTTACAGTGCAATCTGTGTTTTCTTGTGGTGTGGAAACTATTTATTATTTTAACACTGTGAGTTGTGTGAAGAAGCCAATGGTCAATGCTCAAAATGGGCAGTTATTTTTCGGCAGCAGCATTCTGTTAGTTTTAGACAGAATTGAGCTTTCAACAGCTCCCAACTGCATTACACTTATTTTACACTAACGAGGTAGGGGGAAGTGCAACTGCCACAATAGTTAAGTGAATTGTCAAATATTTTCAGTGTTGAATTGACACAGCAAACAGGTCAAGGACACCTACCTCATTTTCTTTATGGCAGAGTGACAGGAACCATTGATTCTCTCCAAGAGTTTAGTATCCTGAATAGCTTTTACTCACTGCTGCACTTTTACTAGTTGATTGCTTGTATTCACTAGTCAAAATATGACAGTGATCTATGGAATTGCAGTCCTCAGCTATACAGTACATCATCTCTCCAACACACAAAGAGCAAGCTAAAGAAAGGGCATATCATAATAAGCATCTTCAAGATCCTTTTTCCATTAAAGGAGAAGGCAACTTTTAGTAATTATTTTCAGCAGTAAGTACTTGTCTCCATCCACTTCTTTTTTAATAAACTGTAATGTTTCTTTGTGGATAGTGGAACAGATACATTCTCTGAACCAAAGCCAACAGAATCCCCTCGGAGAGCGTTTGCTCCCTATCACTGGTGTCAGTATGATTGGTCCATTACAGACAGATTACTAGCTCTTGTTTTCTTTTTCTTTTCTCTGTCTCCACTGAGTATTTCAAAAGCAAGATACTGCGGATGCTGGAAATCTGCAAGTGTTGGAAATACTCAGCAGGACAGGTAGCATATGTGAAGCGAGAAACAGTTAACATTTCAGGTCAATGACTTTTGTCAGAGCGGGTAAAAATTAGAGATGTAACAGATTTTAAGCAAGTACAGAGACAGGGATGAGGGGAGGAAAAATCAAAAGAGATGGTCTGTGATAGGGTGGAAGGCAGGAGCAATGATGAAAGGGATGATGGTGCAAGGCAAAAGGGGATGGTAATGCAACAAGTAAAGAAAAACAATGGGTCTAGAGACTAGAACTGTGCACAGTCTCTAAGTGTGGTCTAACCAAGGTCACAGAGTCACAGAATTGTCACAGCACAGAAGGAGGCCATTTGGCCCATCGTGTCTGCTCCAGCTCTCCGAAAGAGCAATTCACCTAGTGCCAAACCCCCACCTTCTCCCCGTAGCCCTGCACGTTCTTCCTTTTCGGCTAACAATCCAATTTCTTCTTGAATGCTTCAATTGAACCTACCACACTCTCAGGCTGTGCATTCCAGATCCTAACCACTCACTGCATGAAAAAGTTTTTCCTCATGTCACTTTTGCTTCTTTTGCCAACTACTTTACATCTGTGCACTCTCATTCTCGATCCTTTCACGAGTGGGAACAGTTTCTCCCTATCTACTCTGTCCACACTTCTCATGATTTTGACTAACTCTATCAAATCTCCTCTCAACCTTCTTTTCTCCAAAGAAAACAGTCCCAACTTTCTCCAATCGGTCCACATAACTGAAGTTCTTCATCCCTAGAACCATTCTCATGAATCTTTTCCGCACTTCTCTAATGCCTTCACATCTTTCCTAAAGTGCGGCACCCAGAACAGGACACAATACTCCAGTTGAGGCCGAACCAGTGTTCTGTGCAAGTTTAACATAACTTCCTTGCTTTTGTATTCTATGCCCCTATTAATGAAGCCTAGGATACTGTATGCTCTATTAATCGCGCTCTCAAACTGTCCTGCTACCTTCAATGATTTATGCACATATACACCCAGGTCTCTCTGCTTCTGCACCCCCTTTAGAAATGCAAACTTTATTTTATGTTGTCTCTCTGCGTTCTTCCTACCAAACTTCTCTGCATTAAATTTCATCTATCACTTGTCCGCCCATTCCACCAACTTGTCTACGTCCTTTTGAAGTTCTACACTATCCTCCTCACGGTTCACAATGTTTCCAAGTTTCATATCATCCGCAAATTTTGAAATTGTGTCCTCCACACCAAGGTCTAGGCCATTAGTATATATCAAGTACAGCAAGGGTCCTAACACTGACCCTTGGGGAATTCCACTATAAACCTTCCTCCAGTCTGAAAAACATCCATTAATCATTATGCTCTGTTTCTTGTCACTCAACCAATTTTGTATCCATGTTGCTCCTGTCTATATTTAGCATAAATAACTTGGAGATTTGAAGGAAAGATTAACCATATGAATCTTTTATCTTCTAGGTTGCCATGATAAAAATGAAATAAGTAAATCACAAATGTGTTTTTTTCCTCTAATTTTACAGACTTGCCCTCTTTCTGAGAGTCTTACTGTTGTTGCAAAGTGAAACTGCTTTATACTAGTCCTCCTTTCTCTAATATAACTGCAGTCTTACTTTCAATATTATAAAACCGTGGTATTTGCATTGGCGATAACTGGTGAAAATGTGGGTAAACAGTAAAGTGTACACACACTGTTAAACCACAGTGCAGTATCATGATGTCAATGTGCAGGTTAACGACTGCTCATTTAACATTCAGCTCTTTCAACTTAAAGCCTAGAGAAGGAGAACTTTGAAGTGATTGTAAGTGTGTTGAATAATTATTAGTCGGCAACTAACCAAAATAAAGTGAAATCGTGATCAAAACAACATGAATCCACATGTAAAAACTAGCTTGATAGAATGGTATATTGCCTCAGCTCACCTGTTATTGAAACCCTCATCCATGCCTTTGTTATCTCTAGACCTGTGTTATGAAGCTGGACTTTGTAGTATGATTATGTTTTTAAAACTATGATTTTTAATGCAGTATAAAAAGGATTCGGAGGAGACATGTGACCTCACACCAAGTCTGTCCAGAAACAAGCCAGGGATCTTGGTTACCATGAACATAAGGAGCCCAGAACAAGGATCCTTTTGAAAGCAGAGTGCAAGGTTGTAAGACCTGACAGACAATGGGTTTCGCTCTCCCAGACTCTCAAATCATAAACAGGGAGCCAGGGGCTGAGAAAATGCAAATTTGAGTTATAATTGCTAACACCAGGAAACAAAGGAAGGCCCAGGTGGTTTTGATATGGCCTTATGGGCTCTGAATATTGTTAAAGGAGAACGACTATTGGCTTTGATTCTGGATAAATTCAACAGGCTTTCCTAAGTCTAACAGGCTGTAAGGAAGAAAGGAAGACACTAAGAAATCAGCAGGAGCTGTAGAGCCTCAGAAGAGAGACAGAGTACAACTGCTCACAGATCACCGATACAGCAAAAGGCTACTAAGAATTGACCCAGATTATAAAGTTGAAGTTTGCGGAGGGGAAAAGACCAACAGGGTCACCAGAGATTGCCTTATCAATGGAGGATCAGTTGAGTGTACTCTGAAGACTAGAGCAAAGAGGACATTGGCTTCAAGAAGGACACTGGGAGATCCAACCCATTGCAACTGGGAGGAGTTTGGTACTTTTAACTGCAAAGGTATCTTTTTGCTGAGAACACTGTGTAACATATAAATGTGGTGTGGGGTTTTCAAGTGTTTTTTGAATAAGTTAATGGGAAATACCTTTCTCTGTAATTTAGTGTATTAGCTACCTACTAAGTTCTGTTTAGTTAATGTTGATTTTTGGTTTATTTGTCTTAAAAGTCTTAAAACGGGAAATCTTATTTTGTAATCCTTTAATCGGTCTGGGGAGTTCGTATCTCTTGTTTTCAAAGTTAATGGTCTCAACTGAGGTTGTCCATACACTTGACATCATCCAAACTTCTGCTGCCAGTGTTCCAACTCGCATCAAGTCCTATTCACCCATTACCGCTGTGTTCGTTGACCTATATTGGCTCCTAATTAAATAACACCTCAATTTTAAAATTCTCATCCTTGTTTTCAAATCCCTTCATGGCCTTCCCCCTCTCTACCTCGGTAATCTCATCCAGCCCCACAACCCTCTGAGACCTCTGCACTCCTCCAATTCTGGCCTCTTGAGCATCACCAATTTTAATCACTCCGCCATTTGTAATCATGCCTTCAGCTGCCTGGGCCCTAAGCTCTGGAATTCCCTCTCTAAACCTCTCTGCCCCTCCACCTCTCTTTCCTCCTTTAAGACGCTCCTTTAAATCTATCTCTTTGACTAAGCTTTTGGCCATCTTCCCTTCTTCTTTGGCCTCCTTGTCTCGAACGACAATGGGTAAGCGGCTGGAGGTGGTCAGTGGTTTGTGAAGCAGCGCCTGGAGTGGCTATAAAGGCCAATTCTAGAGTGACAGACTCTTCCACAGGTGCTGCAGATAAAATTGGTTGTCAGGGCTGTTATACAGTTGGCTCTCTCCTTGTGTTTCTGTCTTTTTTCCTGCCAACTGCTAAGTCTCTTCGACTCGCCACACTTTAGCCCCGCCTTTATGGCTGTCCGCCAGCTCTGGCGATCACTGGCAACTGACTCCCACGATTTGTGATCAATGTCACAGGACTTCATGTCATGTTTGCAGACGTCTTTAAAGCGGAGACATGGACGGCCGATGGGTCTGATACCAGTGACGAGCTCGCTGTACAATGTGTCCTTGGGGATCCTGCCATCTTCTATGTGGCTCACATGGCCAAGCCATGTCAAGCGTCGCTGGCTCAGTCGGGTGTATATGTTGGGGATGTTGACTGCCTCGAGGACTTCTGTGTTGGAGATACAGTACTGCCACCTGATGCCAAGGATTCTCCGGAGGCAGCGAAGATGAAATGAGTTGAGACGTTGCTCTTGGCTGACATACGTTGTCCAGGCCTCGCTGCCGTAGAGCAAGGTACTGAGGACACAGGCTTGAAACACTCAGACTTTTGTGTTCCGTGTCAGTGCGCATTTTCCCAACACTCTCTTGTCCAGTCTGGACATAGCAGCAGACGGCTTTCCCATGCGCTTGTTGATTTCTGCATCGAGAGACAGGTTATTGGTGATAGTTGAGCCTAGGTAGGTGAACTGTTGAACCACTTCCAGAGCGTGGTCGCCGATATTGATGGATGGAGCATTTCTGACGTCCTGACTCATGGATGTTCGTTTTCTTGAGGCTGATGGTTAGGCCAAATTCGTTGCAGGCAGCCGCAAACCTGTCGATGAGTCTCTGCAGACACTCTTCAGTGTGAGATGTTACTGCAGCATTGTCAGCAAAGATGAGTTCCCTGATGAGGACCTTCCGTACTTTGGTCTACGCTCTTAGACGGGCAAGGTTGAACAACCTGCCACCTGATCTTGTGTGGAGGAAAATTCCGTCTTCTGAAGACTTGAACACATGTGAGAGCAGCAGGGAGAAGAAGATCCCAAAAAGTGTGGGTGCGAGAACACAGCTCTGTTCACACCACACAGGATAGAAAAGGGGTCTGATATATCCTCTTGCGGCTCAGTGTCATATTTTGATTTATAATGCCTCTGTGAAGCACCCTGGGACATTTGTAACATTAAAGGTGCCATATAACTGCAAGTTGTTGTTGATGTGGATGGATTTGAGTTGTTAACCACCATCTTGAGTTTAGATGTTAAATTGTGGGTTTTCATGGTGAATGAAAATCCATGCATCTGTCAAACACTGCATGACAGGGAGTGCCGATTTGGCCTACCACCTCTTCCAGATTGCTCGAGCGTCTACTGGATTGGCAGAGAGTCTCCCAGAATAATGCATGGATCTCCTTGCCCGTCTAAGAGCATAGACCAAAGTACGGAAGGTCCTCATCAGGGAACTCATCTTTGCTGACGATGCTGCAGTAACATCCCACACAGAAGAGTGTCTGCAGAGACTCATCGACAGGATACCGGCTGCCAGGGAGTGCCACCTGAGACCTTTCTAGCAGATGAAATTAACCCTATTTATTAGTAGCTGATTAGAACGTTGTCTTATAGACTGTAGCTCAGAGAATTACATACCTGATACAATTACAGCATTCCAATATACCTAACCACATATTATTTCCCCTCCCCCATTGCAACAATAACTTGCATCTATATTGTGCCTTTAATCCAGTAAAATGTCTTAAGGTGCTTCACAGAGCGATTACCAAACAGAATTCGACACGGAGCCAGATAAAGGGAGATTAGGATAGATTAAGCAAAAGCTTTGCCAAAGAGTTGGATTTTAAGGAGTGCCTTAAAGAAGGAAAAAGAGGTAGAGGGGAATTGTATTATCAAATTCAAAATAATCCTGAATCTGTGCTTTAATATTCACCACATTACATATAGATCATTCAGTATCAGATTTTACCTGGCTATGAGAACAATTCTAAAAGCCTAATTTGTAAAGGAATGTGAACCGTAGCCACCTATAGCTCCAGTGTGGCATAGACATATCCTCTACAGGCCATAATTGTAGTTACTGTAAGGCAGACCATGCTAAAGGGCTGCTACCCGACCCGAACCCGACGGGACCCGACGACATGTATCGGGTCCGGGTCAGGTCGGGTCGCTCTTCTGGGTCTGGCTTTCGGCTTTTGGGCTCGGGCCGGGTCCGGGTTGGGCCGGACACACAAAATTTGAAAAGCCTGCCTGAGCTGGGAGTCCAGGACATTAAGAAGGGAAACGTGCACCCGGACTCCACAGACTCTGAGTCTGAGCAGTGAGCGAGTGAGCATGTCTATGACGTCATCGTGCTCATGCTGCAGCTTCCTTCCATTCCATCCATCCAAAAGTGGTAACTACAGTGAGTGCACTATGGTCGGGCGCTGGTCGGGTCTGGCGCGGGAAAGAGTGGAAGGAGTCGGGCCAGGTCGGGCTCGGGTCCGATGTGCTTCTGTCGTGCTCGGGCCGGGTTTTTTTACCCAGACCCGAACAGCTCTTTAGACCATGCTATATTAAAAGCAGCTTTGAGCTATGCACCTGAGAGCACCAGGGATGGTTTGAGGTCACTCTTTTTCCATAGGACCTTGAGAGCTGGATTGAAACCTGAGTAAGTGAAGGAAAGACCGTGCACTGACTTAGCTGGTTCCCTAAGTATTTCCAATTGTTTTTTTTTGTTTGAATTGCTGAATGAACAATTAAACAGGTTGTGAATCAAAGATTTTCAAATCGGCTTATTTGATTTGCATTTGTTAAAAATCCACAGCTAAGCATGATCTATTGCCAAGTATAACACTTCTTGGCAAAAGAGTGATGAGTTTGTCAGGAATGAAACCACTGGCTGCAATGGGAGAATCTCACTTCCCCCCAGACACCATCCCCCCACTTGCTGCATGATTGAAGCTGTATCCCTTCCTGTGGCATGTCCTTAATTTGGTGCTAACCAACCCATTGCACTGGAAATCCTTCTGTCACAGAGTGCAAAGGTGTGGACAAGACTTTAACTTGAAGTTTTTGTTTCATTACTTTTTAATCCATGTTGTGCTGGTTTGGCTAATGCAGTTTTCATGAAGGAACCAGGGTTTGCTCTTCTCTCATGTAAGTTTTATATCAAAAATGCAACCGACGTGTAATCTTCAACAATGGAGTTTCGATTTCATGAAGCAAGACTGATAGTCCTTCAGGAGCCATCCTATAAACTCCAGGAGGTCTGCACTGTTGTAAACCGCCTTTGAAATGAAGTTTTATTTTATTTAGGTAAGTAGAGTGCATTTTATAAAAAACATGTTCTTTTGTTAATGTTTTGGAGTCTGCAATGACCTAGGAGAGAATGTGTTGATTGCAATGCAGCTTTAGTAAGTGCCTGACTGCATGAAAATAGTTTCCATGGGGGAGTAATGCTGTACATTGTGAGGAACAGTCAAAGTCATGTCACTACTTTTCAATATTCCAGCAACAAAAGTGACTGATGGGAACTGGGATAATATTTAGGATGCAACATCATGATGTTAGGACTGAGGTGGGAGGAGTGCACTGTTTATTCTAGTCCCACTTCTCCACAGGTCACAACATAGATTTAAATTTTCCCACTTATTGATACAGTCAATCATATACTCTATTTTTCCCAGAATAGAACACACTAACCAGGTTTCTTTAATGAACAACAAAATTATCAGTTTATTATAAAACAGGTCTTAACTAGTAATGAAGTAAAGCACAAACACACAGATTGAAATTTTAAAGCCCCCTTTTTACCTTCATCCCTCACACTCACACCCACATACATACACCGGTTAACCAGAAAAATAAAAGGGATTTTTTAAATTCAGAGCTTTGTTACAGACAAAAAAAAACTTGGGCTGATTACTTTCTCATTTTTGAAGAAAACAGCAGATGAGATATATTGTTCCAAAACTGGCATACAGTCTGGCCTCTGCCTACATGTAGAGAGGTCACTAGGATCTTTTAGAACAATTCTTTTGAGGAGGCGTTGAGAATTAATTTAGCAGGCTTTCTTCAATGACAGGAGACGAGATGAATTGACACAGTGGACTTCTCAGGGTCTTTTAGAGATGCTGGAAAGCAAGCTGGGTTGTGGTCTTCTCTCCTTCTTTCAATTCTTTAGCAGCAGGCTAACTTTATCAGCTGCTCACTCCAGAAGATAAAACACACTGACCCTACAACCAAAAGCTTACAAGTTTTCTCTCTCAGGTGCACACTGCTGCCCCCGGGCTTGTCCTATCGGGGCATGTGACTGACCTTGTTGCCCACATCTTCCCCTGTTAGCAGGATTTCTGTTCTATTTTTAACTTGAGTCATGTGACAACCAGTACATTGTTGTCAAACCAGTTCTTTCAGTGTCCCCTTGATGACTCTCCTGAAAAAGAACTGGTCCAACATTTCTTCAATTTGACCAAGAATTCCTCAAAAAATAACAAAAGAAAAGAATCACTTTCATAATAATAGTAAATGCACACGTGGTGGGGCGGGGGGGGGGGCAGAATTTAGTGAGCCTGTTTGGAGCGGGAATGGAGGCGTGGGAGGGGGGAGCCGGAAAATAGTGATGGATGCGTCCACCTGGAAATCTGACATCATGACATTGGTGCTGGATTTAGCCAGCAGCAGGAAAGCACCAAGGCCCCATTGCTGCCCCAACACGACAGCCATTTAAATTGTTGAACAGTTAGTTTTAATACATTTGCATGCAATTGATTGTGATTCAATGGGGGGTTTTGAGCTAAGCTGACAATGGGCGGCCCTCACATGCCTTCAGATCCCTAGCCATTGGTAGCTGGCTGCACTGAGGGCAAGGCCCCAGTACTGTGATGGGAATGAACAATACTGGATAAGGGAAGAGGGGGGAGTGGAGGGCATGGTCAGCTGCCAATGCTGTGCACTCTGCACAGGTGGGCTTGGTCTTGGGTGGTCAGCACGGGTGGCCATACAGCTGGGTGAAAGGGTTGGGTGGCCATGCAGCTGGGTGAGAGGATTGGCTATCAGTAAGGGTCGCCACTAAGGACCATCGGTGCGTAATCTGAAAGGAGTAGCAAATGCAAAGATACCAGGGAATCTTTGTTTCTCCAAGGACAGCACTCTGGAAGCCTACTGATCACCTGGCATGGGTCTCATACACCCCATCTTTGTGGACCCCCTGTGGCATGATGCAGTGTCTCCAATGGAGGGAAGGCCAGGAGGTAAGAGACAGTCTCATACTTACCCACTTCCAGCCACCATATTTGCCTCTCAGAGTGAAAGCAATAAAAACTTACCTTGAAGCATTCAGTCTGTCACCTCCGTTCTATTAGGGTTCCATGCCTAGTGCCCAGCTCACACACATGCTCTGGCACATCGGAGGCGTTTAAAGGAGGGCTGAACCCAGACTGGCAGCCCACCATGGGAGAAGGGTGACGTCAACATCTCACAATTAAGGCATGAAGGAATAAATATTTTCCACAATGAATGCTAACTACAAAAGCGAATAAACTTTACAGCAGAATACAAATAGAAAATTGCAAGCATCCGTGAAACCCTAAGTGTGCCTAGGTGTTTTTTTTTTAATGTTTTCGAGTGCTTCTACATGGTGTGACCCCTGCACTAGCAGCTGGACTGGAGGCATGTTGCTGATCAGGCTGCCCTTGGGCCTGGGATGACTTCAGCCGCTGTCTTCTGGCTGCCTGAGGCCTGGAGGGCCCCGGCTGCCTGAGGGCTTCCTGCACAAGTGCAGGACTCTCCTCAGGCATTGTGGCTACTGGAGGTGGGCTCACTGGCAGAGCGGCTGAGGAGTCATTGATCACACTCAGAGTGCCCTGAGGGAAGCCCACCAATGTGGCTGTCAGCCTCTCCTCCTCCCTTTCAAAGCTCACTTGAACCTCCCTGCTCACTAGAGGACGAGGAGAGGGAGAAGTCTCCAGGCTCCTGTTCCTTCTCTCACCTTGCCATTGCTGTGTCAAGCTCATGGCCAAAGTTATGGTGTGCAGGTCTGCAAGCATCTATGGGATCTGGCTCTCCATGAGGGTCGCCAACCTCTCAATGGAGGAAGCCATGCACTCACATGCATGGGACATGTGACTTATGAGACTCATGACATGGATGAACTCCTCCATCGTCCGCTCATGGCTGCCCATGACTTCTGGCATCTCTGCCAGATGTTACCTAACCTCTCTCTGCAACTCCAGCATGGCCTGTCCTGTCAACAACAGAGGCTCATCATCACCCTGGGACTCAGCATGGGCCTGGCCACCCAGTCCTCTGACTGTCAGAGGCATCAGCTGTCTCAGCCTCAGCCAGCTGCTCGGGCATGTGTGTGGTGTTCTCACCAGCTTGTGACCCTGAGTCTAAAGCCGAGTGGAAACCCACCGAGGTGAAAGTATCTGTGCTGGCGGAAGGTGCAGGAGAGTCATGGGACAGTGCTTCCTCTGACTGCTCCTCCTCAAAGGTTGACTGCTGTCCCCCATTGGCTTGACACTCCTGCTGACCTGCATGAGAAAACACGAACATATGTGGGTTAAGCTGAGCAGATCTTGTCATGATATCCATGTGTGATCTGTATCTCCAGAAATGTGCTGGATGTCGATGGAAGTCGATCCTCACTCTCTTGCGCGGAGACTCCAGTCTCACCATCCGCTATTGAAGGGTCACTCTGGGTCCCCGTCAACTCCAGTGCTTCACTCTCAGCTACTGAGAGAGGCCGTATGTCAGCAACACCTCCGCCAGTCCGCGAGATCTCCCTCTTATTATGGGTCCGCTTGTCCTGCAAGTGGAAAGAGGGAGACAGTCATATATCACGGGAAGAGATACAGGATAGGTGTGCTAGTGGCAGCCCCTTGTCCCCTGCAGGGCTTTCCTATATGGCTCATCTACACGTCAGCTCTCAGGGGAGGTAATGGGAGGGACCTGTGAAAGATGGCCTGTGGCTCAGAGGCCACCATGAAACTGCCAGGATGTGTTGGTGCCTAACCCACTTTGCCAGCAGCTTTGTGGTGCCTCCCACCCCATGATGGTGTGCAGGTCTGCAAGCATCTATGGGATCTGGCTCTCCATGAGGGTCACCAACCTCCCGTGTAGTCACATCCAATCCCAAAAAAGAGAATGGTATGGAGCAGTCACCTTGCAGACCGAACAAGGTCATTGACCATCTTGCAGCTCTGGACCCATGTTTGGGGGATGAATCTGTGGCTGCTGACCTCCCCTGCGATCTCTAACCAGGCACACTTGGTCAGGCGGGAGGACCTCTTCTTACCATCTCTGGGGAAGATGACCTCCCACCTTTCCCTTGCAGTCTGGAGCAGAATCTCAAGGGAGGCATCAGTGAACCATGGGGCCGCTGTTCTGATGAAAGGTCACAGACCTGAAACGTTAACTCGGTTTCTCCCTCCACAGATGCTGCCAGACCTGCTGAGTATTTCCAGTACTTTCCGTTTTTATTTCAGATTTCCAGCAGCTGCAGCATTTTGCTTTTATCCTAATGAGGTATCTTCGCTTCATTCTGTCCAGCTTACTCAGCAAATCAAAGACAACACAAGCCCCCAAATTAGATGCAAATGATAAAATGTAAAACTGCATAAAAATATAAATACAGCGCATCTGTAATTTTACACTTCCCAAAGACATAAACTATATTTGTGTTTGCATAAATGAATAATACATCAAGACAATTATGCCTTAATTAGAGCTTCTGTAATAGGGCATATACATTTCTCATATTACTTACATCCACTCTCATTACTTCTCTGCCTCTTCGATTCTTTTGCTCTCGGTTGTATTCTCTTCCTGACCTGCAGCATTTTTTTGTACTTTAGTCTTTCTCCTTTAACGAAACTTTTAATAACCTGGGCAGTTGAGTGTGTCAGTCACAGAAATATGATATCAGTTGCTCTTTCAGTAGAACATCCTGTGAGGATAAAGGTTCTGTGTATTATTTTTCACACGTGCTAAACCATTCTTATTTTAAGAATCATTTAGATATATAAAATTTAAATCACAGCAGACTTTGCTGTTGGAGGAGGCAGCTTAATTCTATCCCACCTCTGTTCTCTGACAAGTGCTGAGTTAAATGTACTTCTATGCATGCTCTCCTTTAGAAAGCCAGTTGGTGAAGGATAGAAATGGGCCCAATCTTTACACACTTTTATACTTACAGAGTTACACATTACAAGCATGCACCTCCTAACCCAACAACCACAGTTTTAATCTGTGTCTAATTAAATCTAACCCTCTCCTCAGTCACAATCTACGTTTTCTCCAACAAAAGCAAAATAATGCCAAAGCTGGAAATCTGAAACAAAAACAGAAAATGCTGGAAGAGCTCAGCAGGGCAGGCAGCATCAGTGGTAAGAGAAACAGAGTTAATGTTTCAGGTCGAGGACCTATCATCAGAACTGGAAGAAGTTAGAGATGTAACAAGCTTTAAGCAAGTACAAAGGCAGGGAAAGGGGGAGGGAAGGAAAGAACAAAAGGGTAGGTCTGTGATGGGTAGAAGGCAGGAGTGAGTAAACTGACAAAAGGGATGATGGTGCAAGGCAAGATGGGGTGATAATGGCCCAAAGTAAAGAAACAGAAGATGGGTCTAGAGGAGCTGTAAATGGTAACAGCAGAATCATTACCAGCACGTCCTGTCACAACAAGCAGGAGTGGTGGTTATGACCTGAAATGATTGAACACAGTGTCGAGTCCAGAAGGCCATAAAGGGCCTCATCCAAAGCTGAGGCACTGTTCCTCGAGTTTCTGTTGAGCTTCCACACTTTCTAGTGGGACACTGAATAATAATTAGGAGCAGCAACTCTGGCTGATTTCTTTCTGCTCGTTAACCCATGGGTGCCAAGACTAATGTTACCTTCCTTCCACCTCTCTGAGATGAGCTAACACAACAGAGGCCTGAGATTGAGGCCATTACCTGCCTGGTCAGTGCGGCTGTGTACCGCACCAGGTAGTGCCTTCGCCTACTTGCCATTAAGGATGTTGGTACTCCAAACTTGCAACTATGATTTCCCCCCATAATGCATCACAATGGTGTACATAGACTTAGTTGTTAACCTTGAGAATTTCCAGGTGGTTGGTGGTGAGGGTTTCAGCAATCGGTATAACTTTGATAGATGATTGGTGAAAACTTTGGACACATGCGTAAATGGGATTTCTACCAATCTTCAATCTTCCATCAAAATTATGCAGATCAGTCAGAAACACCAAAGAAATTCTCGGCCTAAAAGACTTCTTTCCCTCTCAAGAGAATTGATAAATTTTTAACTGAAATGTTAGGGTAAATGTTATTTTGCTTTGCCAGAGGTAAATACACTGAGGCTATTGACGTTGGTAAAAATAAGCAAGCTGTAGATTTGCATATCACAGTGGCAGTGAATGGATAGTGCGGGGATGCATGGGACTCCAGCACTGACGGGGAAAAAAGACATGAAATGCAAATCCCTAGCAATAGATCAATGACAGAAAATATAGAGCAATACTGGGAAGGCAAAACATGCACAGCTAATTAGGCAGCTTTAGAGGTCCACTGACCGAGCTGTTGCGTTTCCCATTCATTTTTCCACTTCAGTTATTTTCTTTATCTCATCCTCTGGCACCATTGCAGTGCACTGTCATCGAGATCACTGCATTAAAGAAAGACTTGCATTTATATAGCGTTTTCATGACCTCAGAATGCACTAAAGCATTTTATGGGCAACAGAGTACTTTTTATTGAAGTGTAGTCACTATTGTAATGCAGGAAATACAGCATCTAATTTTCACGCAGCAAGCTCCCACAAACAGCAATGTGATGATCACCAGATCATCTGTTTTTCTGATGTTGATTGAGGGATAAATATTGTCCAGGACACCAGGGAGAACTCCCCTGTTCTTCTTCGAAATAGTGCCATGGGATCTTTTACATTCACCTGAAAGGGCAGACAGAGCCTCAGTTTAACGTCCCATCAAAGAAGTAGCCCTTCACTGGGAGCATCAGTCCAGATTTATTGTACTCAAGTCTCTGGACTGGGATGGAACTCACAATTTTCGACTGTGAGATAAGAACACTACCCACTGAGCCATTGCTGCTATGCTAAGCCTTGATTCTTTGGAACTCCGTCCCTAATCCTTTCAGCCCATTCACTTCTCTCTGCACCTTGAAGAACCTTCTCAGAAAAAAAACCTTTTCAACCAGACTTCCCAATCTCTGCTTCTGTGGCCCAGCATCTGTTTCCCAGTCTAGTACCACTTGTAAATCAGCTTGGGATTTTTTTTGATTAAATGCTTTATTTAAATGCAAGTTGCTTTTGTCAGTCTCCTGTGTTGATTAAATCTCTTAAAACTTAAGAATATTTGGAGTGGAAAACACATCGCTTGTGACGAGCACTAAAGACCTGGCAAAGATCAAGAACTCAGCACATGGGGACCTGCACAGAAAAACTATGTGCATTGTAAATCCACAGAACAGAACATTGGTACAGTAATGCACAATGTTACTTTGACTGCCTCTTTTAAATAACCATTTTGTCTGTTCCTCCCATCTGCACTTGCACCTTGGATTAATATAAGGTCAGACACAGAACCAGAGAATAATCAGAGATAATTACCTCTGATACTGAACCAACTTTAATGAGATGCTGCTGTATACAGTTTTTTAAAAATCAGCTTTGCCATACTTATAGAAAAAAAATGATATTCAGGTCAGGGAATTCAGAACCATTTTAAATCATCTGGGGGGGAATAAAACAAAATTAGGCAATTTTTAAAGGGATAACTTAATTTCGCAAAAATATTTCAAAACATTTTTTTTTGGTTCCCCAAAAAGTCACAACACATTGACATAATTTGCACGGGATCACATTATTGCAATGCTTTGCAGGCAACATCATTAAAGAGTACTTTTCTTTTTGGAGACTATCCTTCCACAAAGCAGGAGAGGTTTGGCAAACACTTGTAGTTGGGAGGGCTCTTTAAGTCCACTATGTGTGCATTATATCCTCCTCAGCTGCAAAATCAGTAAATTAATCAACAGTTACTCCTGTTCCTTCAGCAGAGAAAAACATTAAAAAAAAGTTTTCTTTAAAAAGACTGTCTCGGTGAGGAAGAAGGGTTAAAAGAAGCTTTGAGAAGACAGATAACAGTGGAACATTGCAAGCCGTGCACCCTTGTTTTAACTGGTAATTATGGAGAATTTCTCAGTTGGCTACTGATGCCAATTACTGTGTTATTGCCTTTTTTTATACCTTTCACAGTAGGGATGCCTTTGGATAATGACTTACATGTAGAGTTAATCACTGTGGTGACTCTCGCAGTGCTCCAAGCAATTGAAGCCTTGATTTTCCCATATAAAAGACTGCGGCTTGAATCATCATTGATGAATCTGAAGTGCAGCCCACATGTGGTTTCTCAGTAAATCAAACACCAGCATTTGATAAATCCAATTACAGCATGTTGCAAATGTTGGGATAATATTTAAAACAGATGAGACCTTTACACATAGAGCATTGTTGTCACATCCTCTGTTGATATATAAAGCCTGCATCAACAGTCCCTTCAGGTGGATGCATCTTTATTCCATTTAAACACTTGACTTTCCAGAGTAAGCTGTCGTCACCACATCTGGTTGACATGGAAGTGATGTAGGCACTACCTATAAACACTGTAAAGCACTATGGATGCCACACACACAGTATGTATACATGTAAGGATTGCAAGGCCCATTTAAAAGTGAATCTATAGCAGATCCATTCAAAAACAAGAGGGTTAAGGAAACTCCGCTCCAGTCTGGGCACTGTCTTCAGTCCCCGCCACAAATTCCATTCCCTAGCTACCGACCCCATCCTTCTCCCTGGTAAATTTTGGGGGCTGAAACAGACTGCTTGCAACCATGGTGCCATACTTGATCCTGAGATGAACTTTCAACTACATATCCAAACCATCAATAAGATAGCCTTTTTCCACCCTGCATAACATTGCGCACTCCACCCCTGCCTCAGCTCACCTGCTGCTGAAACCTTCATCCATGGCTTTGTTACCTATGGAATTCACTATTCCAATACACATTTGGCCAGCCTCCCATATTCCACCCTTTGTAGACTTGAGGTCATCCAAAACTCTGCTGCCCATGGTCTTACTCACACCAAGTCCCGTTCCCCTATCACCCCTGTGCTCACTGACCTACATTGGCTACCTGTTAAGCAATGCCTCATTTTTAAAATTCTCATCCTTGTTTTCAAATACCTCCGTGCGCTCTCTCCTCCTGTAATCTCGTCTAGCCACACAAGTCTCCAAGATACCTGTACCCCTCTAATTCTGGCCTCGTATACATCCCTTATTTTAACTGAACCACCATTGGTGGCCATGCCTTCAGATGCCTCGACCCTAAACTCTGGAATTCCCTCCCTAAACCTCTCCACCTCGCTACCTTGCTTTTCTCCTTTAAGATGCTCCTTAAAACCTACTTCTTTGACCAAGCTTTCGACCGTCTGTCCTAATATCTCCTGATGTGGCTCGGTGTCAAAGTTTGCTTTATAACACTCCTGTGAAGTGTCTTGAGATGTTTTATTACTTTTAAGATGCTATATAAATGCAAGTTGTTGTTGAATTTAAAGTGCCATCAATGCAGCTCATTATATATAAATGTACTGAGAAGTAACAACCATACTCAAAAAAAAGTTCTAACTTTAGATTATATACTTTTACTCACCCTTGCATCTCTCCCAGATCCTTAGGATGCTCACCATTTCCAGTTCTTGGCCAATTGAACAACTAAAATTGTTACTTCCTCATCCAGATGAATATAATAAAGTGAAGATTTGGTTTGCGTCCAATACTCCATTTCACTGTTGGGTAAAACAAAACCTAAAAACAAGTTTAGCTGAGCTTAACACAGCAAAGATTGTTCATGACTTGGCTTTTATAATGGATCAGGCCAAACTGAGATAAACTCTAACTTTGTTGCTGAACTTGAAACTATCATCATGAAATTACCCAGTGATGGCAGTAGCGCTGAATCCAGGATTAGGAAAGTTACTTTATGTCACATACTGTTCCACCGAAGTGATGAAATTTGTCACACAGCACCCAGACCAAAAACCAACAAGACTCATTATCAGTGACAGTCCTATTCACAAACTTAAATATGAACACCTTAAACGTTTGTTGTATCAATATGGAATGCTAGCAAGAAGGATTTCAACTTCAGTTACCTACTTTGGCTTCAACAAAAGCAATGTGCATTTATATAGCACCTTTAATGCAGTAAAACATCTCAAGGAGCTTCACAAAGAGCATTATCAAACAAAGTTTGGCACTGAGCTACATAAGGAAGTAGGTGACCAGCAGTTTGATCAAAGTAGTAGGTTTTCAGGAACATGTTAAAGGAGGAGAGAGAGGTAGAAAGGTGGAGACATTTAGGGAGGGAATTCCAGGGCTTAAAAAAGCTGAAGGCATGGCTGCCAATGATGAGTGATTAAAATTAAGGATCTGCAAGAGGCCAGAATAGGAGGAGTGCAGAAATTGGCTGGAGGAGGTTACAGAAATAGGGAGGTGCGAAGGAGGCTACACTTTAAAAGATGAACACCAACATTAATTAAAAATCCCAATCACAGATGAACTGTACCTATTATCTTTTGAAAAAGAAATGTTTTTCCCTGCTCAGAAATTTAGATCTGGATAACCTAGGCTTTTAGGAATGATGAGCATTGGGTGTCTACTATTACATTGCCCATTCTGTTCAGGGTATGAAACCATATTCCTAATTCTTCACATGTTGATATACTGCCAGTTAATGTGCTCAGAAAAATGGAACACTGTGGTTTTTTACAACTGGAAGGATTTGAAAAACTATAAGCTCATTTACATTGCTTCAGTCAGTCAGCAACGAACCAAGGCTCCTTAGATAGCAGCTTCCAAACCCGCGACCTCTACCACCTAGGAGGACAAAGGCAGCAGATGCATGGGAACACCACCACCTACAAGTTCCCCTCCAAGCCACACACCATCCTGACTTGGAACTATATCGCCATTCCTTCACTGTCGCTCGGTCAAAATCCTGGAACTCCCATCCACTGTGGGTGTACCTACTCCACATGGACTGCAGCGGTTCAAGAAGGCAGCTCACCACCACCTTCTCAAGGGCAATTAGGGATGGGCAAGAAATGCTGGCCTAGCCAGCGACACCCACATCACATGAACGAATAAAAAAACTCAGATATATTGGAAGTTGTAGCATGCCCTTACTGAAAAGGGGTTTGAAACTTGTTTGTGGTTGACTTGTACCAAAGAGAACAAAGCCTAAGAAACATTTTTAGAGCTACTACCTCTATGGAAATGGGTCCTTTCTTCAGGGGAATGGGACCGGAGGGAGGGTACTGCAATTTTCACAAGTTGACGCATAGAAATCATTGAATTTTAGTACAATCTTTTAAGGTTCAAGCTATCTGAATTTCATTTACTCTAAAGAGAATCCAGAGGGAAAAAATTAATCCAAATGTCTTTCCACAGCTTTCCCCACAGAACACTAGACATTCACAATTGTGGCCCTGTCATAAATTACTCTTCAAAGAAACAAATCAGTTTGCATTACAGGCAATAGGGATGGATAACTGGGAGCCAATTCCAGGCCCAGTGGAAGCCAAATCCAAACCACTAAAACTGTCATTCCTCCCTCCAGCACAACAGCAAAGTGAAGTTGGCCCACCTTCAACTTTCCATTTTCCATATAAGAAAGGAAACTCTCTTCTGAACTTCTTGGACTCTGACACAGTGAAGCTTGTGTTTTTGACTCACTTCTACTAAGCCCCCAAAATCAGGTCAATGTTGATTTGCACTGATCATTAATTGGTAAATGGCCATAATAATTAGTTGTATGTAACAACTGCATTGTTCCTTTTAGATTCTGAGCCAGTTAATGTGATTTGGAGCGTTAGAAATGTGACAGCAGTTCTTTTTCGGCTGGATTTTGGGCTGGAGGTGGGACTCCTGGCACCGGGCCAAATAGGTGGGGGGAACCCCGCCTCTGCATTTTTTCAGCCCCCTGAAGCGATCCTCCGATCTTTTGCTGTCACAGTTTAAGGGGGCGGGTTACACGTCCCTTCAAAGACGTAATAGGAAGGGGGATCCTGCCACCCGGGAGAATCGGAACCGGGATTTCCGGTGTCGGGTTCCATGGCGGATGATTCTGCCCCCATTCTCCAGCTCCCCACACCCTGCTCCCCTCTCTATGAAACCCATCGTCGGGATGAGAACAGAATCCGGCCCTACGTGTGGGTTCTATGAAAAGGCTTCACTCTCTTGATTTCTCATCCTTGCTAAATTTGCTTTATTTTTCTAGTCTCATTAGCAATAACAACCTGATATGTATTTATGTGAAAGCTTTAGATAAAAGTTTTCTAATATAGAGAGTGCAGTTTACATGTTTAGCACCAAAAAGAGGATAAAATGGACAGATGGACACAAAAATAAGTGACTCAATCCATCAACTAGTGACACGGCTTCACGGATACTTGTGGCGCTAATATCCTGAAATTACTTTTGATGGGGAAGGGGAGAATTTGATGCAATTTCTTGTGCAAATCCTTAATTTGTTCTGGTGATGATAAACTAAATCCATTTGCATTCCTGCGAGAATTTGCTATGTTGTGGTCAAACAAAAACTTTTGACATAATAACTGTTTTAAAGGTTGATTTAGGAAATGAACTGAACTCAAACGGAAGCACATTGATGTAGATCAATCTCATGTTTACTGTTTTAATTTGCAATTATAATTTGACTAACAGTCCTGCCTCATATAGATCCTCAATGCCTGCATGTTTTCCTTTAGTCTACTGTACTGCAGGCCATGCTAATGCTGATCGCTTTGAGTGTCTTTTTGTTTACTCATTTATTTTTAATTCAGTGATACATTACATTCAGAGAGATTGGGGTGGATTTCCACGTCTCACCCCCTTGCCCACTCCCCCCCATTATCCTCCACCCCGGGTGGTTTTTGCACAGCCCTTTAGTGAGGGGCCTACTGATCGCCTGAAAGTCCCGATGGAGCTCAGGTCGATATTGAGGCCGGGCCTCATTGGATTAGTTTTAAATTCATACAACGAAAAACAGACAGACTTGCATTTATATAGTGCCTTTCACAACCGCAGGACGCCCCAAGCCAATTAAATACTTTTGAAGTGTAGTCACTGCTGTAATGTATGAAATGCAGCAACCAATTTATGCACAGCATGATCCCACAAACGGTAATGTGATAAACAACATGATAATCTGTTCCCGTGATTTTTAAAAATTCTATCATGGGATGTAGGCGTTGCCGACAAGGCCAGCATTTGCTTCCTATCCCTAATTGGGTTTGACAACTGCCATTTCAGAGGGTAGTTAAGAGTCTATCATGTTGCTGTGGGTCTGAAGTCACATGTAGGCCTGACCCACTAAGGACAGCAGATGTCCTTCCCAGAGGACACTAGTGAACTAGATGCGTTTTTACAACAATCGATGATCGTTTCATGGCATCATTACTGAGATTAACTTTCAATTCCAGATTTGCATTTATTAATTGAATTTAAATTCCACCAGCTGCCACGGTGGGATTTGAACCCGTGTCCCCAGGGTATTACCCCAGGCCTCTGGAGTACTAGTCCAGAGTTGTTGGTTGAGGGAGAAATATTAGCCAGGGTACCGGGGAGAACTCCCCTGCTCTTCTTCAAAATAATCCCTAAGGAATCTTTTATGTTCCCCTGAGAGGACAGAGGGGTTCTCAGTTTAACACCTCATTCAAAAGAAGGCACCTCTGACAGTGCAGCACTCCCTCAGTACTGTACTGGCGTGTCAGCCTGGATTTTTGTACTTAAGGGTAAAATCTTACCACCTTAGTTTTTGATGGAGCATTGGGTCCATTTTCGGGTCGGGAACCCAAACATAAAAATAGCAGACCTTCCTGTTCTTTCTGGAAGGAGATCGATTAAGAGCCTGCTTCCAGACTCCCCAACCAGTTAGGAAGGGTAGGTGGGATGAAATAGCTAGTTTGTCAGAGGAAGGATTTCAACTTAAATGGGCATGTTGCAGAGAAGCTCACCAGCTGTTGGATTTTTCAGGCTGCAGCATCCACAGGAATGGTGAGGTGACCTGGTAAGGCTGGCCCTGGGAGGTCCTGGAGGTCCTGCTGAGGGATTTGAGGGGGTGCAGTGAGGTGAGCTCTACCATGGATGGGAGGTAGAGGACAGCCTCCAACCAAACAGTCGTGGCCCAGGAAATCAGCAGCAGGGTGTGGTCCTTCTAACCCGGAGAGCATGCACCAAGGAGATCCAGAACCTCAGGAGTGTGGGAAAGGCAAGTGGCATAACACTTCCAGGTGCCAAGCCCCACATACTGACTTGCCCAGCATTCTCCTGCACACAGGCCTCAAATCAACACAGCTCCACTCATTCCTCTCCCTGCAGGCACCTCACATCCCTGTCCCAACAGCCAACACTCACCCTCAGCCTATTGCCCTGTTGCACTCATGCCTCTCAGTCACCCTCCACACATGATCACCTTCACTCCTCTGCACACATGTCATTACGACCACTCACACCTCCCTGCTTTCTCTCCTTGCAGGAGAGGAGAGCACACTACTTGGCGAGAGGCAGAGATATGTGGTTGGGGTGGGCCTCCAGTGACACGCACCTTGTCGTGCACTGGCATATGTGCGAAGGCAGTCTTGCTCCATGAAGATGATGTCAGCTGCTGTCTGCCACGAGAGCCTGAGCCTCCTGAGGAACAGGTGCTTGGATATATCGGGATAGCTGGTCCTCTACCTTTAGACCCTCTATGGGGGGTTCCGCCTCTTTCCAGCTGTATCTCGGAGACCATCCCCTATTCCCTGTGGAGAAGGCATCTGGTGCTGCTGTTGGTGTTGCCCCTGCTGCAGTAGAACCATGTTGCAGTGTTAAACCCCCTGCTCTTGCCCTTCAGCAGAGGTGGACAGTGGAACTGCATAAACTGCTCCTGTGCCGCTCTGAAGGCTGGCAGCAGGGAAATGCAGCTGAAGGTTGGTGAGGTGCTGGTCAGGTGAAGTGCCTTCCATGCAGCTGGCAATCAGTGTAAGCAATGATAGCACGTTCTGTCAGAGGGAGTGCTTAACACAGCAGTCTCTCATCAGGCCATGTCTGCAGCTCTTCAGTGTAGCTGATCAAAGACTTCACAGTTTGCCAGTTATACTGAGGAAGTTCCTCGCACTGTTCTATCGTCTTCGCCAACCTGCCTGCTTGGAGACACAACATGAAACTGCTCCCCTATCGGGCAAGAGGGAATCCAAGAGCAAAATCCCAATTAATTGCTTCCTTAACGACTTTAATGGCTTTCCTTCCTCTGCCGTCACTCCCAACCTTGTTTTATTTGTTCATGGGATATGGGCATCGCTGGCTAGGACAGCATTTACTGCCCATCCCTAATTGCCATTGATAAGATGGTGGTGAGCTGCCTTCTTGAACTGCTGCAGTCCTTGGGGTGTAGGTGCACCCATTGTGCTGTTGGGAAGGGAGTTCCAGGATTTTGATCCAGCGACAGTGAAGGAACGGTGATATAGTTCCAAGTCAGGATGGCGTGTGGCTTGGAGGGGAACCTGCAGGTGGTAGTGCTCCCATGCATCTGCTACCTTTGTCCTTCTAGGTGGTAGAGGTCACGGGTTTGGAAGCTGCAATCGAAGGAGTCTTGATGAGTTGCTGCAGTGCATCTTGTAGATGGTACACATTGCTGCCACTGTGCATCGGTGGTGAAGGGACTGAATGTTGAAGATGCTGGATGGGGTGCCAATCAAGTGGGCTGCCTTGTCTTGGATTGTGTCGAGCTTCTTGAGTGTTGTTGGAGTTTCACCCATCCAGGCAAGTGGAGAGTATTCCATCACACTCCTGACTTGTGCCTTGTAGATGGTGGACAGGCTTTGGGGAGTCAGGAGGTGAGTTAATCGTCACAGAATTCCAAACGTCTGACCTGGTTTTGCAGCCACAGTATTAATGTGGCTGCTCCAGTTCAGTTTCTGGTCAATGGTAACCCCCAGGATTTTGATAGTGGGCGATTTAGCAATGAACATAAAGAGGAGATGGTTAGATTCTCTCTTGTTTGAGATGGTCATTGCCTGGCACTTGTGTGGCATGAATGTTACTTGCCACTTATCAGTCTCAGCCTGGATATTGTCCAGGTCCTGCTGCATATGGACACAGACTACTTCAGTATCTGAGGAGTCGCAAATGGTGCTGAACATTGTGCAATCATCAGTGAACATCCCCACTTCTAACCTTATGATGGAGGGAAAGTCATTGATGAAGCAGCTGAAGATGGTTGGACCTAGGACACTATCCTGAGGAAGTCCTGCAGTGATGTCCTGGGAAAGACGGAAGGAGCTGGGAGCACGTCAGGATACTGGCCCAACGTCACTTTTTGCAATTTTCCCAGCTCTCCTGCCTTGAAACTCCTGCTCCTCCAGCCTGATAAAATTCACTCCGAAGTCTCTGAAGTGGGACTTGAACCCACAACCTTCTGACTTTAAGGCAAGAGTGCCATCCACTGAAACACAGGAACAAACAGAAGTGCTTGCCATGTGAATTACAACCAAACAGGTGGATTTTGATTTTCTGGATTAGTAAGAAGGCAATTATTTTCAAGTGGCGATCTACTTATAATTATTCCTAAGTGAATAGAAGCTGCAAATTCAAAATCAATTGTCTCTGTTTCTTTCAAACAGGAAAGCACAGGCAGCTGGATGGGCTTGTGACAGTTCCACTCTCCATTGTGCACTGGTTACATTCTATATTGGCTTTTACATCGCAACATATAGCGGTAGTAGGGGACAGTATAGTTAGGGGAATTAACACTGTTCTCTGCAGCAAAGAGCGAGAGTCCAGATGGCTTTGTTGCCTGCCCAGTGCCAGGGTTCGGGACATCTGCTCAGGGCTGGAAAGGAACTTACAGTGGGAGGGGGAGGATCCAGTCATCGTGGTCCATGTAGGTACCAACAACATAGGCAGGACAAGGAAAGAGGTGCCACATAGTCAGTATGAGGAACTAGACGCCAAATTAAGAAGCAGAACCTCAAAGGTAATAATCTCTGGATTACCTGAGACATGTGCAAATTGGCATAGGTCAAATAAGATTAGAGAAATTAATGCGTGGCTCAAAGACTAGTGTGATAGAAGTAGGTTCTGGTTTGTGGGGCACTGGCACCAGTACTGGGGAAAGTGGTGGCTGTACCGTTGGGACTGTCTACACCTGAACCATGCTGGGGCCAGTGTTCTAGCGAGCCGCGTAACTAGGGAAGTGGAGAGGGTTATAAACTGAATAGTGGGGACAAGGAATCAAATTTGGGAAGATATGGTAAATCAAAGCATAGAGACAAGGCAAGAGAGAAAAGTATTAATATGGGAAACGATAAACAACCCGTGACAGGAAGGGATAGAGTGTCCAAATCTAAAAGTAAATCAACAGATACGGATAGACGTTACAAAAATAATAAAAGGACAAAACTAAAGGCTCTGTATCTGAATGCACGTAGCATTTGAAACAAAACAGATGAACTGAGAGCGCAAATAGAAATAAATAAGTATGATCTGATAGCCATTCGAGAGACGTGACTGCAGGATGACATAGATTGGGACCTGAATATTGAAGGGTACATGGCATTTAGGAAGGACAAGAAGCTTGGAAAATGTGGAGGGGTAGCTCTGTTAATTAATAATGGTGTTAGCAGAATAGAGAGGGATGATCTAGGTTCATGAGACCAAGATGTAGAAGCAGTTTGGGTAGAGATGAGAAATCATAAGGGCAAGAAGTCACTTGTGGGAATGGTGTACAGGCCACCTAACATTAACCACACTATAGGATCAGGTATAAAGGAAGAAATAATGGCAGCTTGTCAGAAAGGTAAAGCGACAATTATGGGGGATTTTAACCTACATATAGACTGGAAAAATCAGATGGGCAGAGGTAGCCTAGATGAGGAGTACATAGAATGTTTTCTGGATAATTTCTTGGAACAATATGTTCTGGAGCCAACCAGACAGCAGGCTATACTAGACCAGGTATTGCGCAACGAGATAGGATTAATTAATGACCTCATAGTTAAGGCGTCCCTAGGTAGCAGTGATCATAATATGAATGAATTTTACATTCAGTTTGAGGGAGAGAAGAGTGGGTCCAAGACCAGTATTTTAAACATAAATAAGGGTCATTATGAGGGCATGAAAGCAGAGCTAGCTAAAGTGAACTGGAAAATTAGCTTAAGGGATAGGTCAGTAGAGATACAGTGGCAGACATTTAAGGGGATATTTCAGAATACACAGAATAGATACATTTCAGTGAGAAAGAAAATTTCCAAGGGTGGGACCCACCATCCGCGGTTACCTAAAACAGTTAAAGATAGTATCAAAATGAAAGAAAAAGCCTATATTTGCATAAAGATGGGAGGCAGGTCAGAAGATTGGACAGAATATAAAAAACAGCAAAGGATGACTAAAAGGTTGATAAGGAAGGTAAAATTAGAGTATGAGAGAAAGCTAGCTAGAAATATAAAGACAGATAGTAAGAGTTTCAATAGATATTTTAAAAAGAAAAGAGTTAACAAAGTGAGCGTTGGTCCTATAGAAAGTGAGTCTGGGGAATTAATTATGGATAATAAGGAGATGGCAGATGAATTGAACATGCATCGGTCTTCAATATTGAAATACAAGTAACATCCCAGTATTAGCTGTAAGTCAGGAAATGGAAGGGAGGGAGGAACTCAAGAAAATTACAATCACCAGGGAAGTGGTACTGAGCAAATTGTTGGAGCTGTGGGCTGACAAGCCCCCGGGTCCTGTTGGACTTTATCCTAGAGTCCTAAAAGAAGTGGCTGGTGAGATAGTTGGTGCGTTAGTTTTAATTTTCCAAAATTCCCTAGATTCGGGGAAGGTTCCTTTAGATTGGAAAATAGCGAATGTAACTCCTTTATTCAAAAAGGGAGGGAGACAGAAAGCAGGAAACTACAGGCCAGTTAGCTTAACATCTGTCTTAGGGAAAATGTTAGAAGCTATTATTAAAGATGTTATAACAAGGCATTTAGAAAATGTCAAGGTAATCAGGCAGAGTCAACATGGTTTTGTGAAAGGGAAATCATGTTTAACCAGTTTATTGGAGTTTTTTGAGGGAGTTACATGTGCTGTGGATAAAGGGGAACTGGTGGATGTATTGTCCTTAGATTTCCAGAAGGCATTTGATAAGGTGCCACATCAAAGGTTATTGCAGAAAATAAAAGCTCATGGTGTAGGGGGTAACATATTGGCATGGATAGAAGATTGGCTAGCTAACAGGAAACAGAGAGTAGGCATAGATGGGTAATTTTCTGGTTGGCAAGATGTAATGAGTGGTGTGCCACAGGGATCAGTGCTGGGGCCTCAACTTTTTACAATTTATATCAATGACTTGAATAAAGTGATCAAAGGGATGGTTACTGTATTTGCTGATGACACAAAGGTAAGTAGGAAAAAGGTAGTGAAGAGGAGATAAGGGGGCTACAAAGGGATATAGATAAGTTAAGTGAGTGGGCAAAGACCTGGCAAATGGAGTATAATGTGGGAAAATGTGGAACTGTCCATTTTGGCAGGAAGAATAAAAAAGCATATTATCTAAATGGTGAGAGATTGCAGAGCTCTGACATGCAGAGGGGTATCTGGGTGTCCTAGTGCATGAAGGTTAGTATGCAGGTACAGCACATAACTAGGAAAGCTAATAGAATGTTATCGGTTATTGCGAGGGGAATTGAATACAAAAGTAGGGAGGTTATGCTTCAATTATATAGGGCATTGGTGAGACCACATCTGGAGTACTGTGTACAGTACTGGCCTCCTTATTTAAGGAAGGATATAAATGCGTTGGAGGTTGTACAGACAAGGTTTACTAGACTAATACCTGGAATGGGTGGGCTGTTTTACGAGGAAAAATTGGACAGGCCAGGCTTGTATGCGCTGGAATTTAGAAGAGTAAGAGGTGACTTGATTGAAACATATAAGATCCTGATGGGTCTCGACAGGGTGGATGTGGAAAGGATGTTTCCCCTTGTGGGAGAATCTAGAACTAGGGGTCACTGTTTAAAAATAAGGGGTCGCCCATTTAAGACAGAGATGAGGAGAAATGTTTTCTCTCAGAGGGTCGTGAATCTTTGGAATTCTCTTCCTCAAAAGGAAGTGGAAGCAGAGTCTTTGAATATTTTTAAGGCAGAAGTAGATAGATTCTTGATAAGCAAGGGGGTGGAAGGTTATCAGGGTAGGTGGAAATGTGGAATAATCAGTTCAGCCATGAACTTATTGAATGGCAGAGCAGGTTTGAAGGGCCGAGTGGCCTACTCCTGCTCCTAATTCGAATGTTCGAATGTAACTGGTTCAAATACCTTCAATTCAATAAAGATTTAAGTCATGACAAAGAGACAATGAAAACTGATGGATCGTGTTCTGTTTAATGTGAAGATTCTTACCTGACAGTATCTGGTGAGACTTTGGCCTGTAATTTACAGTAGTAAACTGTCAGCATGTGCATAATTACTGAAACTCTGAAACTCACAGAAGCTTCTGGAGTCCACACACGCGCAGATAAACGCAGAAATCCAGAAGTCGCTGTCAGTGATTCTACACTTCTCCATAGGGTGCACTGTTGAAGCCATGCCAAGACTGCATCAATTAGAATTCACTGAACTGATGAGAACTTCAACTTTTACACTGTTAATCTCACTGTAAAAACCCTTGAAAAAGTTATACCTTGTTGAATGAGTTGTAACTGGGTTTGTAACAGTGTACTAAGTTCATAATTACTGCTGAACACCTTCTCTGGCCCTGAAAAAAACTAATGTTATATTTGTTGAGTATCAAATATCTCAGAGCAACAGAAGAAATTCCACATACTGTAAAATAATAATTTTTAACCTTTGTTTATATTTCAGTTTCTACTTTAATCCCATGTGTATGTCCCAAGTATTTGGTCACTTAAAATTAAATGAAAAGTAAAGATAATCAGTGCATTTTACTTCCTGTTTGCTGTCTGTGAGAATTCGTCAATGTGATTGGCTGCTTACCCTGCTCGATGACATCACTGCAGCTGGATATTTGGAGATCCCTTTGACTTGTTCCATATTCAAACGAACCTCAGGAAAAGAGAAATACACGCCACAGAGATTGTTAGATCTTTGTGGGCAGCTTTCATTGAGGCCAACAGTAAGCATCATAACGTGGCCACTGATCACGAAATGCAGGCCATTGGTTTTACTACTGAAAAGGCACCACAGTATAAAACTGCCCAATCAAAATTCAGAATCCTCGGTGTATATTAGCAAAGTAGAACAAATCAAAGACACTCACAACAGATATATTATTTGTAGTAATTAATTAAAAAAAGACTTCAATCAAGTTATCTAAACAAATTTTTCCCTATTATTATGCTTCCTGATTAGTTATAGAAATGTATTTATTACTACTCACATCAACCACTAACCTCCACATTATACATAGTAAACTCCAACATCAACTGTCAGAATTAATTAATGCATATAACATCTGTTTTAGACTGCAGTTTTGATAAAGGAATTTGAATCACAATAAATCAATGATGATGCATCATAACTGAAGACAACAAGTAAACTTTTCTCACCTCCATGCCTCATAGAGTACAAGCCTAGATGTTTATTGGTTGCAAATATCAGCAACTCTGACAAGTGTCATTCAAATCCAGGATATGAAACAGTAAATATGCAACATTGCTCTGTGTTGTATCTCAAAGCACAAGTTAGTTATACGCCATTCATATATTTAACAAGAATCATGCTGCATACAAAATGGTGCCCTCAAGTTTATTTGCCACAGTCTGGCTGAATTACTCAGATAACAACACAGCCGAGTTTTAATTTCTTCCCACTCATTAGACCAACAGATTTGAACACTGCTGTGTTCCTGTGCCATCTACATCAGACGGTACACCATCCAGTGTACTTAACTCTGATTCCCTCCTCCATGTGTCTGCTTTCAGTTTAGTCTGAAACACTAGAGTTTGGCCTCCCCTTGAATAATTTAGTCTGCTTGTTTTCACTTTCCATTCAGCATCAGCTGTCTCATGTCTCTGAGCCTACCTCCATCCCTTAGTCCAATTAGCTGTGCAACATCTGTGCTGACACTTGGAGCTACTCCTTTTCATCCAAGCAGTGAGAGAAAGCAAAGGAACAATATTAAAGTGCTGGACATATCACAGTCTACATAGTAGAAGTGTAAAAATGTTTTGTGTGATAAATAGGCATTAACATTCAATTACTGCCAAGCTGCTGAGAGACTTTCAGTTTTACTGTTTGCAACTTACCACTAAAGTTACTTCACAACTTAAGTTATGCTATCCAGTGAGAACTTAGTTGAACTAATCCAATACTAAATGTACCACTCTCACCAATAAAAATGAACTGCTTGGTCTGTGCAAATGGATGGCCTTTTCAACTCTCTGGCAATAAAGGATGTACAATGCTGACTAAACAAAAGGCACAGCCCTGACACATTTCACTGAGACTGAATCATATGCTCCAGGGAAGGAACTTGGAAACCAGAACAATGCGGATCTAGATAGTAAAACCATAATCCCAGTGCCTGAGAGGGGCTGTCAAGAGGCCAGAGTACTTGCAGTGAGTAAAATCAAAGGTTGAAATGTGTTTGAAAAGAAATAACACAGAGCCTTGCATTTAAATAGTGCCCTTCATGACCATCAGACGTCCCAAAGTGTTTTACATCCATGCTTTTTGAAGCATAGTTACTGTGATATTATAGGAAATGCAACAGCCAATTTGTGCACAGCAAACTCCCACAAACAGCAAACAAACTGGCTCTCTTCTCCATCGTTCCTCAACTCAACTTGGTATTTCACCCCTCCCTAATTCAACCTGGTGCTTTTCTTTCACCCTCACCATTCAAGCTGGCACTCTGGAATCTCCTCTCCATTTAATGCTGCCACTCTCCCTCCCTATCTCAGTCCATTCCTCACTGGCACTCTTCCCCACCCCTTCCCCACTCTCGAATTCATCCTGGCACTCTCTCCTGCCTCCAGTTCATGTTGGTAATCTTCCAACCCGTGTTAGTGTGGATACTTTCCTTTCTCCTTCCCTAACATTCTGTTGCCATCAAACTTCCACTTTTCTTTCACACTATCCAACTTCCCACGTCCTCTCCTCTAGGAAAGGACAGTGGTTAGGTGAAGGGATATAAACCTCTGCCTAACGTAGGCAGAGATTCTCACAAGAACAGGAGTTCTGATCTACACAGTAGGGATCCCTTCCATCAGGCTAGAGATTTGTGTAGTGGCACAGGGGTGGGGCGTCCAAGCTATTTTTCTGTTGGCAAATATTGACACACTGACTGAACTTCCAAAATACTGAATGTCATTATGACACACTGTTAGTTTCTGTTTGGATCAATTTCCAAAGTTTCATATTCAATTCAATGGAAGACATTCCTGTGTAACAAAAGTGGAAGCTCATTCCTTGTAAATGTGTTTATGATTTTGCTATACCTATCTTGGATTTATTCCAATGGGGTAATTTTCCTTTCAGTGCTCCCGGTAGAGTTTTGCGTGTTGGAAAATGCAAATCAGACATGGATTTAAAGTGGTGAAAATGCCTTGCAAATGTCCCCACAAAAGACTTTCTCCTTTTGCAGCTGCATCCATTCATTTTAATATTGAAAAGACCTCAGTAGCTGCTATATGCCTCAGTCACCAGGAAAAACATTAAAGACAGAACCCTGGATCGAAACAATTACTGTAATGACCAAGGGCAGAGTTTTAATGTTGCTGTGGAGGTAAAAACTGTCTAACAAAATCCTGTCTCAGTTTTGATCGTCTGGAGGCATCGGAGAGAAATTCCCCAAATTTCCCACCCTCCAAATTGTCCGGGGATTTTATCTTTTGTTCACTCTCCAGGAGATTACATAGTTTTGGATGTGGTGGAAAGTGTATATGTTGCGCTTCACAAGATATCACAACTATGAACCAAAGGGTCTTTAGCTGTTCATATGTCTTATCTGTGATAACTCAGAGCAAAAATGTAAAAAATCAGATCATCACATTCTAATGAATGGTCATTAACTCTATTTCTCTCTCAACAGATGCTGCCAGACCTGCTGAGTTTTTCCAGCGTTTTTGGTTTTTGCATTTGTGTTTACTTTGTCACATTAACCTCCTGGTTTCTTTTGCTGGGTTTTCTTGATGGGTCCCTACCACTGCTAAGTAGAGATACAGTACAACAACAACAACAACGTGTATTTATATAGTGCCTTTAACATAGTAAACAGTCCGAAGGCACATCACAGGAGCAATGATCAAACAAAATTTGACACCCGAGCTACATAAGGAATATGAGGACCAGTAAATAGGTTTTAAGGAGTATTTTAAAGGAGCGGAGAGAGGTAGAGAGGAGGGAATTTCAGAACTTAGGGCAAAGGCAGCTGAAGACATGGCTGCCAATAGTGAGATGATTAAATTCAGGGATGCTGAAGAGACCAGACTTGGAAGAGCGCAGGGATCTCAAAAAGTTGAAGGACTGGAGGAAGTTACAAAAAGAAGGAGAGATGAGGCCACTTAAAACATAAACTCTGCTGGCTGTTAATGCTGCACTGATACTTCATCCACAGTGCCAGTTCTGAGAATTTGGATATAGAACTGTGTCACATGATGAGTCGTTTAGGAATATGACCAAATTCAAGAAAGGTCCAAAACGAGAAATTCTCAGCATCTCAGATTGAGGTGTTGGACAATATTTTTCTTGCAACATTGTACTTTGAGAACAAAAATCAACTTGTCAAGTTGTTGCTGCAGCAGTCCAGTAGCTTTGAGTTTTTTTTTTACTTCTGTAGCCTCATTGAGAACCTGTTGATTGTATTTTCAGCTGCTGGGCTGAGAGAGACTTTGACCGTGTACAGTAGCACTGCAAGTGCAGGCAGATAGCATCTTTGCTGTGCATTGGTGAGTCATTTTTCTGGAAACTGGAGTAAACGGCAGATCCAAGACTCTTAAGAAACAAACTCAAAACTGGCCTGGACAAAATTCGCTGAGTAAACACAAAGCCAAAATTAAGGATTATTTTGTACCTGGAAACAATAAAAAACAAATCAAAATTTTTCATTGTTTTTTAATGTAGTTTTACCACTCTGTCACATCAACCTTGGAATTGGAAATGGTAAAAAGAAGGAATCTATATTTATATAGTCCCTTTCACAAACTAGGATTGTATTCCTTGGAATTTAGAAGGTTAAGGGGCATTTGATCAACATTTTCAAGATTTTAAGAGAAGACTGGTCGGGGATGGGTCAAGGACAAGGAAGCATAACCTAAAAATTAGAAACAGACCTTTCAGCAGTGAAATTAGGAAACACTTCTACACACAAAGGGTGGTAGAAGTTTGGAACTCTCTTCAACAAACATCAATTGATGCTGTTAATTTTATTTCGATCGATAGAAATTTGTTAACCAAAGGTATTGAGGGATATGGGGCAAAAGTGGATATATGGAGTTAGATCACAGACCATCCATCATCTCATTGAATGACAGAATAGGCTTGAGGGGCTGAATGGCCTGCTCCTGTTCTTATATTTCGATATTCCTATCTCAAGATGTCCCTAGGTACTTAACAGTCCATTAAGTACTTTTGAATTGTAATCACTGTTGTAATGTAGGGAAACACAGCAGCCAATTTGTGCATAGCAAGCTCCCATGATCAGCAATGAGCTAAATGACCAGATAACCTATTTAATGATGTTAGTTGAGGGATCAAAATTTGCCAGGACAATTCCCCTACTCTTCTTCATATTGCGCCATGATATCTTTTATTTCCACCCCAGAGCACAGAGGGCCCTCGGTTTAACATCTCATCTTAAAGACTGCAACTCCTACAGTGCAGCATTCCCTCAGAGCAGCACTGAATTACCAGCTTAATGAATGAGCTGGATTTTACGACCCTTCTGGAGAGAGGCTGGGAGGTGGGAGGCCTCGTTAAACGATGGAGGAAGTCATCGGGGAGGGGCCCACCGTATCCCACCATCACAAGATATTCCTAGCGGCGGGAGCGTCAGTAGTGCAGCTGTCCACCTGGCGACTTGCCAATTGACTGCCCATTTAAGGACCACTTCCCACCCCCACTGGCATTTTCCCGGCATCAGGAGGTGCTGCCACCGCATGGGAAGATTACCAGGTAAATCCTGGCGGCCTCCCAAGGGGTTCCTGGAGTTGTGGCAGGGGGCCTCCTTTATGGCTGCTTCATAGCGCATGGATGAGTCCTCAGAGGCAATGACCGCGCCCACAGCTGTGGCACCACTGCAGGATTGTGCATCCCACCCTGATCGCCAGGGCCTGCCTGCCTGGCCCTGGCACTGTACCTAAACAAACTTACCTTGTCTTCAAGAGCACCTCAGCATCGAGGCACCCTCTCCTTCTCCCTGCAGCCTCAGCAATGGCCATCTCTATTGGCCTTCGATTAGACCGCCAGCTCTGGGAGGTGGGTCACCATCCTCAATTGGATGTTGGTCCCGTCGGCAGCCTCTTAATTGGCTGTTGCCAGTAAAATACAGCCCAGGGTCCTGCCACCTGCCCAGGTCCCACTTTCGGTCCCAGAGGTGGGACAATTTACCTGGTAAAAAAAATGCTGGCCAGTGCGTTCCAGTCTTTGGAGTGAGGTGTGAACGCATTGCCCTCTGACCTGGAAGGTGACAATGATATCACTTAGTTAAGGCTGACAATTAACCATCATCACACTGGGCCAGAATTTTATGTTGGGCGGGAGGCCCTGCCCACCGACCAAAAAGTCAGGAGGAGCCCGCCTTCGCTGGATCTGGGGAGCCACGCCGGGATTTTTCGCTCCCCAGGCCCTTAATTGGCCTTGGGCGGGACTTCCATCTCCTTGAGGCCAATCAGTGGGCCGGCAGCTCTTAGTCTCAGCAGTGCCATTGGGAGCGGTGGCCACTGCTGGGACTACACCCAGTCATCACAAGCAAGGTGGACGGCCCTGGATTGAAGATAAGTTTTGGGGCCACGCCAGGGAAAATTGACCGGGTCCCGGCGAAGCAAGGTGGGGGATAGGTTGGTGGGAAGGCATGTTGTGCGGTGGGGGCAGTTGGGGCTTTGGGGCCTGCCCTCCGTGGGGCACAGGGTGCCTGATCAGAAGGGCTCCCCCCCACCCCCAGCCCACAACCTGGTGGTGTTCTTGGGGGTTTTGCCGTCTACCCGCTGTGGTTAAAATACCCGTGGCAGTGGGAGGAGGCCCTTAAGTGGCACTTAATTGGCTGTAATGAGGAGCTGCCACCATATTGTGAATTTTTTTCATGTTGTCTGATGCAACATAAATGAGATGCGTGGAGTCCAGTCCAGTCCAGTCAAACAGGTTTATTTACAGCTAAACTATTATACACAGTGCAGAGCTATCTATTTACAGAACCTGCCTCTAGGTGTTACAGTTTCAGAATGACTCTAGCTCAGAATCACATGATTGCATCCTGGTACTTGGCTCATTAGCATAGTAAGATCTTAAAGAGACATCACTCTTAAAGGCAGTTACACAATATTGGCCACTTAAGAGCCTTGATTGGCCCGGGGAGGGTGGGGCATTTCCTGCCGCTGCCGCCCCGCATAAAATTGCAGCGGGGGCAGGAAGACATCGGGAATGGCCCCCACCACCTCCCACTCTATTTAATTCCCCCACCCCCCCAGCCTCCACCAGCCCACTCATTGAGTAATGCAGTATGATATCAATAGCCAATAAATTAAAAAATGGCTAGTATGTAGCATCTGACTGGAATGCAATGCTAATGATTTCTAACTCACACCACTCAACGTGCTGATAGTTGGAATTTTTTAGTGATACACATGTCCATATAAAATTGGCGGGCAGGTAAAAATCAGCTGGTGCAAACTCTTGGTGCTGCAGAATCATGACAAAACACTTCCTCCCTTCCCTACTCACTCCTCTCTTGCCCCTCCACTCTCCGCCCTCATCCATCTCTCCCTCTTCCTCCACTCCACCCGACCCCAATAAAGTTTCCTGCAGGAGGCAAAGAAAGAGAAAACTCGAGGGCCAATAAGGGAAAAGAATACTCGAGGAAATTCCTTTCCTAACCCCTCAAGCAATTGCAACCAGTCCAGGAGATCACACAGACACTATCCTTACATATGATAGGTTGCCAAAAGTCCTAAATGGAAAAAGGACCAATCACAGAAGATTCTACTCATTTCTTTTACATCTCACATCCCATTGAGCTTGTCACAATTCCAAACCAATCCTTCTTCTTTATCTTCCCATCAACTTCAGTCATTGTGGAGAGTGTTGATATACTCAAGCTAAATCTTTCAGCGCTCTCTTTCAAATCTTCAGCTTTGGCCATGACTATTCCAGGAGAGATGAGCTTGAAGCTCATCAAGAGTCATAGGCACAGAAGGACGCCATTTGGCCCATTGTGTCCATGCTGGCAGAATCTTTGCTTATAGATTTTATTTGTGAGAATGATATTCAAGGCAACACGCACAATGATGGGACAAATTAGGGCGGCACAGTGGCGCAGTGGTTAGCACCGCAGCCTCACAGCTCCAGTGACCCGGGTTCAATTCTGGGTACTGCCTGTGTGGAGTTTGCAAGTTCTCCCTGTGTCTGCGTGGGTTTCCTCCGGGTGCTCCGGTTTCCTCCCACATGCCAAAGACTTGCTAGTTGATAGGTTAATTGGCCATTATAAATTGCCCCTAGTATAGGTAGGTGGTAGGGAAATATAGGGACAGGTGGGGATGTGGTAGGAATATGGAATTAGTGTAGGATTAGTATCAATGGGTGGTTGATGGTCGGCACAGACTCGGTGGGCCGAAGGGCCTGTTTCAGTGCTGTATCTCTAAACTAAACTAAACTCAACTGAGGGAGATTTCACGTTACAGTTGCTGAATTTAGTCACAGGGAGATTAGCCCCTGAATCTTCCACAAGTTCTTCCCCATTGGTTTGTTTTTTAATCCCATAGCTAAAGGACCATTACATCATACACCCTCCATGATCTGACTTGGTTCCCACTCCATCAGCTCAGCATCCCAGAGAGTGGATCTCACTACAGAAGCTTTCCTCACATGCATAGAAAAGGTCGTTGTTAAAAGATAGATGAACCTTTTAGAAGGTTCAAACTATACAAAACTATGCTATGTGATGGCACTCGGTACAGTCTTGAAAAGAGACCTTAGGGGTTTGAGTTATCTTATGGCATTCTCCAGATATCGCCTCTTTCAATCGATTTGGCAAAAACTGTTCTCCAACCGTACAGCAGATTCATGAAGATAAAATGGATTCTTTACTAGAATCTTTCCTGCTAGTATTCCTAAAAGTTCTGATATTTCTAGGAGTACCTGTGTTGCAAAAACATTGCTTAACTAAATGATCCATGGCTGTTGACTATTATTTGAGAAGAGTCGCCAAGCTCCTCGATTAGGGGCCAGCCCAGATAGTTTCAGGAGTTAATATTATGAAGGAATTTTGTGCTGTTTGACACTGTAATAGAGCTGACTCAGTTCAATTTGCCGTGGTAGGCTCATCAACATTTTTCATTTTTTTGATCTTTTTGTTCTCAACAATGTGAGGAGTAATATTGCTGGCTTCCGTCCTTCATTTTGACACCCAGCATCAGCATTAGGTCAGACATTTAGAAAAAACTATTGTCAATCAGAGAAGATAGGCTTGATCGGTAAATTGGCATTTAAAAGAACTGTTAACACTTAAAGAGGTGCTAATTCTGATAAGCAAATCTAACAACAACAAAAAATACCTGATCCTTGAACAGGATTGATATAAAGTTCTGAATGGCCTGAATTTTGTGGTCAGTGGCGACACTCATCGCTGACCTCGAAGAAAGCTGCTCACAAAGATCTAGCAATCTTTGTGGCACGGATTTCCCCCTTTCTGATGTTAGTTTGAATCTGGCGCCAAGTCAAGAGGCCCTCCAGGCATCCAGCAACAGCGATGTCATCAAGCAGGGTAAGCAGCCAATCACATCAAATTATTCTCACAGACAGCAAACCAAGAAGTTAAATGCACTAATTATCCTTTCTCTTTTCATTAAACTTTTCAGAGACTGAAGTAAATGATTGAAAATGATTGGGATTAAGGTGGAAGCTAAAGTATCTTAAACAAGGGTTAAAAATTATTTTAAAATATGTGGATTTTTATCACAATGGAGAAATTTGACTTCAAAAAATATAAAATTAGTTTTTCAGGGCTGGAGAAGTTTTCTACCAGTAATTATGTAGTTAGTACTGTAGTGCTGTTAAAAACCCAATTACACCTCATTCAACAAGGTGTAACTTTTTCAAGGGCTTTAACAGCAAGACTCACAGTGTAAAAGGACAAGTTCTCATCAGTTCAGTGATTTTTAATTGATTGCAGTCTGAGGAACTTCAACAGAACTTCCTTCGGGGAAGTGTAGAATCATTGACAGCAAAGTCTGGATTTCATCATTTAACTGCGCATGTGCGGATTCCAGAAGTTCTTATCAGTTTCAGAGGAGTAACCGACAGTGAACACTGACGGTTTCACCATCATTACTACTGCAAAATACGGGCCAAAATGTACCTGCTCAATGTCTGGTAGGAAGATGGTTGTTTTTTGATAGAACTTGGCAACGGGTATAATTAAGATGCGAATGTGGCCTGTTTGCAGTGGTCATGAAAAGTCATCAGAACCCCAAAAATGGAAGCCAGAACTTGTTGACAATTAACCCAAGCTTTAAGAAGTGCTGTGGGGAAAGAGTAGGGGAGTGGGACTGAATAAATAACTCTTTCAAAGAGCCCGCACAGGTACGAGGGGCTGAATGATCTCTTTCTGTGTTGTATGATACTTGATGCATTAGTCTAAATGAATCAAAAAGCAAGGGCCCAAAACTGGTAAGGAAATGATTGTGATATTGTTTTTTTAAACAAACTAAGAGTTTCTAATCTTGAGATATGTAGGGAATGAATTCTGTTTTGGTTTGTCGGCCGATGGTTTATTTAGCACTTAGACTTTTGTGGTTTTTTTTATCTTGCTGATGTTGGTGTGAGCCTGAATTGAATAGTGTAATTAATGAGATCATCTGAACAAGAGCTAAAAAAGACTGTGAGGCTAGAAGCAGGATGTTGAAGAATAGAAAACTAGCAAGAGTTTTAAAGAGAAACAGAAGGGCGGAATAAAGTCATTTAGCAGTAGCCCGACCTCATGAAGAAAGAGAGTAACAGGGGGAAGAATTGACTGACAAATTGGAGAGGTGGCAACTAAACACTCAGAAAGTAAAACTACACTAGACTAGGAAGCTTCAAGAGTTTACTTTCAATCAATTCAATAGACTTGGACAATTAATTATCACCATCATATAAATGAAAAATAACTTCTACAGTACATTCTGTGGTACTTTAATTATGGATCTAATACTGTGCTTGGTTGAACTAAATCCAGCTAATGTTATGTGGTTGTAATGCCAGTGGGTGCAAAGATTTTTATGAAGCCAAAATCATAGAATTAGATAGAATTAACAGACAGAAACAGGCCATTCATCCCAACAGGTCTATTCTGGCATTTGTGCTCCACACGAGCCTCCTCCCACCCCTCCATCAAAATATCCTTCTATTCCTTTCTCCCTCATTAACTAATCTAGCTTCCCCTTAAATGCACCTTTATTATTTGCCTCAAATGACTCCTTGTGGTAGTGAGTTCCACATTCTCAGCAATCTCTGGGTAAAAAGGTTTCTCCCTATTGGGTTTATTAGTGACTATCTTATATCTGTGGCCCCCTAGTTTTGATCTTTTATTTTACAAAATTGTATTTACTTTTTTATAGCCCTTCAAGGCTCGCTGTTTAGTCCAATCTGCACCAAGTAGAGTGGAGAGTGCATGGGTCTCTGAATATTACATCATAGAATCCCAATTTACATATCTTAATGAGGCTCCCGCTTCCAGGAATATTGATGGCAGGCAATAGGCTGCAGTGAGTACTGTACTACCACTTTCCCTGTGCTACTACCTCATCCCTGCCTGAAAACATGGAACAAAAACCAGTCCTAATATTCTGCTTGAAGAAGCTATATACAAGATAAATTGTTTTTTTAGGTACCATTGTGTCTGAAGAAAGAAAGGACTTGTGTGGCAACCACAGTAAGCTTGAATTGCCCTTCATTAATGTTTACAGATTTCTGAAACTGGGCACGGTTTGCAAACTCTACTGTCTGGTCTGTAAACTGGAAAGTTTTTTAAGGATGTAGGGCAATGTGTGTGCAGTTGTGTAGGTACCGTGCAGGCTGCTCACACGCTGTGCCCTTTAAGATACCGCATGTGCACTGCTACTCAAAAAAATAATTAAAGCTATCACATACAAGAAAGAAATGCTGGAGCGATCAGTGATGCAGGGTTGTTAAAGGGCCGTTGATTGTAAAGATTGGCAATGTCTCTCCTGCTGACCCAGGTCAGCCAGAAGAGGGCATTCACAACCTTTCAAAGCAGAATTTATTAATTCAGGCCACATGACCAAGTTACCAGTTCAGCTGTACTGTGAGTCCCCAGCACAAAAAGGGCTGACAGCCAATTAAAGACCAATGGACGACACTGTTCAACCTTATTCTCAAATCAGCTATTGGTTTCTGATAGGACGCTCTGGCTTTTAAGCTGGAAATTCCTAATTACAGGACCCTGAATTTCCCTGGACTTCCTGCTGCTGCACTGTCAGAGGTTTGGCAAAAACACCCGTTACTTGTGTGAACAGAGTTTTCACCACAATTCCAGGAAAGTTATGGCGCCGTAGCATCAGAAAATGAGATGAAATTCAAGTTCAAAACAGGCTATTGATGACGTTTATGAATCAATAATAAAGCTTTATATACGTTTGCTATACAGGGAGATAACTGTGCCAAGTAACGAGTAAGTTTCAGAAATGGAATAGTATCTCTACTGGAAATAACAAATGCTATAGGGTCATGCGCTATTGGGGTGATGTGTTACTGGGGTCATGTGTTACTAGGGTTATGCGTTACTGGGGTCATGAGCTATGTTGCTGGTAATTGAGTATTCGGGGAAAATTTCTAGTGTTTTGTGTTTACACACTTCCTGCCCACTGAGAGCTGGTGGTAAAATTGTTACAGGGCTTTTCACCAGTTGTTGTAGTTTAGCACAGAGATTATGGCAACGTTATTTACAGCAGTAACAAGAACTTGCATTTACATAGTGCCTTTCACATTGTAAAATGCCCCAAGGCACTTCACAGGAGTGATTACCAAACAAAATTTAACACTGAGCCAGATAAAAGCATTTTAGGAGAGGTGACCAAAAGCTTGGTCAAAGAGGTAGTGTTACGACCATGTGAGAAAGGTGTCATGGGGTCCCTTTTGCCTTCACCTGGTCTTACTGTAACAGGGTTTAATTTTAAACACACTGTGTTTTTAGCTCCCCCTTGGTGAATCCTTGTTCACCACTTTCCAATTATAAGGCAAAGAAACCAGCACAAACAGGCTTTCTTAGGTTTAAAGAAGAAAAGTTGAAATTTATTAAACTTAAACTTAAACTCTAATTAGGTTAACACCTACAGATACAGGCCGCACCCCATGCTAGCATGCATACACGATACACACATGCAATTAGAGACAGAAAAGAGCAGAAGAAAAATAAAGTGTAAAGGTTTGAGGCAATATCTGAAGAATTGTTGTTATGGTTCTTCAAGCTCACTGTAGAGTCCTTGATTGTAAGTAGATCTTGCTTTTCGTTGGGGCCCAGTGATCTTCTTAAACCTTGTTCGCTGTAGGAGAATTTTCTCTCTTGGGGTTCATGTGTCTTCAGTGGATTCAGAGGCTTGTGAGAAAGAGATGGGAGCAGACATACAGACAGGAGGTCTTCTTCAGTCCAGGAGCATCCTGCTTTCTGCAGGCTCTCAGTTCAAACTGTGCAATTCAGAAACCCCAGGTTGCCAAGCAGGTTAGTCATGTGACTAACTCTGTGTATTGGCTCTGTGTATTGTATAATCTTAGTGGGTAATGGAATGCGCTTCCCTGCCTTCAATGTCAGTTATTATGTAAAATATTTTTCCAGTCAAGGTCTGGCAGTCCTTGTAACAGGCCTTCTCTTCTTCCCAGCCACAAACTGAAATTTAATGTCCATGTGGCAAAATTAATATGCCTCATTCTTGGCAGGTGGGGGTGTGCATGACACCTCCACACCTGGGGGAACGAAATGTGCATTTCGTTAAAAGGGTCGAAAAAAATTTAAGATCGAGAAAAAAACATGCATTTCTCTCATTCATTCCCATTCATTCATAAATCCTAAAGTTTATTAAAATTGCCTGTCTTTTCTTGGTGCCAGTGCTACTTTAATTGCCCCCTTTTTGGCATCCCAGTAAACACCCATTTCCATGACTGCATAGGGCCTTTGTTCCTGTTGAGGTCTGCCAAGGGGGGGAAGGGGGGAGGGGGGGGGGGAAGGGGGGAGGGGGGGGCAGGGGGTTAGATTTAATTAGCCCTAAGTTGGAGGTTTTTTTCCTAGACAGTGTGTAGTGGGCGAATCTATCCTGAACTCTCTTTCAGTGCTTTTCTGAGTCATGCAAAGGCTTTTGATTTTAGGGGGATGGTGGTTTTCTTTTTTCTGATTGCGGGGGAGGATTATTTGCTAATCTCCCCTTTGGCCTCTGGGATGCTCCTGCCTGCAGGTATTTCTGCAGACTCTACTGCACGCCGCTGTGGTACTTCAACTCGGTGAGGCATCACCCTCGCGGTTTCTGTGCCCCCTAGAGGTCTTTCTTTGTCTCTGCAGGTTCCTGTAAATGCTGTTCGCAATTCTGGTGGGGTGCTTAAAGAGTCTGCATTTATGTAGGAGGATGTGGGGTCTAACTTTTCACATTTTTCGGGGTTGGCTGAATGGACAGTAAGAGTTTTCATCCGGGATTCCTCCTGGACTTCCTTTAACCTGCCCTCTTGGTCACTTTTTCCCCTTCCCAGTCTAACCTTTTGCCAGCCTTGTGCCTGCCTGTCCCTTTTTGTTCTTGCCGGAGGTCCCTCACAGTTCACCAGCCCTCTGCTGGAGGGTCTTCCAAACACCGGTACAGGACTTAGGGGTGCAGGTTTCACTGTAGGTTAGGATTTCCCCTCAACCTGGCACATTTGGCAACTGCTGCAGTACTCCACCACATCTTTGTGGAGTTTTGGCCAGTCAAACTGCTGTCTTATGCTGGCTTTGGTCTTTCATATACTGGCATGTACAGCCATTGTAATCTCGTGGGCTCTGCTTAATATTTCTCCCCGATATGTCTGTGGCACCACTAACTGGTGAACTACTATCTACTCCTTGCTCTCAGATCTGTGAAGAGAGCTCCATTTCCTCATCAGTACCTCATTCTTTAAATAGTAACAATCAGGGACTCCCTCTGCTTCACTTTCAGACTGGATAGCCTGTGCTAAATCTTGCAATACTGGGTCGGCTTGCTGAGCCTCAGCTAGGGAAAATCCATTTAATTCATTCCCTGGGTCTCCTCACTTTCCAAAGAAAGTCTCGGATAGGCAGACCTCATGGTCAGCTCCCTGCAATGCCAATGCAGTCTCCTCTGGGGGAGCTAGTTTGATCATGGCCTGATCCACTACACATTCAGGGAAACTGCCGGGAACCGTCTCCTGCCACTGCCCTGTCTCTCTGACCTCCTGCGGTCTTTCTTTCATGACTGAGGGGGCTACTACCTTCACCCCCACCAGATCATTACCTAGGAGCAGGGCAACCCCGTCCACAGGCAAACTAGGGACAATCCCTATGGTCACCGGTCCTGAAACTAGGTCGCACTCTAGGAGCACCCGGTGTACAGGTACAGACATGCACTGCCCTCCAATACCATTCACCACCATTCTGGTGTTCACTGCACTCTCTGGTGGAAAGGTCAGGCCTTCTCCCAGTAAAAGGGATCTATCTAATGGCCCCTATGTCTCTGAGAATTACTATGGGCTTGCTTACCCCACTCGAGGGGTATGAGGTTACTTTCCCTTCAAACACAAAACCCTGATAACTTTCAGGAATCCTATTAGCTTTTCCTGCACTTGCAACCGTAAGCTTCCTGGGTTTCACTGTTACTGCAATTAATGCCACAGCTTGGTTTGCTGTGCTTTCCATCAGGTTCACTTCTTCACTGAGCGGGTGTGCCCTGATTAACCCTACCAGTTTTCCCTTTAGTTTCCAGCAGTCAGCTTTTAAATGCCCTGCTTTATTACAATGGAAGCACACAGGTCTCCAGGTCTCGCTCCTGCTCATAGCATCTTCCTTCTAGGCTAAAGGACAGCCCCCTGTGTTTCCTGCTTTTCTTTCTCTCCCAGGACTGCTTGGGCTGCTATCACCTTCCCACCCTTTGTCCTTTTCAGATTTGTGGGGGTGATTAGGAAAGGTTTTCCTCTGGGAAACTGACTTATAAATTAAAGCAAACTCATCAGCCAGAACCACTGTTTGCTGGGCTCTCTGGACCCGCTGCTCCTCTACATGGGTCTTTATGGAGAGTGGGAGAGAGTGTTTAAATTTCTCTAACAGAATTACTTCTCTGAGATTCTCATAGCTGAGCTGTACTTTAAGAACCCTCAGCCACTGGTCAAAAGCCAGCTGCTTGCTTACTTCTTTCAAACTCCAGATAAGTTTGATCAGCTTGCTTCTTGAGGGTTCTAAACTTTTGGCGATAGGCTTCGGGTACTAATTCATATGGCCCGAAGATAGCATTTTCGGTCAGTTCATAATTTGATGAACTCTTATTTGGCAACAGGGAATGAACCTCATGTCTCAGCTGGCCATTTTAGCTGCCTTGCCAGTTTCTCAAAAGACACAAAAATCTTCTACTTCTTCCTCATTGAATTTTGGGATTAGTTGAGCTAGTTTTAACAAATCTGTATCAGTCCTGTATTCTGCTCCTCCATATTGGCCATGCTTTCACTGGGGTTACTCTATCACCCCCTAGTTAACTCAAGCTGCTTCAACTCTCTTTCTTCACATTCTTTCTGGAGTATTCTTTCTCTCTTTTATTTTCTCACGTTCCTTCTGGAAGGCTCTTTTTTTCTCCCTCTCCTGTCTCTCTCTTTCTTCTAATTCAAGTTTCCTTTGTTCCAATTGTATCTTTGCTAGCAGTACCCTGTCTGGGGTCACTTCTAACCCTCTTTCTGATTCTTCAGATTCAAGGGGAAAATGGTTGGCCACTAGCCTTAGGAGTTCAGACTTCCTAGCCTTGCCATGTACAGTGATCCCACACTGCTCAGCCATTTTCCTCAACTCCTCCGTAGACAGTGCTTTTAACATATCCCAAGTAACTTCACCCTGGCTTGGAGAGCTACTAGCTTCAGCCGCAGACATGTTAGTATTCAAGCACATACAACCACAAGAAAACCTGTTTTGAAATCTTGCTCTATTTTGATTGGGAAAAATTTGGCTTCTCACTTCCAATTTCTCTCGTTTGTCTGTGGGTCAATTCCAGACGCGAGCATGCATATTTCTGTTATGACCAGGTGAGAAAGAGGTCTAGGGTTTTCTATCAGTCTTCACCTGGTCTTACTGTAACAGGGTTTAATTTTAAACACACTGTATTTTTAGCTCCCCCTTGGTGAATCCTTGTTCACCGCTTTCCAATTATAAGGCAAAGAAACCAGCACAAACAGGCTTTCTTAGGTTTAAAGAAGAAAAGTTGAAATTTATTAAACTTAAACTCTTATTCAGTTAACGCCTGTGGATACACACCATGCCCCATGCCAGCATGCATTTGCAATACACACATGCATATAGAGTTGTTGTTATGGTTCTTCAAACTCACTGCAGAGTCCTTGATTGTAAGTAGATCTTGCTTTTCATTGGGGCCCAGTATTCTTCTTAAACCTTGTTCACTGTAGGAGACTTTTCTCTCTTGGGGTTCATGTGTCTTCAGTGGATTCAGAGGCTTGTGAGAAAGAGATGGGAGCAGACAAACAGACAGGAGGTCTTCTTCAGTCCAGGAGCATTCTGATTTCTGCAGGCTCTCAGTTCAAACTGTGCAATTCAGAAACCCCAGGTTGCCAAGCAGGTTAGTCCTGTGGCTACCTGGTCTGACCACGTCTGGGCTCTGTGTATTGTATCTTCTTAGCAGGTAATGGAATGCGCTTCCCTGCCTTCAATGTCTGTTAGTATGTAAATGTTTTTTCCAGCCAAGGTCTGGCAGTCCTTGTAACAGGCCTTCATTTCTTCCCAGCAACAATTTGAAATTTAATGTCCATGTGGCAAAATTAATATGCCTCATTCTTGGCAGGCGGGCGCCTGCATGGCAGGCAGGTTTTAACGAGCTTCTTAAATGAGGAGAGAGAGGCAGAGAGGTTCAGGGAAGGAATTCCGAGCTTAGGGCTCATGCAGCTGAAGGCACTGCCACCAATGGTGGAGCAATTAAAATCAGGGACGCTCAAAAGGTTAGAATTAGCAGAGTGCAGGTATCTTAGAGTGTTGTGGGACTGGAGGAGATTACAGAGATACAGAGAAGCAAAAACAAGGAAGAGAATTTTAAAATCGAGATGTTGCTTGATCAGGTGCCAATGGAGATCAGCGAGCACAGGGATGATGGGTGAATGGGATTTGGCGCAAGTAAGGAGACGGGGAGCAGAGTTTTGGATAACCTCAAGTTTACGAAGGGTAGATTGTGGGATGCTGGCCAGCAGTGCATTGGAATAGTCAAGCCAAGTGGTAACAAAGTTGTGGATGAGAGTTTCAGCAGCAGATGAGCTAAGGCAGGAGCAGTTTAGTTTAGTTTAGTTTAGAGATACAGCACTGAAACAGGCCCTTCGGCCCACCGAGTCTGTACCGACCATCAACCACCCATTTATACTAATCCTACACGAATCCCATATTCCAATAACATCCCCCCCGGTCCCTATATATTTCCCTACCACCTACCTATACTAGGGGCAATTTATAATGGCCAATTAACCTATCAACCTGCAAGTCTTTGGCATGTGGGAGGAAACTGGAGCACCCGGAGGAAACCCACGCAGACACAGGGAGAACTTGCAAACTCCGCACAGGCAGTACCCAGAATCGAACCCGGGTCCCTGGAGCTGTGAGGCTGCAGTGCTAACCACTGCGCCACTGTGCCGCCCAGTGTTGGGCGATGTTACTGAAGTGGAAATAGGTGGCCTTAGTGACGGTGAGAATATGTGGTCGGAAGCTCATCTTGAGGTCAAATATGACAGCAAGGTTGCAAACAGACTGATTCAGCCTCAGACAGTTGCCAGGGAGAGCTATGGAGTTGGTGACTAGGGAACAGAGTTTGTAGTGGGGACCAGAAACAATGGCTTCCCATTGTTTAATTGGAACTGAGAGACTAAGACAAAGGAAACTTGTAAACTTGAATAATGATTTTGTTCCCAATGTCCAGCTCATCCTCCAGGTGCCTGGCGATTGTGGAAAGCCTCAAGTACACCAACGGACACTGCACGCTCCTTTTTCAGGGTCACCCAGGCATGGACAAGGGGGTGGAAAAGTGGCAGCAACCGGAGCGACTACCCCCATGGGCCATGTCCATCCTGGATCTATAGGTGACCACCTTGTCTAGGTCCAGGAGCATGCCACAAGGAGGTCCTCTGACTCGACTGCCTCCGTTTCTCCGCACAGCTTGTTTGACACTGTCCCTTTGGTGTTTCTGCTTTGTTTTTAAGTGGGTGACAGTATAACCTTTGATTTCTTCTAACTGATCCTATAACGAAAGAAGTAGGTGTATTGGCTGGCTACAGCACATCATTCATCAGCCACTCGAACCCTTCCTGGTCTGTGCTTTGCTAGATTCTGATATGTGAGTCTGAACTGTGGTAGCTGACTGGCATTGGCTGCTTTAAGCTAACTCCTTCCGGAACCCGTGTATCACATGTGGCCAGGGGCAAGAACTGGGTATCAGTTCCACCATCTCTCACTCACCGATTCCTCTGAGGAAGTCTTGCAGACCCTGGCCAATCCAGTTGTCTGTTTTCACTCAGTGCTGCTCAGATCTCCAGCAATCTGTGAAGCAATCAGTGAGCTGTACTCACTCAAGTGCTAATTCAGGTGCTTAACTGGCTTCTAATTTCAGTTTACAGCTGATTTAGAAGATTGTTAATGCTATTCTTTTCTCATTGACTGGCCCACCTTGCAAGGATGACTGACGCATTTTAGACCACAGATTAAAAACAGCAAACTCTGTATTAACCAGCAGGGGTACACTCTCCCAGAATTTTTTAATCATCCAAAGTTAGCCTACAATTAGTACATAAATAGCAATTTCCAGGCTAATAAAGCTGACTCTCAGACCCACACAAGAAGCACATTAAGCAGCATTACATCTGCGTGCAGTTTAGGGTCCTGGGAGAGTAGTGTCAAAGTGATCATGATGAGTTGCTCACCCGTTAGTAGATTTAAATCTACTGCTTGTCTCCTTTGAGAAAGAAAAGAACTTGTGTTTATATGAGGGTACGTTTTCCGGTCATAAAGACCAGGAACAGAACAGGCAGTAGAAGATCTATATAGCTGGATCTGTACCATTTCAGTGCTGATTTGTGATTTTCCAGCAGGCGTTTTAGATCAGCCTGAAGGGTCTCGCAGCTCGTTTTATAAAACATTTTAGTACAGACTTCTGCTACTAATTTTGATGAAAAAAAGTCTTTTTTGTGAGCTTTGTTCTTGTACTAATCACTTAGCATTTAAAAGGTTGGTGAATGGTAGCATAGTGGTTATATTACTGGACTAGTACCCCAGTGGCCTGAGCTAATGATCTCAAGAACACGAGTGCAAACCCTATCATGGTAGCTGTGGAATTTAAATTCAGTTAGTTAAATAAATCTGGAATTAAAATGCTCCTATCAGTAACGGTGATCATGCAACAACTGAATTGTTGTAAAAACCCATCTTGTTCATTAAAGTCTTTCCGCAAAGAAATCTACTCTCCTTACCCAGTCTGGCCTCTATGTGATTTTTAACTGCCCTCTGAAATGGCCTAGCAAGCCACTCAGTTAAGGGCAATTGGGGATGGACAGTAAATGCTGGCCTTAAATGATGACCACCCAGTGTGAATGAATGTAAAAATGTGATGTGATTTGCTCATTCATAGGAAGCCAAATAATAGAAACATCTGAAGCTCTCTAACAAAGCAAGAAAGGAAGATATGGGCTGGATTTTATGGGTCCCCCAAGGCGGGATCAGAGGTGGAGGGGCACAGAGTATCGCGGGGGGGGTGTGGGCAGCGGTGGGACGGAGGGCCCATCACCCAGCGATATTCCTGGGGGAGGGATAGGCTGATGATGGCCTTCCCATCCAGAGGCCCTTAAGTGGCCAATTAGGGGCCTCTTCCCGCCACTGCTGGCATCGTACCCACTGTGCGGGGAGGACGTCTTGTACCGCCATTCAACCCAACTGGTCTGTGCTGGCGTTTCTGCTCCACACAAGCCTCCTCCCACCCCTTCTCATTTAACCCTATCAGCACATCCTTCTTAATCCTTTCTCCCTCATGCACCTATCTAACTTCCCCTTAATTTGAGCTGGTTTGAAGCACCGAGGCTTTTTGTATTCCAAGTGAAACAACATTAAATAAAGGCAGGGAGATTAGCCGGCAACTGAACTGACTGTACATTTTGCCAGCAAACACATCTGCAGTATCCAGGCACACCTACCAGACAAAGACCATGAGGAATGGATCTCCCGGCTGCTGGGTCATCGCACAAGCAGTTGCAGATCTGTGTCATTTGCTGCAAGGAGACCTCCAGCCAACCTGCACCGCAGATGGAGCACTGTCAGCGAAATAAAGAAAGAATTGCATTTATATTGTGCTTTTCATGACTTCAGGACATCCCAACGTGCTTTGCACCCAATGAAGTACCTTTTGAAATGTACTCACTGTTGTAGGAAATGTAGCAGCCAATTTGCACATAGCAAGATCCCACAAACAGCAATATGATAATGACCAGATAGTCTGTTTTTAGTGATGTTGATTGAGGGATAAATTTTGGCCAGGACTCTGGGGAGACCTCCCTTGCTCTTCTTTGAAATAGTGGCCATGGGATCTTTTACATCCACCTGAGAGGGCAGACAGGCCTCAATTTAATGTCTGACCTGAAAGACGGCACCTCAGACAGTGCAGCACTCCACCAGTACTGCACTGGAAGTGTCAGTCTAGATTTTTGTCTTCACGTCTCTGGACTGGGAAGTTATCTCCTCTCTGAACTTTATTGACCTGTCTCCTTCCATTCATACATAGGAATCATCTGCAGTTTCAGCAATTGGCCCAAACAGATTATTCAAACAAAATAATCAACATGTTCCTTTCCCATTTGGCTCAATCATCCCTGAGATACTAGATTCTGGATTCAAGCCCCACTCAATGAAACTTGAGTACATGATCCTAATCCTTCAGTGCAACACTGAGGGAGTACTGCGTAGTCAGAGGTGCTGTCGTTTAGATAAGACATTAAACCAAAGGCCCATCTGCCCTCTCAGGTGGGCATTAGAGGTGCTCTGGCACTATTCCTACATGTTAAGGAGTTCACCCAATGTCCTGGCCACTATTTATCCCTCAATCACCATCATGAGTACAGATTCTCCAGGTCAGTTACCTCAGTGCTATTTGCAGGAGCTTGCTGTGTGCAAATTGGCTGCCGTATTTCCTACATTACAACAAGAGCTACACTTCAAAAGTACTTAATTGGCTGTGAGCAGCTTTGGGACATCCTGAGGATGTGAAAGAGGCTATATAAATGAAAGCTTTTTTATTCATTCACTGATTAGCAACAGCAACTGCCCAATGCCTCTGCTGCATTACCTAAAGTAAAATGTTCGCTTACAGATATCTGGCCATCCTGTGATCCACTCTTGTATTAGCAATGGATCATCCATCATGCAGGCAGATTGTGTTACAATCATTCTCAATTACAACTGTGATCTGTGGCCTGGTGGAATGTGGGCAAGGATGAAGACCATTGATTGAGCTACAAGGTTCGGTGAGAGCTTGGAATGGACCAGCAGTTCATGTGGAACAAGCTCTGTGCCATGCATTCTTGGGTCACCTACCTGGCACACGGTACTGTTGGATAGTCCTACTGTGATAGCTTCTTTATGGTCTGGTATTATCTCTGATAATACCAGAGATGGCTTGGCCATGTGAGCCGCATGGAAGATGGCAGGATCCCCAAGGACACATTGTACAGCGAGCTCGTCACTGATATCAGACCCACCGGCCGTCTATGTCTCCGCTTTAAAGACGTCTGCAAACGCGACATGAAGTCCTGTGACATTGATCACAAGTCGTGGGAGTCAGTTGCCAGCGATCGCCAGAGCTGGCGGGCAGCTATAAAGGCGGGGCTAAAGTGTGGCAAGTCGAAGAGATTAAGCAGTTGGCAGGAAAAAAGACAGAAGCGCAAGGAGAGAGCCAACTGTGTAACAGCCCCGACAACCAATTTTATCTGTAGCACCTGTGGAAGAGTCTGTCACTTTTGAATTGGCCTTTATAGCCAATCCAGGCGCTGCTTCACAAACCACTGACCACCTCCAGCCGCTTACCCATTGTCTCTCGAGACAAGGAGGCCAAAGAAAAAGAATGATCTCTGCAGATGTTTCAGGTAGTACGGGTACAGTACACACCACTGAGCTTGGTTTCCACCTCTGAAGAGGATACCTTGGAGGACCAACACAGTCAACCCTCCATTTTAAGCAGTGTCGAAGGAAGTGAAACATGACAAAGAGATATTGAGAGATTAAGTGAATGGACAAAACTGTCACAAATGAATTTTACTTTAGGTCAATGTGAAGTCATCCACTTTGGACCTAAAAAGGATAGAACAGGCTGCTTTCTAAATGGTGAAAAGCTGGAAACAATGGAGATCCAAAGAGATTTGGGGGTCCAGGTACATAAATTATTAAAATGTCATGAACAGGTACAGGAAATAATCAGAAAGACTAATGGAATGCTGGCCTTTCTATCTCGAGGACTAGAATACAAGGGGGTCGAAGCCATGTTTCAGCTATACAAAGCCCTGGTTAGACTACAGCTGGAGTTACTGTGAGCAGTTCTGGGGGTCACACCTTAGGAAGGAGATATTGGCCTTGGAGGGAGTGCAGTGTAGATTTACCAGAATGATACCTGGACTCAAAGTGTTAAAATATGAGGAGAGATCACACAAATATGCCTTGTAATTTTTAAGGTTAAGGGATGATTTGATTGAAGTTTTCAAGATTTCAAGGGGAACAGAGAGGGTAGATAGGGAGAAACTATTTCTGCTGGTTGGGGAGTCTGGGACTAGGGGTCAGAGTCTAAAAATTAAAGTCAGACCTTTCAGGAGTGCAATTAGGAAACACACACACACAAAGAGATCAATAGACTTTTGTTAATCAAAGGTATTAAGGGATATGGGCCAAAGACGTATATATGGAGTTAGGTCACAGATCAACCATGATCTCATTGAATAGCAGAACAGACTCAAGGGGCTGAATAGCCTCCTCCTGTTCCGATATTCCCAAGCGCTGCCTCATTTAGCAAGTTCTGTACTCTTGTCAGCAATCACACAGGATGTTGGATGTTGCAGTCCTCAATCAGGTGTCTGCACATTTTAATTCCTACCTCCACGTTTATTTTGCTAGCTGCTGATTCCAGCCAAGCACTTTTTTTGTCCCATACAGTCACGGAAAGGCTGAAATATACTTTTACAAGATTTGCACTGTAAAGGATTTTCTCCATATGCAGCCACTTCCCTTTAAGCATCTGTAGCCTTTTAAATTTTAACATGAAGGCCTGCTGACATGTACATAATTTCCTGCTCCTCACTTTGGTGAGCTTCCAGTGCCAGACTTGCTGGGGCTTCACCACAAATAAGTAATTAGGGCTAACTCTGGAAAATCCCAGGACTCACGTTAGAACTCAGGCTGCACAATGTGGGCTGGATTTTAAAAGCCCCTCACCGATCTTGGCAGCGAACTCAAAACATGGCAACCCGCACACCAAAGAGTTGCTGCAATCTCCCACACGCAACTCATTTAAATAGCCAGAACAGCTCCCCTGCCGGTCAATTAAAATTTTAAAAGCACAGAACATAGAACATAGAACATTACAGCGCAGTACAGGCCCTTCAGCCCTCGATGTTGCGCCGACCCGTGAAACCATCTGACCTAAACTATTCCATTTTCATCCATATGTCTATCCAATGACCACTTAAATGCCCTTAAAGTTGGCGAGTCTACTACTGTTGCAGGCAGGGCGTTCCACGCCCCTACTACTCTCTGAGTAAAGAAACTACCTCTGATATCTGTCCTATATCTATCACCCCTCAACTTAAAGCTATGTCCCCTCGTGTTTGCCATCACCATCCGAGGAAAAAGACTCTCACTATCCACCCTATCTAACCCTCTGATTATCTTATATGTCTCTATTAAGTCACCTCTCCTCCTCCTTCTCTCTAACGAAAACAACCTCAAGTCCCTCAGCCTTTCCTCGTAAGACCTTCCCTCCATACCAGGCAACATCCTAGTAAATCTCCTCTGCACCCTTTCCAAAGCTTCCACATCCTTCCTATAATGCGGTGACCAGAACTGCACGCAATACTCCAGGTGCGGTCTCACCAGAGTTTTGTACAGCTGCAGCATGACCTCGTGGCTCCGAAACTCAATCCCCCTACTAATAAAAGCTAACACACCATATGCCTTCTTAACAGCCCTATTAACCTGGGTGGCAACTTTCAGGGATTTATGTACCTGGACACCAAGATCTCTCTGCTCATCTACACTACCAAGAATCTTCCCATTAGCCCAGTACTCTGCATTCCTGTTACTCCTTCCAAAGTGAATCACCTCACACTTTTCCACATTAAACTCCATTTGCCATCTCTCAGCCCAGCTCTGCAGCCTATCTATGTCCCTCTGTAACCTACAACATCCTTCGGCACTATCCACAACTCCACCGACCTTCGTGTCATCCGCAAATTTACTAACCCACCCTTCTACACCCTCATCCAGGTCATTTATAAAAATGACAAACAGCAGTGGCCCCAAAACAGATCCTTGCAGTACACCACTAGTAACTAAACTCCAGGATGAACATTTGCCATCAACCACCACCCTCTGTCTTCTTTCAGCTAGCCAATTTCTGATCCAAAGCACTAAATCACCTTCAATCCCATACTTCCGTATTTTCTGCAATAGCCTACCGTGGGGAACCTTATCAAACGCCTTACTGAAATCCATATACACCACATCCACAGCTTTACCCTCATCCACCTGTTTGGTCACCTTCTCAAAAAACTCAATAAGGTTTGTGAGGCACGACCTACCCTTCACAAAACCGTGCTGACTATCGCTAATGAACTTATTCTTTTCAAGATGATTATAAATCCTATCTCTTATAACCTTTTCCAACATTTTACCCACAACCGAAGTAAGGCTCACAGGTCTATAATTACCAGGGCTGTCTCTACTCCCTTTCTTGAACAAGGGGACAACATTTGCTATCCTCCAGTCTTCCGGCACTATTCCTGTCGACAATGACGACATAAAGATCAAGGACAAAGGCTCTGCAATCTCCTCCCTGGCTTCCCAGAGAATCCTAGGATAAATCCCATCTGGCCCAGGAGACTTATCTATTTTCACACTTTCCAAAATTGCTAACACCTCCTCCTTGTGAACCTCAATCCCATCTAGCCTAGTAGTCTGTATCTCAGTATCCCCCCAAAATTTATCCAATAAATTTCTAATGCCCCCTTTCCCATCCCCCCAATAACAATGACATTAACTATTTGCCCTTTCCCCTGCAAAACACTTACCTTTTAAATCTGAGCTCACCCCCCTGACTGCACAAAGTTTGAAGTTCACCCCTCCCCACCATTCCATGCACCCATTACATTTATTTGACCCCTACCCCATCACCCTCCCCCCCCCCCCCCCCCCACTGCACTGAAAATTTTACAACCTCCCCCCTCCCCACCAGCGTCGTGCCAGCTTTCCGCAGACGGGGAATTGAAGGCGCGGGAGTGTCAGCCTATGCACCGAGGATTGCAATGGGCCCGAATGATTGAAGGTAAGTTTATTTAAATGTCTTCATTTTATTGAATTAAATATTCAAATTCAGATCCTGTCTCCCAGCGTGGAGGGGGCTGCCACGAAGCCTCGCCACCACCAGGAGGATCGGGCCAGGCCCTCCCAGAATCGGCCTCCATGGCGGGCCGCTGTCAGACCCATATTCTGGCCCCCCCCCCCCGACCCCCCTTCACGATGCCCACCATTGTGGGCTTGGTAAAATCCAGCCCTGTATCTCATATTGCAAGTCTGTGACCCTTCATCAGAACTGGCAAAAGTTAGAAATGTAACAGTCTTTCATTGGATAGACATATGGATGAAAATGGAATAGTTTAGGTCAGATGGTTTCACAGGTCGGCGCAACATCGAGGGCCGAAGGGCCTGTACTGCGCTGTAATGTTCTAATTCTAATTCTAATTCTTTGAGTAAGTGAAAAGGGGAAGGGGGAAGAAGAAGAAGAAGAAGGACTGTGATAGGACGGAGGGGGGAGAGATTAAATGACAGGTGTCATGGAACAGAATGCAAATGGAGTGCTAAATAGTTATAGCGAAAGACAAAGCACAAATCCAGAGAGAGTGTGAATGGCAAAATAACAAACAGGTCTGTATGAAAGCAAAAACATGAAAAATAAATTTAAGACTAGCACAAGGTGAAAAAATAAATAATAAAAAAGAAAATATATATATAAAAAAATAAAAATAATCAATAAACAAAAAATAATGGGGCTCAGGGTCTGAAATTATTGAGCTCAATATTGAGTCCAGAAGGCTGTAGAGTGCCTAATTGGAAAATGAGGTGCTGTTCCTTGAGCTTGCGTTGATGTTCACTGGAACACTGCAGCAGGCCAAGGACAGAAATGTGAGCATGAGAGCTGGGGGGAGAATTAAAATGGCAAGAAACCGGAAGCTCAGGATCATGCTTTCGGACTGAGCGGAGGTATTCTGCAAAGCGGTCACCAAATCTACGTTTGTTCTCCCCAATGTAGAGGAGACCACATTGTGAGCAGCGAATACAGAATACTAAATTGAAGGAAGTGCCAGTTTTTTTTTTTAGATTAGAGATACAGCACTGAAACAGGCCCTTCGGCCCACCGAGTCTGTGCCGAACATCAACCACCCATTTATACTAATCCTATATTCCTACCAAACATCCCCACCTGTCCCTATATTTCCCTACCACCTACCTATACTAGTGACAATTTATAATGGCCAATTTACCTGTTAATCATTGCTTCACCTGAAAGGAGTGTTTGGGGCCTTGAATGGTGAGGCGAGAGGAGGTAAAAGGACAGGTATTACACCTCCTGCGATTGCATGGGAAGGTGACGTGGGAATGAGAAGAGGTGTAGGGGTGATGCAGGGCAGTCACAACATACTCTGATCTTCCCTTCTCTGATGCTGAACGATCTGTACTTAGCAAAGGATTCAGTTTTATACCCTAATGCCCCCAACTCAATGAATTTCATGATCGACTCGAATCCCTCTCCCTCTGAACTTGCTGCACTTTGTTCTCTCAGGTCTAACCCCAACATTGTGATCAAACCTGCAGACAATGGTGGTGCTGTTGTTGTCTGGTGTACCGACCTCTACCTTGTAGAGGCTCAGCGCCAACTCTCAGACACTTCTTCCTACCTCCCCCTGGACCACGTCCCCACCACTGAACATCAAGCGACTGTCCACTGGACTGTCACTGACCTCATCTCCTCTGGAGATCTTCCGTCTAAAGTTTCCAACCTCATAGTCCTGCAACCCCGGACAGCCTGCTTCTACCTCCTTCCCAAAATCCACAAACAGAACTGTCCCGGCAGACCCATTGTTTCAGCCTGTTCCTGCCCCACTGAACCTACTTCTTCCTATCTTGACTCTATTTTCTCCCCGGTCCAGTCTCTTCCCACCTACATCCGTGGCTCTTTGACACCCTACGTCATTTTGACAGTTTCCACTTTCCTGGCCCTAACCACCTCCTCCTCACTATGGACGTCCAATCTCTCTACACCTCCATCCCCCACCAGGACGGTTTGAGGGCTCTCCGCTTCTTCCTGGAACAGAGGCCCAACCAGTCCCCATCCACCACCACCCTCCTCCGCCTGGCTGAACTTGTTCTCGCATTGAACAACTTCTCCTACAACTCCACTCACCTCCTCCAAGTAAAAGGTGCTGCTATGGGTACCCGCATGGGTCCTGGTTATGCCTGTCTTTTTGTGGGATATGTCAAACATTCCTCCAGTCCTACTCAGGCCCCATCCCCCAACTCTTTTTCCGGTACATTGATGACTGTATCGGTGCCTTTTCCTGCTCCCGCCCCGAACTAGAAAACTTTATCAACTTTGCTTCCAATTTCCACCCTTCTCTCACCTTTACATGGTCCATCTCCGACACTTCCCTTCCCTTCCTCGACTTCTCTGTCTCCATCTCTGGGGATAGGCTGTCTACTAATATTCATTATAAGTCCACTGACTCCCACAGCTACCTCGACTACACTTCTTCACACCCTGCCTCCTGTAAGGACTCCATTCCATTCTCCCAGTTTCTCTATCTCCATCACATCTGTTCTGATGATGCTACTTTCCATGACAGCGCCTCTGATATGTCTTCCTTTTTCCTCAACCGAGGATTCCCCCCCACTGTGGTTGACAGGGCCCTCAACCGTGTCCGGCCCATTTCCCGAACCTCTGCCCTCCCAGAACCGTGACAGGGTTCCCCTTGTCCTCACTTTCCACCCCACCAGCCTCCATATCCAAAGGATCATCCTCCGCCATTTCCGCTACCTCCAGCGTGATGCCACTACCAAACACATCTTCCCCTCCCCTCCTCTGTCAGCATTCCAAAGGGATCATTCCCTCCGTGACACCCTGGTCCACTCCTCCATTACCCCCGACACCACTTCCCTTTCCCATGGCACCTTCCCATGCAATCGCAGGAGGTGTAATACCTGCCCTTTTACCTCCTCTCTCCTCACTAACCAAGGCCCCAAACACTCCTTCCAGGTAAAGCAGCGATTTACTTGTACTTGTGCTTTGTCTTTCACTATAACTATTTAGCACCATTTGCATTCTGTTCCAAGACATCTGTCATTTAATCTCTCCCCCCCTCCCCACCCCCCCATCTTATCACGGTCCTTCCGTCTTCTTCTTTTTCTCCCCTTCCCCCTTTCACTTGCTCAAAGACTGTTACATTTCTAACAGTTCTGATGAAGGGTCACAGGCCTGAAACGTTGGGTTGGGTTTTACCAGCTCCTCGGCGTCATGGATCGTGGTGGTTAGGCACTTAAAATGCGAGCAGGTGTGGCCCACCACAACCCAAGACACCGAGAAGGTCCTGTCGCACATTAACGGCGGATGCGAGGCCTCGGTGCGGACCGCCCTCACCCCACACCGTCGCCAAGCAGCAGGGCCTTCATTTCAATATTGAAATTGTGTCAAAGAAATGCAAATCCCCTTACCTGCTGGCAGCAGCCGTCCCACGCCGATTTTATGACCGCCGTCCGCAACTCGCACACCTTCAGAACTCCGTATGGATTTCCAAGGAGAGAAACTGGTGGGGAGGGGGGAGGTGTTTAATTTTCAGGTCGGCGGGGGAGAGCGGGACAAACTTTTGACTGGCTGTGGGGATGGTGGGAAGGGGTTGAAAGGCAAATGTGTTGAGGTTAGGGGGGAATGTTCGCGCTGGGACCAAAATACATTTCCATCAGATCGGACAATAAAAACACCATTGTGGGGGTTAGGAAGGTGCCCACATCTTTTAATGTTTTACTTCAATGACATGAGTTGTTGGAAGGCTTTAAAAATTTATATTAACCTGAATGGCTTGAAGCCCTTTAAAAATGGCGGCGGCGCCTGTGCGGTGGAGCCGGACGCCGTTGCCGGGGACGTGGAAGCCACCCCCTGCGCATCACCGGGGACTGCTGCTCCACCCCTTCCATTTAAACGAGCCCCCACACGTAATATCGCTGGGCCTCTGCGGCGGCATTTCCGTGTCGGAAAGCCAGCAACTTCACAGCGCACCATCACGGAGCGCAGCGCCCTGATAAAATTCAGCCCGTTCACTCGGCTTCTCTCTACACGATTGCTACCAGCCCTGCTGACTATTTCCGGCACTTTCTGTTCTCATTTCAGAGTTCCAGCATCCGCAGTATTTTGCTCTTATCTCATATTGCACCTTGTTGCATCATCTAGAAACGTCAAAAACCGCAATGAGTCGTTTTGAGGTGTAGTCACTGTTTGTATACAGGTGAATTTATGCTCATTTTGTACACAACTTCCTCCTGAATCATCAAACAGGCAGACAGATCCTGGGTTCAGCATCTCATCCAGAGGAATGGTGCCTTCAATGACGCAACACTCCCTCAGTACCGCAGGGAAGCAGTAACCTGGATTGTGCCCAAATCCTAGAGCTGAACCCTGCCTTTTCATCCTTGTGTTCAAATCTCTCCATGGCCTTGCCCCTCCCTAGCTCAGTACCCTCCTCCAGGCCTGCAAACCTCCGTGATCTCTGCCTTCCTCCAATTCTGGCCTCTTGCTCATCCCGGATTTTAATCGCTCCAGCATCAGCGGCCATGCCTTCAGCTGCCTGAGCCCTAAGCTCTGGAATTCCCTTCCTAACCTCTCCGCCTCTCCGCCTCTCTCTCCTCCTTTAAGATGCTCCTTAAAACCCAACTCTTTGACCAAGCTTTTGATCATCTGCCCTAATGTCTCCTCATGTGACCCCGTGTCAAATGTTGTTTGGTAATCACTGCCGTGACGTGTCTTGGGATGTTTTACAATGTTAAAGGTGTTCTATAAATGCAAGTTGTTATTGTTGTGATTTGGGGGCCAGGGTGCTACCAACCCAGCTAAGCTGCCTCTTTTACAGGGCTATTGGGACATATGGACATGTGCATGCCTGGGGTGCTTCATCTGAAGTATGCACAGAATATCTTGAGAACTGGTGAGGTAAAAAGAACTCGATTTCTCTGATATTTTCTACATTACGACAGTGACTACATTTCAAAGTACTTCATTGGCTGAGAAGCGCTTTGCGACATCTTGAGGTGCTATAGAGATGCAAGTCTCTTATTCTTTATATTGCAACTTATTTTACTGCTTTTAGTTGCTCTTGTAGCAGTAAAGCGAAAAACCACTTCAAAAGCTTCTGATTATCTCTTTTCCTGACTGAGCCTGTCCTGTCCACCCAAATTCTTGTGCTGCTCTGCGAGTTTGCATCTTGTTACAAGCCTGGTGGTGTACTGTACTGACTCACTGCATGTAGCCTGCCACAGAGGGAGGTACTTGATCAGATTACAGAGCAGAATACCAAGTAAAATCCATCCATCAAAGCTGGGTCCTTTACTTTGAGGAGTGCTGTTCACACTGGGGGAAACATACTTAGGCAATTGACGGCGCTCAAAAAAGCTTCTGTAGTCGGGGTATGTTAACTGGAGATTTTTATGTGGCCAGGAGGAGCCATAAGCAACTTCAGCTGTGTCATCTTTCTCAGTATACTAATTTATTATAATAAAAATGTATTATTATACAAATATTTTTCTTTAGTGCTCCCCTCATAGAGCTTCACACTGGAATGGCTAAAGATTTTAAATCCACCCCAGAGTGTTTTATATGGATTCTGCGATACAGAAAGATGCTTTATCATTGACACATATGAAAGGTCACAGATCGGGCACGACCAAGGTTGAAAAAGATGAGAGAGAAAATGAGGTAAATAAAGAGGTAGTGTTTAAGTGATGTCAAGCTGGGATTTTTAAAGGTTTGTAGGCGGCTGGGTTTGTTGTCACAGGACCACTGTGGTTCCCATTGGATTAACATTAAACCCAGATTCAGAAGACAAAGATAATTCTTTTTACCACTGTCTCTAGAAAGCTTTCTAAAACTAGCTGGTGGATCAGAATATTAAAGTTTAAAAGCTTTAAGCAAGTTTTCACTACTGCTAGGAGCTTTCCGTTTTTACTATGTGGCTTCACAATTTGTGAGTTTAAAAAAAAATTCAAATTCATCTCTTTCCTTCCTGAATAAATTATGGATAGTGATGATGTAGGCATTTCTGTGTACCATTATACCAATAGTTCCATTAAGCACGATCTTTTGAGAAAATACATTAAGTAATAGAAAAGAGAGTGGTTGAATTATTTACACATCTATTGTTACTTACATACCTTTTCAATTCAAATGAACAGAATTTCAAGTCTTATCACAGAACAGTGCATCATCTTTGAATCCTTTTGTCAGTCAAAGTTTTAAATCTTGCAATAAGCACTAGATTAGTTTGTAATACTATTTTCATATTCTGTTTAAAATCCCAATGCCACATAGCACATCTGTACCACATGATCGCTTCTTTGCTGACAAAAGTTTTGTCATTTTTTGCTCTTTATTAATGAATGTACTTTATGGAATGAAAACAGCCCTACGACTGGTTTGATACTGTTTTGGCAATGAGCACTTGAGCCTCACAGCAACACTCCATGAAAACAATGCACCTTAGACTCCGTGAAGAAAATGCTGATCCACACCACACGGCTGTTTACTGAGTGAGGGAGTGGATCAACCATCCATTGAAATTAATGGAATACAAATCTGGCAGGTTCTATAATGGTCGAGCAGTTTGCTATACCAGATCACTACCCATGTGCTGATGACGAAAATTTATCCCCCCAAGTAAACTCTGTTAGATAATGTTCCAACAGATGAAACACTTAAACCGCATTCACCTATTGCAAATTTTGGCATTTATCTATCCTTTTTATCTATTTTTTCATTGTATAAGTAGAGCAGCGACTGGATATTTGGTACAATATGTCATCCTCTGTGTACTTGGTGTTGTCAGTGGTCCAACAGGTTGGATCAGTTGTGTTAAAGTTGCAATATAGCAAGTGTTAAGGTGGCTACGGAGGCTTTTACATTTGCGCTCTTTTAAGTTGGATCTTGGAGATTAGTGTTTGTGAACTGGCACCTGGCATTTACAATACTATACAATACTGCTATACTAAATCCTACTGTAGGAGACCCCATTTATTGCAATGGACAGCAAACTGAATGCAACTGATGGGTGACTGGGAAAATCCAGTTATAGAAAACTTAAAGGGGGTAGCTATTTTAACTGCTGCTGGAAGTTCCACCCTGATGGTGAAGATGGTCCAGGTTACAAAGAGGGCAACTAATCGCTGGTAAAAAAAATATATATTTTATTGGTAAATGTTTAGTTCTTCAAGATGGATGGTGTTAGCTTCTGTAAATGGGACAATTTTTCCAGGTTCTGTGCTCAGTGTCAGTGCTCCCAAGTACTGCTGCAATGCACAGTGAGCATTGAATTTCATGATCATTAGCACCATTGCATTCGACTCCACCCAGATTACACTGATATCTGGGAGAAACTCAAGGCTCTAGCTTCCTGCACAACATTCCTTTTTCAAGCAGCACTCCAAATAAACCAAGATAACCAGCCATCCATCTTGTATTAGTTTGTGGAATCTAGTTGTGTGCAAGAGAGCTGCTGCCTATCCCTCCCTACATGAAAACAGGGACTACATTTTAAAGCACTTTATTGTGTGTGAGATACTTTGGTATCTGTTAGATGTGATAAGACACTACAAAGATGCTTCTTTTTATCTTTCTTCTCTCTCTCTATTTTAACAGAGCAATTAACGTGTTTAAGATGAAATTAATGCGCTATTAGATTTTCATATGAATGTGTTACAGGTTTGTCCATTAAGATCCCAAACGGTAATTTCTAGATTTTAGAGACATTTATGAGGTTGGCTACCTCTTGAGCAGATTTTTTTTAGTTCGCTATTTATTGGGAAAAGCTTGATGTAATTATGAAGTGAAAAGAATGTTGTATAAGATCATAAAAAATTGGAGCCTGCTCCATCATTCTATAAGATCATGGCTGATCTACCTCAACTTCACTTTCTCACCCTATCCCCATATCCCTTAGTCCATTGATCTCAGTCTTAAATACACTCAATAACTGAGCATCCACAGCTCTCTGGGGTCCAGAATTTCAAAGATTAACACAAATTGGCAAAGAAGCAACTCTAGGATAAACAAACATGGAATTGTTGTTAAAAATGGAATTGTTGCAGTTTCTGGTAACGGGTTTGGGAATATGATCACAGGCCCACATACATTTCTGGGGCATGGAAATCGAGCTTAAGGCGGGCAGACAAATCTGTCCAATGCAGATTTATATTTATTACAGTTTTTTTGATATATTGATAATTGCATGTGCAACTTGCTGTGATTCTCACCAGGTATGTGATGTGTGTTAGTCTCACCTGTATAAACCTAGCCTGGCAGGGAAGATTATTCAGCACTAACTGGAAGTTAGGATTAGCAGGGAGATCCCTGATATCTGAGTACTACAATTTGAAACTCTTATTTGACTGCAGATTTGTGGTAAAGATTTCATTTTGCTATTTTTCTAGGTTTTTGGTGCAAGAGTTTTGGCTGAGATCATTTTTGTTAATTGACAACATGCACACTTCAATGAGAGACTCATAATGCTGAGTTATTTGAAAGGCGATGGGGTGGGGGGGGCGGTGTCAGTGAAGTGGAAGAGGAACGGGGAGATGCCAGGGAGATGAGATTACTCCTGAGATGGGTGGCCCACAGCTGCTGTTAGCCATAAGTGTGTTTTTGCAGGCAGAGGTTTATCTACCTTGGCAAGTCTGAGGGAAAAAACTCACTTCACAGCTGCACATCATTTCAGAGACGGATGTATACTGTCTCCTGGATACTGGCATCCAGCCAGTCTCTACCATACAGAAAATGGTCTCTGTGCTATGCATGACGCTCCGATACAATTTGGAGTTGGACACCTCCATGTTCCTGGCCCTTTACCACTAGCAGGTTAGCCAGTGAACCTAACAATTCCCGTTGCTTATAACAATTGCCTATCATCCTTCTTCCATCGTCTGGGACCTTAACGTCATCATCTGAGTCCTCCGCCGCAGAGCTAGTGTGTGATCCCACTGCTCAAGAGCCAGTTGTGTCTGTAGAATGTCAGGCCACACTGTCTAATTGGAGTAGGTAGTTTGTGCCTGCGGATTTGGACAATGTGTCCAACCTGGAATTGTTCTGTTGCGGACGAGGCTTGAACAGAGTGTATGCAACTAACCGCAGGATTGTCAAACTTCTATGAGTTGATGTAAAAGTTAAATAAACAATAATATTATTAATGGTTCATCTATACAGATAAATCTGATGGGATAAAAATACCAGGTGAAAAGTTATTTTTTGATGTTTTTCATTGGACCTTTTATTATTTAATTTAGTTTTCACACATTACCGTTTTCAATGCTAATTCAAAGTGACTTCACAATAAGTCACCAGGATATGACTAGAAATACTAAAGGCACTGTTGCTACGTATTTCAGGGTCATTGGGGCAGAATACCACTGTTAGCAGGCTTGCACTTTAACTCCATTTATACTGCCAATCCCATGCATACTAATTTAAATTTGGTTTTCACTTAACCTCCAGCTCCTGAATAAACAGGCGCATGATAAGAGAAGTCTTAGTCACACAGTGCCTGGGATCAATGGCTAATATCGAGGCTACTAACATTGGTTAAATACACAGATTCCACACAATACCTCTAGATAGTCCTGGATATAACATAAGCAACACTATGGTTAACCATTTTTATAATGTTGCCTTTAGTATTTTTCAAACATCGAACTGTCTTAAGACATAACACAGGAATTTTGAGACAGGAGCAGGTCATTGAGTTTGCTGGGTCAAAAGTTTGGTGTGACAGGAAGGCATTATAAAGAAGATGGTTATGATGTTTTTTTCGAATAGGGGAAACAATAAACATTGGCCCAAATTTGCGGTCAGTGGTGACAGCTGCCACAAACTTTTGATGGGCTTTTGAGTCACAACTTATGGAGATATTTTCCAGTGTGGCACGCTCCACAGGGGATCTGTGGCATGTATAAATGAGGCAAGAAACAGCGAGTCTCCTTTACCAATCAGATTGAAGAATCCTCAGTGAGACATGCAAAGTTTAAACCAGGGAGTACAAATCAGAATATTTAATTCAATGTAAAATCATGTACAGAAAATGAAAGAGAGAAATAAAGATGGGATTAAGAGAGATAAAAGAGACAGAAAGAAAAAGATTTTTACATTTTTTTTAAATCTCCTACAATACTTAATTTCTGAAGGATTGGGAATCCAAGCTTGTAAAATTAAAATTTCAAGGCCAGAGAGGTTGTTTGGCAGTAATTAAGACTTAACGCACTGTTAAAAATTCACGTACACCTGAATGCACCAACCCTGACCTTTCCTGGTATATCTAGTGGGTGTCTAATGGGTAAGTACCGCAACATCATGCCCTTACATGGATTTCAATTGTGAGTCTATCAGCGTAGTACTCATGTCGGGGAACCTGTGGAAGAGCAGGGAAACTTGGACTGCAACTTTTGGATTTCTGTGTTTAACTGTGCATGTACGGACCCTGGAAGCTGCTGTCCAATTTATTCTGTCATAATGGTAAGTGCTGACCATTATTCATAATGCAGTGTTATGCTCACGGGAAATGCAGTGATGAAAATACAAAAATAAACTGAAGAGTTATAAAAAAAGGACAATTTAAAAAAGACTGGTACACTTGCCTTCAACAAGATGGAGGACAAAGTCACATGGCACATACCTTCTCCCGTACTGAAATGCACATCCATGTCTGCTAGAACTGAAACTCATTAACCCCGTCTGCATCGAAATGAAACACCTCATCACAGATTGGATGTGAGCTGTCCACAAAGTGAGCTAAAAAATGCATTAGCAGATGCTCCTTCTCCAGGTACAATCACTACAATAAAGTGTGAACATCGCTTATCTTATCAAAATGGGCTAAGATCAGAAGCCATTGTATAGCCCCTCAGGAACCGAAAGCTGAAAGTCACGTGGGTGAAACTAACACTTTACGAATTGACCTATTTACCTTTAAAGGTAACCTTTTTGGAGAACAAAGGGAGTCATCAGTCACCAGAACATCGAGATCAGCACTCTTGAATTTTCAGCCACAAATAGAATATTGAAAGCCATCTTTACTTCCAGCAGCATAAGGCTAAGAGAGAGAGAGAGATCAATTCCAGCTAAGACAACTGAACCCTGCTGAGACAAGTTGGCAATCAACTACAGCAGAGAAAGAGAGTGTCTTTCAAACAATTCCACCGCCTGTGAAAATTGAACTAAGAAATACTAGCTCTGTCTTCAAACAGAAGTGTCGACTGCTGGGAGACTTCAGCAACCCAGCGAGGCCAAGACAACCAGCAAACAGGCCTGTACACTTTCAAACTTATCTTCCAAGAGGATCCCAGAGGATTTTCCTGAAAATAACAGACTTTTATACCTTGATCTTTTGATGCTTCTTACCCTTTACCTTATATCTATCTTTTCTTGATTGAGCATGAGAGAGTGAATGCTTGCATGGGTGGTATTGCAAACATTTCGGGTGATTATTGTTAAATAAATATTTAACCTTCTGTTTTAAACACATGAGAAGACCTAACACTGTCTGTTTATTTGACCAACAAAACACAGGGGCTGAAACAATAATTTAAACAATACACTACTTGTGGTCATTTGGGAGGTGACCAGTGGAGACCAGCCATGCCATTTCCCACCTGTCCATAACAGCAGAACCATGACATATTGGACAATGGGAGTGAGAGATTGCTGTATGAAACATAGAATGCAATGATGATATATCATTAGGTTAAAAACAAAATACTATCAATCTTGCACTATTGTTCATCACAATAGTACTGACATCAGAACTTGGTGGTGTTCCTGCCAGGTTGCATGGTTGCAATATAGAAATTGGTTGCACTGTAGATTGGCTGCTTGAAGTAGCCAAACCCCAAAATAAATCCATACAGTTTGGAAAGTCAGGAGATGGGGAATTTTCCATTAGCTTCAGTCTGTATTGAAGTTGCTGGTGTAAACCGCTCCTGGCTTCAGAAAAGTTTAAAAATAATTATTTCCCCTTCCTTCTCCCTGAGGTCTGATTCCATCAACTGGACATCAATTCAATTTCTCAACCAGTAGATTTTTTTTAACAGTGTTGCACCACTAGAGCAGCTGGATGTAGTTTAACTAAAACATTTCATGGCGAGTTTACACCTGTTTAATGTAAATTGGAAAAGTAAGTATCTTATTTGGTTATCCATCAGCATTGTAGTCAACCTGCAAACAATATACTGTAGATATAAATATGCAACTTTATGATCAAATTGGTTAAAATACTTTATGAAAGAACTTAACAAAGAAGAGAATGTTTGGCAGGTAGTGTGGCAGATTTTGGCAGATGTAGCAAAAACAAATTTGAGGCAACCGCCCGTTTATTAATACAGCTTTATCAACACAACAAATCGAAACCAAATTGTTCATGTATGGCAGAAAGCCTGCACATATAGTATTACCATCTCCTTCTGACAGGGGCTTGTCTGAATTGCAGTCATGAGGCTAAATGAGTGAAGCATGGCTGTACGACCAGATGACAATGGATTGTCTCTTGAGCAACAAGATTTAGAGCAGAACAGTTTTGCATAGAATTACATAGAATTTACAGAGCAGAAACTAGCCATTCGTCCCAGCTGGTCTGTATCAGTGTTTACACTCCACCCAAGCCTCATCCCAAGTTACCTCATTTCACTGTGTCTGCACATAAGAGTCTCTCTTTCACTTTTGCATGTGCAAATGCTACCATTGCAGCTCATGAGCACAGTCCTGTAATGGTAGGCACCAGTCCTTGGTGCCGTTTCTTCTTCATTGTTGCAGGAAATATCAATGCACCAGTTATATAAAATCTTGCTAGTTTCCTTGCAATGAATTATCTTGCAACTAATCAAAAGTGATAAGTTGTGCGATGATCACCTAATTTTATTTTGATGCAATTGAGTTTGTGTTAGAATGTATTAAAATGGTTTAAATTGGTCAATGTACCCCAGCACACTTTGCTTCAGCATTATAGCCAGAGAACAAATGTGGAGGTCATTGGAAATGATTAACAAAGGCAGTTTGGAAACTCAAAAGACAGAGAATGGTCAACCCCCAGGTCAAGAGTTGGCCCAAACCAAGATAAGCAAGCATTTCTAAGACACTATTCTGCATAAGCCACTTGTATATGCATTTAATAGCCCCAAAACAAAGCTCCTAGAACAAAGATGAAGGCTGAAAGATTAGAAGTGGTGTAGGCATCGAAATATGTGGCCTCAGCAAACATGCACCGACATTTCTGTTGTGTATGGATGCAGCGCAAGGTAGCTGAAATGTATAAGAATAGGACATATTTCTCTTAAAGGTCAGAACACTCTCAGGGCAGTCAGAAGTTCATCCACAAAAGATTAGCTTGAATGTGAATTTGTGGAAAGGTAAACAAGTTGTCTTAATTGCTTACAATTTAATGTAATACTGCAGAGCAGCTTTATAAAACCAATACTGTTATTAGTTAATGTAGATTAAAGTTTGTTTTTTAAAACCATATGAGCTGGATTCTGAGCAGAGGGTTGTTAGTTGCCAGTGTAACTCCAGCAAGTTCTGGTGTTTATGATGCCTTTGAAGTGTGGCTCATTTTTACTCCTAATTCATCTGATGCTGAGTAGAGGGAGCCTGGGTAAAGTTGACATATAGTGATGGGCTTCTGTCTGTGTTATCTGGCTCACAATGTATACAGACACATACATACACACACAAATATATGTATATATTTAAAATCCGTATATTCCAAAAGAGCAAGTAACCAAAATTCCAATGGCTGGAAAAGGTGGAAAGATTCCCAACAGGAGAGCTGGAATTTGAGGCAGAGTCCAAGTCCATCCAAAAATTGCTGGCAACATGTCCACAATTTCTGAAATGTATTGTCAGAAGACAAAGTTCCTTGCTGCTAGTGCAGACTAGAAAAAAATTACCCCTCCCCCCACTGTTCACATCTATCATTCCCACTCCATCGGAAAAAACACAAGGTTACAATTATTTGATTTATTCAAATCACTGTGGTTTTATAAGTTTCTACATTTATCTACAAGCTGCTTCTGATAGAAGTTAGATGAGTATTTGAAATCTTGAAGATGTCTTTCAGCGTTTAAAGGGTTAATCTTACCGAAAGTAATTGCAGGTCTAATTTTTAACACAACTGTCTGCTGTTTACATCAATCTAACATCTAACTATAAAGTATAAAACTTGCATTGTGGAATCTTGATCAAGAACTAATTTGCTCAGAACCATTACACTTGGCTAAAATTGTGCTAAGATCAGGAATTCAATCAGCTGCAGATAAAAATAGCTAATTTAAAATCTTTGTACCACGGCCAACTTAATTATTCATTCAGCAATGCAGTCTAAATAAAAACAACAGAAAAACACTGAGCAACAGGAATATTCTACACAACTGATTAGACCAATATGCTGTTCATCTATGCCTAGGTGAAATTTGGCAGTGAATCTTAATTTCTACTGTGCGATGAAATAATTCTGAAAAGGTTTTTGCATTGTTTATCAAGATGCTTTTGAAATGACAGTCCAGCTTCAATTTGCATCTTGAGGCCTTACCGAGAAATGTGGGGATATACCTATCAGGAGAGGATGAGCAAGCTGGGTCTCTTTTCTCTTGAAAAGAAAAGGTGACCGAATAGAGGTCTTTAAAATCATCAGATGCTTTGCTAGAGTAGACACAGTGTGTGTTTCCACTTGTGGGTCAGACCTAAACCATCAATACAAGATAGTCATCAAGAAATCAAATAGGGAATTCAGAAGAAACTTCTTTACCCAGAGAATAGTGAGGATATGGAACTCATGAGCATAGGGAGTAGTTGAGGCGAATAGTATTTAAGGGGAAGTTGGATAAGCATGTTTGGAAGAAAGATATACTGATAGGGTTAGATGAGGATAGGTGGGAGGAGGATCAAGTGGAGCAGAAACACCCTATGGAGTGGTTGGGCCGAGTGACCTGCATCTGAGCTGTAAATTCTATGTAATGCAATCCTGGAATGTAAAGTCCAGAAGAATTCTCTTCTTACCTTGGACAACCATTATTTTTCCTTTTGGCTTTTTGCATTCACCAAACTGTTAGGTTACTGCTTGGAAGGTGCAACCCTTCAGATGAATTCGGCCTTTGGATTCAGATTCAAATCATCTGACATTTCAATTATCTAGAAGTGGGATAAAAGGGACCAGCTTTGCAAGTAGTGGAAAGATCCTCCTCCAGACCACAAAATTCAGACACCAGCACTCCTTCCTAATAGAAAACCCAGACACAGTCTGCTGCATAGGAAGTCAAACTCATACGAGGGCCAAGCACTGACGCACACTCACCAATGATGACACAGATCATCCAGGGCTGTCAATATCAGGGAAACATTGGGATTATTAAGAGTGGCACAGGCTATAAAGAATTCAAATGTATGGAGTTGGGTTTATGTTTTTAAGAGTGATGTGCATCGAGTCACATTTTTTAAAAATGCAGAGCGAGTGATTGCTGTCCCTTAGTAAGTAATGCCTTGTAAATTAGGACTTTCACATAATCATTAGAGAGCTAAGACTTTTTGCACATACACTCAGACACAACACACACATACACATAAATACCTTAGGACGTTCGACTACATTAAAGTCACTATATAAATGCAATTACTGTACGGGAGCTCACGTTGGACAGCTACATGGCAACTAGCACACCAGAGGAAAAAAAACAAATTTAAATTTTTTTTAAATGAGAAAAGACTATCTTAAACAGTAGCATTGAGAGCATCTTCCTAGTGTCAGTTATTCGTCTCCAAGTGTCAACTCCAGTTAGTTAAATGTGCATGCACAACTTACAAAACGGGATCATAAATCACAGTGGGGAGAGCAAGCATCAACCTATTCTTGGTGTAATATCCTTAACAGGACAGAATTACCCAAATCAGGATAAAGGTCAGATTTACCCTAACAGCTGAACTTTGCGTTATTTCACGTAGTGCTGGATTTCATGTTACAGAACTGATCTCTACAGACAGGAAGACAGTTTGAAAAATAACATCACGGTCTATCTGTTTGATATCATATCTTAACATAAACATGTATTTTTATCATATAACAGCAGAATTCCAGTAAGGCAGCACAAAGCATGCAGTGGAAAACATTTAAAAGTAATGGCTCCACAGCTCGAAAGGAAGCATTAATTTAGCAGCTAATTGACTTGTAACTAGTGGCTCCTGATTAGTCCATTCCTGTAATTGTTGCACTAATGGCAAGTGTTGTAATCTTGTGTATCTGATCTTTATCTCTCTATAGACCGTGAATGAATATTGTCAGCATTTATAAAACCCAGCCACACAATAACTACAGGAAACACACCTTGTTGTTGAGGCATATTGTCTTGCAGCATTGCAAATCTTGGCAATTATACTGACAACCCCATCACCTAATATACTTTCAGATGGGTGTATTTGTTTCAGAGAAATGAATTGCTGAGTAAAAAAGAAAGAATGAAAGGAAAGTAAGTAATTGAAAGCAGGAAGACAAGAATATTACCAGAATGAAAAGTTGTATTACAATGTGTAAATCATTGTGGATTGCAAACTAAGAGGATTTACTCATCCAGAATGGCTGAACGGGCTGGCGTGTTTTTCTCTAGAAAAGAGCAGGCTGAGGCGTGACCTGATAGAGACCTTCAAGATTATGAAAGATTATTGACAAGGTAGATGCAGAGAAGACGTTTCCACTCGCAAGGGAGACCAAAACTAGGGACGATAAATATAACATAGTAACTAACAAATCCAACAGTGAATTCAGGAGAAACCTCTTTACCCAGGGAGTGGTGAGAATGTGGAACTGGCTCCCACAAGGAATAGTTAAGGTCAATAGGATCAGTGCATTTAAGAGAAGCTGGATAAACATGTGAGGCAGAAAGGAATAAAAGGATATTTTGATGGGGTTAGATGGAGGGTTGGCAAGGGACTTGTGTTAAACATAGCTGCCGGCATGGACTGGTTGGGCTGAATGGCCCGTTTCTGTGCTGTAGACGCAATGTACTTGTGTGCTTTACGTCACTGAAACTTAGACAACGATCCAAGTGCAATATGCAAACGTATACACTTGTGCGACAGAAATTATATAGAGGAGGAGGATTGAATGATTGAGGGTGAAGTTAAGGTCCACTAGTACAAACTAACATCGGAACCCTTGGCTATTGCCATGTTGACCTTGGTTTAATTTGCCTCCTTAAGCCTTTCTGATGGTGTTTAATTTTAACTAGCATGCCAGTACTGGGAGGCAGATGGGCCAAAATGCAAACTTTATATTGAGGACAACTAATACGACCTGCATGTCTATCTCACCTTTGCACGCAGGACAGACAACGCGAGATTCATGCGATCCTCCTATTGAAACCAACAGTACCAGGAGAGTGAGCAGAGCTGCCTTGGTGCTGCATGCAAAGCTTACAAAACCACTATCTCTGTACCGTTTTATTCCTTGCACTCAGCAAAAAGTAAAATGATGGGTTCCAGATCAAGCTCCATAAATAAAGAAGGTAAAATAGAAAGAATATGAAGCTTTTAAATAGTTGCCACTGTTAAGAGTATTGATTAGGTCTCTAAATGTTTTTGATATACTGCTCCTTTAATGGGAGCAGCAAACACACATGTGAAAGGTTTCCTGTGTTCAGAATTCATATGAGGTAACGGGGGAGATTTTTAACTTTTCGCTGGGGTATAAAACTGCCATTTTTACGCTGAGGCGGTAAGTTGAATTATCGACCCTCGTATTTCTTTTACACTAATGTTTTGTTGGAAGCTTATTATCCTCCAGGTAGAGTAGAAATTCCTGACTTTAGGGACAGCTCATCGTCTACATTTAATGTGCCAATGCACTGAGTTTTTCATTGTGCTGTCAGGCTCTGCATGTCGTGTTTACAATCACAGGGGGAGACTTTGACATTGTGTGATAGTTTAAAACAGGCGACAGCTAGCTATACGCCTCTCCCCACTTTACTTTCCATTGAATGCCCATTTTATACCATCGCACAAACAGAAAACCTACCATCATGCAGTATATTATCTGTAACAGATTAGTGCATATTTTTGCATTTACATTTTTCCCTTTATTGTGAGTTTTATGTTGCCTATTCTTTAGGTTTCTTCCATTACAAATTCCATCTCTCAGGTCTCTGTTACTATTGCTGTTGAATTGGCTGCTGAGAGGTGTAGGATTACCTGACAATTCTCTCTCCTTCCCTTAACAGGCGAAAGACCTGACCTATGCTAGATGCCTCACTCAGTCTGGTTGAGTTCAGGACATTACTCTAAGGAAGTGAACATTAGTGTACTATAACACTATATTGCTTTGGTGGCCTGCAGGACCCAGGGCCACATCTTGACGGTGCCAGCCAATTCTGCCAGGGGCGCCGTCCCCATTGAGGACAGCTGCCCGCACCCGGAAGCTGTAGGCTAATTGGGGAACTGGCAGTTCAGCAGGGCCACTGTGAGTGGTGGCCACTGCTGGGGCTGCACCTGGAAGAAGAGGACGGCATGGAAGGACAGCACCCTCACAACCAGGTAAGTGAGGTCTGGAGGTGCTGGGACCAATCAGGCAGTTTCTGACAAGGGGCGTGGGTGCCGTTGCTGCATGGGTAGCCATTGTTGCTGGGGGTGGGGGGGTGGCAGTGTGGGGGGGGGGGGGGGTGCTCCATGTGCCAAAGAGTGCCCGAATAGAAAGACCCCTTCCCAAGCCCACTGGGAGGTTGTCCGAGTTTACCTGGCAGTCTCAACACGCAGCAGAGGGCCACTTGCCACTGGTAAAATGCCAATGGTGGCGGGAAGAGGCACTTAATTGACCACCTAAGTGGCTAAATTGGCCTGTGGGTGGGTGGACCATCCATCACCTTCCCCACCACTGGCATGATGATCTGGCAGCGGGAAGACAGTGGGCTTGCCATCTTCCGCCTTCCCATGCCATTTACACTCCCCCCCACCCCCTGCCCACCACCGCTTCCCAACCGGTCCCTTGGAGGCAAGTAAAATACAGCCCCTAATGTTTCAAATTTGGAGGGAAAATTAAAGGGGAAGATGTGGGTAAGGGATCAGTCGTATATTTAATCCATTTTTAGATGTTGTTGACAGTATTAACAAAAGTATCATAGCAACCTTAAGAATATAAAAGCAGAGATCCTGCTAGAACTTTATAAATGACTGCTCAGGGCTCAGCAGGAGTATTGTGGACAATTCTGAGCACCAAACTTCACGAAAAATGTAAAGGCCTTAGAAAGGGGACAGAGGAGGCTTACCAGATGTTACCAGGGATGAAGGATTTCAGTTATGAGGAGAGGTTGGAAAAGTCCAGACAGTTCTCCTTGGAACAGAGAAGGTTAAGAGCTGACCTAATAGAGGTGTTCAAGATGGTGAGAGGTTTGGATAGTGTAGATAGAGAAAAACTATTCCCTCTGGCAAGTGGGTCAATAACCAGATCATAGATTTAAAATCATTGGTTAAAGATCCAGAACGGAGATGAAGAGAAATGTTTTCACTCAGAGAGTTGTTGGAATCTGGAACGCTCGAACTGAGAGGGTGCAGAGGAGATTCACTAGGATGTTGCCTGGGCTGGAGCATTTCAGCTATGAAGAGAGACTGAAAAGACTGGGGTTGTTTTCCTTGGATTAGATTAGAGATACAGCACTGAAACAGACCCTTCGGCCCACCGAGTCTGTGCCGAACATCAACCACCCATTTATACTAATCCTACACTAATCCCATATTCCTACCAAACATCCCCACCTGTCCCTATATTTCCCTACTACCTACCTATACTAGTGACAATTTATAATGGCCAATTTACCTATCAACCTGCAAGTCTTTTGGCTTGTGGGAGGAAACCGGAGCACCCGGAGAAAACCCACGCAGACACAGGGAGAACTTGCAAACTCCACACAGGCAGTACCCGGAATCGAACCCGGGTCCCTGGAGCTGTGAGGCTGCGGTGCTAACCACTGCGCCACTGTGCCGCTCCTCCTTGGAGCAGAGAAGGCTGAGGGGGGACCTGATTGAGGTGTACAAGATTATGAGGGGCATTGATAGGAAGAGACTTTTGCCCTTAGCGGAGGGGTCAAGTACTAGGGGGCATAGATTTAGGGTAAGCGACAGGAGGTTTAGAGGGGATTTGAGGAAAAATATTTTCACCCAGAGGATGGTTGGAATCTGGAACACACTGCCTGAAGAGGTGGTAGAGGCAGGAATCCTCACAACATTTAAGAAGTATTTAGATGAGCACTTGAAATGCCATAGCATACAAGTCTACGGGCCAAGTGCTGGAAAATGGAATTAGAATAAATAGGTGCTGGATGGCCGGCACAGACACAATGGGCCGAAGGGGCTGTTTTTGTGCTGTATAACTCTATAACTCTATGATTCTATGAACAGGTGGCAGAAGCTGATTCCATAAATAATTTTATAAGGGAGTTGGACAGGTCCTTGAGGATAAGGAACTTACAGGGTTATGGTAAAAAGGGGGATGAAGGACTCTTTCAAAGAGCCAGCACAGGCAAGATGGGCTGAATGGCCTCCGTCTGTCCTGTATGTTTCTATGATTCTAAGATTCTAACTTACAAATCACATTGTTCAAGAAATGATTATGAAGACCCTCTTTAAATCCAAGGATGTTGCTGTTTAAAGATTTTCTTTCTTCTGGAACAGTGTTTAAATATCACTCGGTAACTTGATGTCCAAAGCCAAATGTATTTATAATTACTTACATGGGAAGCCGTTGAAAAATGAACTGAATGTGACTGTTTGTTAATGAGAGACTTTAGCAAAAAATGACATTTTTCAAATCTCCTACTCCAGTATTCAGCAGAGATATCTCTGTATCTAAAACAATTACTAAGAGATACATCGTTCACCTGAAGAATGATTACACACACAGCTGGTAAAATAGGAATCATTGGCAGACACAGATGGCTGCTTTTGCACATGCTATTTATATTAGAAATTATGTGTATTGTTCATCGAATGTCATGAAGTTTAAATTACAAAGCACAACACAAATGTCAGGAAAGAGTTGATGTTACTAATCATTAAAATGTACAGTTGTTCAACAGTAATGCAAAAAAATCAATCATAACAAATATTACAGGATTAGCAGTTCTGTCGAATAAGAAGCCAAGTTTCAATCGAAAATTACACAAAGCCTGTGAGGCACCAGGTAGGATTGTCAAGATTTGCCGATTCACAAAGGTCTACTTAACAAACCATTGCTTGTTGATGTTCCCAGAGTGAGCAATTGAACCTGCCGTACAAATACAGCTCTTTTAAATCAATGGATGATACTTCCACTGAAGCCAAATTCATTCACTGCAGGCAAAATAAATCTGTGAATTTGTTTTAAAAAAATCTTTTGGATAGCATGGCAAATATCCGCTCCAAACTAAGTTCTAAAGTTGCAATTTGGTATGAGGTATGTGCACGAATACACACACACACACACACACCAAATCCCACAATGTTTCATCAATTAATTACAGAGTATAATTAAGCAGGATAACAGCTAAATTCACCGTTTCTTGCAACCCGGAAGTTTCCGCATTCAAGGTTTCTAAAGAAGATTAAAGGCTTGTGAAATTAGTGACAAATTAGTTAACTCATTTGAAAACGGCAGTACTAATAAAAAGCAGAAGTTATGATCATTGGAAATAGGTTCTCGCTGGGGGCTAGGACTGCAACAGGACTTCTGCAGGAGATTATTTTGCCAACACTGCTGTTTACCTGATGCAGATGTGAGCAGATGTAATACTGTGACATTTGCTTTTCTCACCCAGTTTTGTGGCCAGTAAATTAACTCAAGGAGATATTTTGGGCCTATGTTTGGGCTTGAAGCTGAAAAGACACTTTGGAGAATACATTCCTCGCTAAATTAGAGGTAATTTCATCTCTAGATTAAAGATACCACACAAACAAGTGTGAGCCATTTAGTTATTTTGTCTGACTGTCTTTAAATCTCCATTAAACGTAAATCCTAAGGGAAACGAAAACTGAAAGCACTGAAAATACTCAGCCCTCAGGCAGCATCTCTGGGGAAAGAAACAGAGTTAATGGGCTGGATTTTATGCAGGAGGCGGGACTCCTGGCACCGGGCTGAAAAGTCGGGGGTAACCCCGCCCTGGCATTTTTTCAGCATCCCCACTCCGACCGAACCTCCGGTCTTTTGAGGTGAAAATTTAAGGAGGCGGGATCTCCATCCTTTTAAACACTTAATAGGGATGGGATTCCCATCCCCCCCCCCCCAAGAGATGCCAGCCAATCACAGGGCTGGCAGTTCAGCAGTATCATCAGTGGCACCGGGAGTGCTGGCCAATGTGGTACTGCAGAGACCTCGGCCTCAGGCCCAGCGCTGGGACCCCGAACCTGAGGTAGGTGAGGCAGGGTCACCGGGCCAGTCCAGAAGGCCCTGGTGAGGGGGATTGGGGGGGAGCGTGGACGGTCGGTCCAATGGGAGGGGGGTTCCCAATGGGGTGAATTGGCTTCCTGTGGGGGTCGTCCATGGGCCACGAGTTGCCCACGAAGGAGGGACCCCCACCCCCCGAGCCCGCAGTGAGGGAACCTCATTTTCCAAAGCACGCAGCAGAGATTCCCTCCCCCTGTCCGCCGCTGGTAAGATCAGCAGGAGGGGCCCTCCACTGAACCGGAGAATCGGAACCGGCAATCCCGGCATCGGGCTCTGTGGCAGCCACTGCTGTTCCGATTCTCCGGCGCCCCCCACTCCCACTACAAAACCTGCTGTCGGGAGGAAAACAAGATCCAGTCCAATGTTTCAAGTCAATGGCTTTTTGAAATATTTTGCCTTTCCAAACCTAAAGCGGGTGGCTTGGAAAAAGCAAACAAGTTAGATAATTAGGACTGACTACTACACAGTCCATATGAGTACTGAATATTTTGGGGTTATTTTAATTCCCTAAAACAGGTGGGTTTGGGTCGAGAGGGGGGGGGGGGGGGTTAAAATGATAAAAACTTGAAATAGCCACCTCAAAACACACACGCTTCCAGTTGTAACAGATGCGGTTAAAGAGTGAGCAGCCAATCTGCTCCCAGTATGTCTTCATTTTAATAAAATTTCTATTTGAAACCCATGTTGTCCAGGCCTCAGGAAACCAGAAGGTAAAATGAAGTGAGAAGGGCTGGATCCATCAGGGAAGTCACTTTACAGCACTGCTCGTGGGTCAGGAGGAGCAGGCATGACTCCAAGGACTCAGCAGGTGAGAAAGGAAGTAAGGTCTCCTATTTTTCCTGCGCCATCACCCCCTGGTCCTGCTCCTGGAAGTTCAAAGGGGTCCAACTGCTCTCCCAGTCTCGTTTACACTGTTGAACATTATGGGTAGATTTTCTCTTTTGATAAACGGGAGTTAGTGGATTGATTGTCTGTTACAACACTCAGTTTTCCCTTCTACAGACCTTAATGGAAAGGAGTGCAAGAATGAAAGCAAAACTTGCATTTATATAGGACCTTTCACGACCTAAGGACGTCTGAAAGTACTTTATAGCCAATGAAGTACTTTTGAAGTGTAGTCACTGCTGTAATGTGGGAAAACACAGCAACCAATTTGTAAACAGCAAGATCCCACAAACAGCAATGAGATGATGACCAGATAATTTGTTTTTAATGATGTTTATTGAGGGATAAATATTGGCCAGGACACTGGGGAGAACTCCCCTGATCTTCTGCGAACTATTGCTATGGGATCATTTACATGCAGCTGAGAGGCCCTCAGTTTAACATCTCAGCTGAAAGATGAGACCTCTGACAGTGCAGCACCCCCTCAGTACTGCACTGGACTGCCAGCCTGGATTTCTGTGCTCAAGTCTCGGGAGTTGAAGCCAATCCTCTACCATCGGTTTCAACCACAGTTGAAAATGAAAATTTAGCCCATATCCGAGACATTAAATTGGACATAAGTTTAAACTAATTTCCTGTACTGTGAATCACTACATTTGAAGGTGTATCAATTCCTGTTTAGTGTTAAACTTACACTTAGGATAAAATGAGTGGAGGATAAACAGCAGCAAGGGGCGGCACAGTGGCGCAGTGGTTAGCACCGCAGCCTCACAGCTCCAGCGACCCGGGTTCAATTCTGGGTACTGCCTGTGTGGAGTTTGCAAGTTCTCCCTGTGTCTGCGTGGGTTTCCTCCGGGTGCTCCGGTTTCCTCCCACAGCCAAAAGACTTGCAGGTTGATAGGTAAATTGGCCATTGTAAATTGCCACTAGTATAGGTAGGTAGGTGGTAGGGGAATATAGGGACAGGTGGGGATGTGGTAGGAATATAGGATTAGTGCAGGATTAGTATAGATGGGTGGTTAATGGTCGGCACAGACTCGGTGGGCCGAAGGGCCTGTTTCAGTGCTGTATCGCTAAATCTAAATCTAAATCTAAAGCAGCATGGGCCAAATAGCCTGATTCTGTGTTGTATATTCAACGTAAAACCTAAAAAAAACTGCAACTGCTTTAAGTTATTGTGATGGTTTCAGATCAAAGAATATATACATGTGGTACTTAATTTAAATGCAGGAAAGAAAAGGTTTCAATTGAAACCAGTTTGTTGCTGCATCATTATCTGTGATTATTGGTTTCAGTCTAAAGAGAAAATGGATTATAGTTAGCTCACATTAACACGGCTTTCAGAGCCAGGTTTTACTACTTCATGAAATTTGTTTATATTCCAAATGCCTCCATTGAGTTATTGCAATGTGTGCATGTAACTGTGCACTGTAAGATTAGGGGAAAGAGGTAGATTTAAACTGTTTGACTGTTGATGAGTTCTATTTAGTTCAAAAACAATGCTTTCAGTAGTAAATATTATGGCTATAATGACAGTACCAATATACGTTATGCAAGGATAGGGGATTGAGAACTGGCCAAAATATGAGGCACAACATGAGTGTCTTAATAAGCTTGAGGGCCCCAACTGTTCATTAACACAATTACAGCAAGAGTGTAGGCTTTTATCATGCATCAAAGCCCCATTTTCTTGGCCAGATATTTCATGTTCGGTTAAATCCACCAATGCTATTTACGAGCCAGTTTTCAACTGTATTCCCTTAGATTAGCTACAGACTATGATGCCTCTTTTATTAAAATAGGCTAAAGTCTACTTCATGTTAGTGTGTTGGCTGCATTTCAGTGTATCAAAGGACTGATTCACCTGTTTTATTTGATGGCACTAAGTAGTTTTTCATGCTGCTCAATGCATATTAATGAGATCATTTTAAGTGTGTTTTGGCACCAGTGTGCTGTAATTTTCTTGGCGAATCAGAATAACAAAATACAGAATCTCTTTGCATCCTGAAGCACTGTAGATAAATGCAAATACTAGGTTGATGTAGTTGGACATCAAGTCTGAAAGGAAAAAAGCTTTAATACCGACTTTAATGAATGCCTGATCCATTGCAATAGCAGTCGCTTAGACACTGCATTAGTGGAAATAGAGGAAGAAGAATAGCAACCAAAATCTGAACGTGGCAAAGTACATTTAGGTCACAAAAAGGGGCATGATTTTCTCCATGTTGTAAAAGAAAGACAGACTTGAATTTTTATAGCACCTTTCACAATCTCTGGACATCCCAAAGCACTTTACAGCCAATGAAATACTTCTGAAGTATAATGTAGGAAATACAGCAGCTAATTTGCACACAGCAAGCTCCCACAAACAGCAATGTGATGTTGATTGAGAGATAAATATTGGCCAGAACAGCAGGGAGAACTCCCCTGCTCTTCTTCGAAATGGTGGCCGCGGGACCTACTGATCTATGGCTGGCAACTGTGGTGAAATTATAAACATATCGGTGTGGATTTTCAACTTGCCATCCGACGATAAAACTGGCGCTGCAATTAAGAGCCTCTTTGAGAAAAAATTTCATTTTGATTGGAGTAAGTCCAGTTCAGTTGTGCGCCACCCGATCAGATCTCAAAAATGTTTGTGCTGTATGTTAACCAAGTAAAATTTAACACTGAATTTCTAATTTTACATATTTATTACAATATTATTCAGTTGAAGGACCATAATATTGTGCCCATTGCTAGAGTTCGATATGGTTAAACCCTAATAAAATAGACACTGAACCATTGAAGGAGACATTAGGGCAGGTGACCAAAGCTTGGTCAAAGAGGTGGGTTTGAAGGAATGTCTTAAAGGAGGAGTGAGAGGCGGAGACATTTACGGAAGGAACTCCAGAGTTTAGGGCCCTGGCATCTGAGACACGACAGCCAATGGCGATGCAATTTAAATCAGGAAGCGCAAGAGATCAGAATAAGAGAAACGCTGAGGGGAGGGTTCCAGGACTGCAGGAGGTTACAGAGATAAGGAGGGGATATTGGGTATGGTGAGGTGGGGGTTGGGGTTGGGGTGGGGTGGGGGGAGGGGTGGGGAAGGACATGGAGGGATTTGAAAACAAGAATGCGAATTTAAAAATTGAGGTAGGTAGATCAGTGAGCACAGGAGGGTGATGGATGAATGGGACTTGATGCACGTTAGGATGCAGGCAGCAGACTTTTGAATGAGCTCACGTTTCTGGAGGATCACTCTTTTTGCCAACTCTGGGTAGGCAGCTCTAGTGCAGCTCCTTACTGGAGCATGGGCCTTCCACTCTCCCCTTCTTCACAAGACCTCCTGCAACAGTCCCTCCAAAGGTGCCCCACTAAATGGACCCTTTCTGCAGGGAGCACTTGCTGCAGCTACTTCTCCCTTCTCCCTGGAAAGGTTTTACGACTAATCAGCGACCCTTTAAGAGCTGCTGGTGGCAGATAACATGCTCCTTGACTGCACGTCCCTGCCAGTGTATCATGAACTGTAATCCTGGGTGATTTCATGCAAATGTGACTCAATTGATGGTGCAGTTGTGTGCAATATCGTTTCTGGAGCGGAGGGGAGCCCTCCAGTGTAAAGCAGCAGCACAGCCTCCTGGACTGAACCTGCTGCAAGAGATTGCTGACGGACCGTGCCAGGGTAATGCAATCAACCCCCACAATGCTTTAACAGCAATTCATTTTCATGATTTAAAATATGCAGACAATCTAAGTTCGACAGATTTGGGGGCATACCGTTTCAAGGATACCAGAAGTTCTTGAAACTCCTTAGACTATTGACTGCCTTGTGGTGTGAGATATCTGGTTTGAAGGCTGTACTAATGGGGCTGCCAGTCCAAATGGCTAACTCACCAACAAAATGCCTGGTTCACTAACCAGAAATTTGTATTTGCATAAACATCATCACCTTACTGCATGATTGGCAATTTGAAACCTACCCATTATAAAAATGGACAGATTGAGTCAACAATCATTATTTTTCTTTACAATACACATAGTTTTAGCTGATCTCAAAAAGAAACTATGCAACAACATCCAAAAGTAAACAAAATATAAATATAACTGATATTACCAAATTGCAGCTCTGTCAACCTTACAGCAATGTTTTTCACACAGGAATATTAGCATACAAGAATATTTCGCTTTAATAATAAAGAATTCTAAAATCTAATTACTTGGTACAATTTGCAAAAGATTCTGCATTTCATATCGCAGAATCATCGAATGATACAACACAGAATGGGGCAATTCAGTGCATCATGCCTCTGCTAGCCCTTTAGTAGAGCTATCTAGTTAGTCCCACTCCCCTGCTGTTTCCCCATAGCCCTGTACATTTCCCCTTTATTTATCCAATTCGCTTCTGAAAGTTACTATTGAATCTGCTTCCACCACTCTTTCAGGTAGTGCATTCCAGATCACAACTTGCTGCATTTAAAAAAAGGCTTTCTCATGTCAGCTCTGGTTCTTTTGCTGATCACCTTAAATCTGTTTCTTTCAGCCACTGACCTTTCCGGTTTCTGAAGGACATTGTAAGCATCTGATTTTGCCACCCTGACATGATAAACTACAGTTGGGAGATGAACGAACTGTTGCTGTTCACTCTTCCATAAGTTAACCCAATACTCGGTGGCCACATCATGACATAGAGGAGTGACAGGCTGTCCAAGGAACATATGGCAGAGCTTCCTACCTGAAATGATGTTCCACAAGGATCACTGAACAAAGAACAAAGAACAGTACAGCACAGGAACAGGCCATTCGGCCCTCCAAGCCTGCGCCAATCTTGATGCCTGCCTAAACTAACACCTTCTGCACTTCCGGGGCACATATCCCTCTATTCCCTTCCTATTCATGTATTTGTCAAGATGTCTCTTAAACGTCACTATCGTATCTGCTTCCACCACCTCCCCTGGCAGCAAGTTCCAGGCACTCACCACCCTCTGTGTAAAAAACTTGCCTTGCACATCCCCTCTAAACTTTGCCCCTCGCACCTTAAACCTATGTCCCCTAGTAACTGACTCTTCCACCCTGGGAAAAAGCTTCTGACTATCCACTCTGTCCATGCCGCTCATAACTTTGTAAACCTCTATCATGTCGCCACTCCACCTCCGTCGTTCCAGTGAAAACAATCTGAGTTTTTCCAACCTCTCCTCATAGCTAATGTCCTCCAGACCAGGCAACATCCTGGTAAACCTCCTCTGTACCCTCTCCAAAGCCTCCACATCCTTCTGGTAGTGTGGCGACCAGAATTGCACGCAATATTCTAAGTGTGGCCTAACTAAGGGATCACTACTTCACCATTTACATAAATGGTTTGGACTCAGGAATCAGAAGTACAATTTCAAAATTTGTGGACAATACCAAATTGGGGATGCAGTTAATACAGAATACAGGAAGACATTAATAAACTTGCAGGATGGAAATGTAATTGGCAAATGGATTTCGATATAGATAAGTGTGAGGTAGAACATTTTGGTAGGAAGAATAAGGAGGCCACTTACTCCTTGGAAAATAAAAGTCTAAATGGGGTAGAGTAGCTCAGGGATCTGGGGGTACAAGTAAATCACTAACTGTAGCAGCAAAGGTTAATAAAGCTATTTAAAAAAAAGGCTAGAGGGATAGAATTGAAAAGCAGTGAAGTTATGTTAAACTTGTACAGAACCTTGGTTAGACCACACTTAGCATATGGCATACAGTTCTGGTCTCCATATTATAAACTTGAGAGGGCGCACAAAAAATTCACATGGGTGATACCAGAACTGAAAGGTTATAACTATTATATCTATATTAAAGGCTACATTTTTCAAGCCGATGACATCCATTCATGCCATTCTAAGCAAAACTGGAGTCATACTTTGCTGCATAACAATAGATGTTCAATTCCTGTACAGGAGGGAGGGTTATAGATTCCTGGACCACTGGGACTGTTTCTGGGGAAGGTGGGACCTGTACAAGCAGGACATCTGAACCAGAGGGGGACTAACATCCTTGCTGGTGGGTTTGCTAGTGCTGTTGGGAGGAGTTTAAACTAATTTGGCAGGGGGATGGGATGCAGACTCTGAGCAGAATAGGGACACAGCTAAGCACAGGAAAGCGAACAAGTCAGAGGGAATACAGCGGAAGTAAGTTTCAAGGGAGTAAGACCAGGATGGAAGGCCTCTACTTTAATGCCAGGAGTATTGCAGGTAAAACGGATGAGTTAAGGGCAATGATTGACATGTGGAATTGTGATATAGTAGCCATCACGGAGACATGGTTGAGGGAGGGGCAGGATTGGCAGCTCAATATCCCGGGATATAGAATCTTCAGGTGAGACAGAGGAGGGGGTAAAAGAGGAGGGGGCATTGCAATATTAGTTAAGGAGTCAGTTACTGCAGTAAGGAGAGATGATATCTTGGAGGGGGCATCAAATGAAGCTTTATGTGTAGAGTTTAGGAATAAAAAAGGGACAGCCACATTGCTAGGTGTTTATTATAGACCCCCAGATAGTCAGCAGGAAATTGAGGAGCAAATATGTGCGCAATTTGCAGAGGTGTGTAAAAATAATAATAGGGTAATTATATTAGGTGATTTCAACTTTCCCAACATTAATTGGGATAGTCATCATGTTAAGGGCTTAGATGGAGTGGAGTTCTTAAAATGTATACAGGAGAACATTTTAGCTCAATAGGTAGAGGATTCAACAAGAGAGGGTGCAGTGCTGGACCTAATTCTGGGGAATGAAGCCTGACAGGTGGTTGATGCGTTGGTGGGGGACATTTTGGTGATAGTGACCATAACATGGTACAATTTAAGCTTGTTATGGGGAAAGAAATAGACAAGTTGCAAAAAAAGGTTTTGGATTGGGGGAGAGCGAATTTTAGTAAAATAAGGCAGGATCTGGCCAAGGTAAACTAGAAAGAGTTAGATTAGATTAGATTAGATTAGGGATACAGCACTGAAACAGGCCCTTCGGCCCACCGAGTCTGTGCCGAACATCAACCACCCATTTTTATACTAATCCTGCACTAATCCCATATTCCTACCAAACATCCCCACCTGTCCCTATATTTCCCTACCACCTACCTATACTAGTGACAATTTATAATGGCCAATTTACCTATCAACCTGCAAGTCTTTTGGCTTGTGGGAGGAAACCGGAGCACCCGGAGAAAACCCACGCAGACACAGGGAGAACTTGCAAACTCCACAGTTACTTGTCGGGAAATCTACAGAAGAGCAGTGAGGGGCATTCAAAAAGGAAATGGGGAGGGTACAGGCCCAACATGTTCCCTCTAGGGTAATAGGTAGGAGCAACAAGCCCAGAGAACCATGGATGACCAGAAACATTCAGGGTATGATGAGAAGGAAAAGAGAGGCTTTTAGCAAATACAAGGAGAGCAAATCAATGGAAGCATTAGTGGAATACAGAAAGTGTAGGATGGAGCTTAAGAAAGCAATTAGGAGAGGAAAGAGGGGATATGAGAAAGCTCTGGCTGGTAAAAGTAGGGAAAATCCCAAGATATTCTATAAGTATATCAATGGGAAGAGGATAACCAGGGAAAGAGTAGGACCCATTATGGACCAAGGGGAAAATTGTGGGTGGAGCCAGAGGACATTGGTAGGGTGTTGAATGAATACTTCACATCTGTCTTCGCCCAAGAAAATGAGGATGTAGATATGGAACTTAGAGAGAGAGACTGTGAAGTTCTTAAGCAAATTGTCATAGGGAGTGACAAGGTACTGGAGGTTTTGGAAGGCTTAAAAGTGGACAAATCTCCAGATCTGGACAATTTGTGTCCCAGGATGCTGTGGGAGACAAGGGTGGATATTGCAGGGGCTCTGACCCTAATTTTTAATTCCTCTCTGGCCACAGGGGAGGTGCCAGAGGACTGGAGAACAGCTAATGTGGTCCCACTATTTAAGAAAGGTTGTAGAGATAAGCCAGGGAACTACAGACCAGTGAGTCTCACGTCAGTGGTAGGGAAACCAATGGAGAAAATTCTGAAGGAGAGAATCTATCTCCACTTGGAGAGGCACAATTTGATTAAGAATAGTCAGCATGGCTTTGTCAGAGGGAGGTCATGCCTAACAAATTTGATTGAATTTTTTGAGCATGTGACCAGGTGTGTAGTTGATGTAGTTTACATGGATTTCAGCAAAGCCTTTGACAAGGTCCCACATGGGAGGCTTGTCAAGAAAGCAAATGCACATGGGATACAAGGTAACTTGATAAGGTGGATTCAAAATTGACTTAGCTGTAGGAGACAGAGAGTGATGACAGACGACTGTTTTAGTGACTGGAAACCAGTGTCCAGTGGCGTACCACAGGGATCTGTGCTGGGTCCCCTATTGTTTGTCATTTATATAAACGACATAGATGACTATGTGGGGGGTAGATTCAGTAAGTTTGCGGATGACACAAAGATTGGCCGAGTGGTTAACAGTGAGGTGGAGTGTCTTAGGTTACAGGAAGATATAGACGGGATGGTCAAATGGGCAGAAAAGTGGTAGATGGAATTTAACGCTGAAAAGTGTGAGGTGATACACTTTGGAAGGAGTAATGTGACACGGAAATATTCAATGAATGGCCTGACACTGGGAAGTTCCGAGGAACAAAGGGACCTTGGCATGTTTGTCCATAGATCTCTGAAGGAAGAAGGGCAGGTTAATAGGGTGGTGAAAAAGGCATATGGGATACTTGCCTTTATCAATCGGGGCATAGATTACAAAAGCAGGGAGGTCATGTTGGAGTTGTACAGAACTTTGGTAAGGCCGCAGCTGGAGTACTGTGTGCAATTCCGGTTGCCACATTATAACAAAGAACAAAGAACAGTACAGCACAGAAACAGGCCATTCGGCCCTCCAAGCCTGCGGCAATCTTGATGCCTGCCTAAACTAACACCTTCTGCACTTCCGGGGCCCATATCCCTCTATTCCCTTCCTATTCATATATTTGTCAAGATGTCTCTTAAACGTCGCTATCGTATCTGCTTCCACCACCTCCCCTGGCAGCAAGTTCCAGGCACTCACCACCCTCTGTGTAAAAAACTTGCCTTGCACATCCCCTCTAAACTTTGCCCCTCGCACCTTAAATCTATGTCCCCTAGTAACTGACTCTTCCACCCTGGGAAAAAGCTTCTGACTATCCACTCTGTCCATGCCGCTCATAACTTTGTAAACCTCTATCATGTCGCCCCTCCACCTCCGTCGTTCCAGTGAAAACAATCTGAGTTTTTCCAACCTCTCCTCATAGCTAATGCCCTCCAGACCAGGCAACATCCTGGTAAACCTCTTCTGTACCCTCTCCAAAGCCTCCACGTCCTTCTGGTAGTGTGGCGACCAGAATTGCACGCAATATTCTAAGTGTGGCCTAACTAAGGTTCTGTGCAGCTGCAACATGACTTGCCAATTTTTATACTCTATGCCCTGACCGATGAAGGCAAGCATGCCGTATGCCTTCTTGACTACCTTATCCACCTGCGTTGCCACTTTCAGTGACCTGTGGACCTGTACGCCCAGATCTCTCTGCCTGTCAATACTCCTAAGGGTTCTGCCATTTACTGTATACCTCCCACCTGCATTAGACCTTCCAAAATGCATTACCTCACATTTGTCCGGATTAAACTCCATCTGCCATTTCTCCGCCCAAGTCTCCAACCGATCTATATCCTGCTGTATCCTCTGACAATCCTCATCATTATCCGCAACTCCACCAACCTTTGTGTCGTCCGCAAACTTACTAATCAGACCAGCTACATTTTCCTCCAAATCATTTATATATACTACAAACAGCAAAGGTCCCAGCACTGATCCCTGCGGAACACCACTAGTCACATCCCTCCATTCAGAAAAACACCCATCCACTGATACCCTCTGTCTTCTATGACCGAGCCAGTTCTGTATCCATCTTGCCAGCTCACCTCTGATCCCATGTGACTTCACCTTTTGTACCAGTCTGCCATGCGGGACCTTGTCAAAGGCTTTACTAAAGTTCATATAGATAACATCCACTGCCCTTCCTTCATCAATCATCTTTGTCACTTCCTCAAAAAACTCAATCAAATTAGTACGACATGACCTCCCCTTCACAAAACCATGCTGTCTCTCGCTAATAAGTTCTTTTGTTTCCAAATGGGAGTAAATCCTGTCCCGAATAATCCTCTCTAATAGTTTCCCTACTACTGACATAAGGCTCACCGGCCTATAATTTCCTGGATTATCCTTGCCACCCTTCTTAAACAAAGGAACAACATTGGCTATTCTCCAATCCTCTGGGACCTCACCTGTAGCCAATGAGGATGCAAAGATTTCTGTCAAGGCCCCAGCAATTTCCTCCCTTGCCTCCCTCAGTATTCTAGGGTAGATCCCATCAGGCCCTGGGGACATCTACCTTAATGCTTTGCAAGACACCCAACACCTCCTCCTTTTTGATAATGAGATGACTGAGACTATCTGCACTCCCTTCCCTAGGCTCATCATCCACCAAGTCCTTCTCTTTGGTGAATACTGATGCAAAGTACTCATTTGGCACCTCTCCCATTTCCTCTGGCTCCACACATAGATTCCCATCTCTGTCCTTGAGTGGGCCAACCCTTTCCCTGGTTACCCTCTTGCTCTTTATATCTGTATAAAAAGCCTTGGGTTTTTCCTTAATCCTATTTGCCAATGACTTTTCATGATCCCTTTTAGCCCTCCTAAGTCCTTGCTTAAGTTCCTTCCTACTGTCTTTATATTCCTCAAGTGCTTCATCTGTTCCTAGCCTTCCAGCCCTTACAAATGCTTCCTTTTTCTTTTTGACTAGGCTCACAATAATCCCGTGTTATCCAAGCTTCCCGAAACTTGCCAAACTTGTCTTTCTTCCTCACAGGAACATGCTGGTCCTGGATTCTGATCAGTTGACGTTTGAAAGACTCCCACATGTCAGATGTTGATTTATTGGAGAGGGTGCAGAGGCGATTCACCAGGATGTTGCCTGGGATGGAACATTTAAGCTATGAAGAGAGGTTGGATAGGCTTGGGTTGTTTTCACTGGAGCAGAGAAGACTGAGAGGTGACCTGATCGAGGTGTACAAGATTATGAGGGGCATGGACAGGATGGATAGGGAGCAGCTGTTCCCCTTAGTTGAAGGGTCAGTTACGAGGGATCACAAGTTTAAGGTGAGGGGCGGGAGGTTTAAGGGGGACTTGAGGAAGAACTTTTTTACCCAGAGGGTGGTGACGGTCTGGAATGCCCTGCCTGGGAGGGTGGTAGATGCAGGTTGCCTCACATCCTTTAAAAAGTACCTGGATGAGCATTTGGCACATCATAACATTCAAGGCTATGGGCCAAGTGCTGGCAAATGGGATTAGGTAGACAGGTCAGGTGTTTCAATGCATCGGTGCAGAATCGATGGGCCGAAGGGCCTCTTCTGCACTGTATTATTCTGTGATTCTGTGTTGCACAGCTGCAAGTTGTTATTGTAATTGATAAAATATTTGTTTTACAGCTCATACTACACACTTTAAACAAAGCTAAGTGGCTGGTGGAATGGTTAGTAGCATTAGTGTCTGTGAGTACAGTTTCAGACTTTGAATGGCACAAACAAATGCTACATGACTATGGACATAAAGCAGGGGGTGGGGGGGCGGTGGGTGGTGGGCGGTGTGGGGCTTAGCACAACTGCGCTTTCAAACAGCCAGCATAGACACAGCGGGCCGAATGGCCCCCTTCAGTGCTGTATGATTCTGTGAATGAGCAGCTCCCTGTACATATTTAGAATTTGAACATATGCAAGACTTCTTCAAGTTTGGTAAGATTGGTCAGCATCCTTCCATCTATGAAAGATGGACACGCAGCAAACAATCCATTTAGGTGGGGTGTCTTCTCTTGGTGCACCTTTGTTGATGGTTGTGAAGGCCAATTCTTGAGTGCCAGGTTCTGCAGGTGAAGCTGCCAAGTGAATTGTTGTTTTTGATGTTGGCACCTGTTGCCAAGCTGTTGTATCAACTGGTCAACATGGTTGTGCACCAGTCCACAGGATGTGTCGCCATTTCCCTCTTTTTCCAGCTAGTGACTCCCAGATGCGATAGTCGACATTTAGGGCCTTCATGTCACACTTGCAAGCATCCTTGAAGCTGAGCTTTGGGAGCCCCACTGGTCGTCTGGCCCCAGCTATCTCACCATACAGAAAGTTCTTGGGTATGCGACCATCTTCCATCCTGCGGACGTTTCTGATCCACCAAAGCCACCTCTGTTTTTTTAGTGCCACACGCTTGGGAGCTCTGCCTTTGAGAGAACTGCAACACTTGTGATTTTCTGCTGCCGGGATGTACCTGGTAAGCCATAAAACTGAATTCCAGCAACCACAGGAATACTGTAGGATAAGGTGGTTCATGGAAATTTCCCTTTTGTTAACACATTGCTTTGATACTCATTTTATTTCCAATTTAGAACAAAAAATAAGCAACCTTTCCTCTTATAAATTGCTCAGATATTTGTGCAGGTGTTACAATTATTTTCCAACAGTAAAAATGTTAAAATTAAATAGTGGTAGAAGCAGAAATAATCTTCTATTTCAACAATGGAATGACATTCTTCTCCTATAACTAGTTATAGTTACATCCCGCTGCATATGAGGATTCTGATAAACTTTACAGGGCTACAGCCAAAGCTTGTTATTACAACTTAGGCTGAGCAACTGTGGCCTTTTTATCATGGGGTTCAAGCTTGTGGAGATTTGAGTTCTTTTATTATCTAAAGCTTCTGCTTAAGATCAAAGAAAAGGCTTGTTAGAATGGGTGGCTTTTCATAAAATTTCAATGAAAGAAAATATTCAGTATGCACTGTACAAGAAAGACTACATGTTGCCAGGCTTATAAATCATGAATCTGTATCAGCGGTTGATCAGCACACTGATAACTCCCACCTCTGAGCCAGAAACTTGTGGGTTCAAATTCCAATCCAGAGACTTGCGCACAGAAATCTAGGCCGACACTCCCAGTTTCAGTCAGAAGTGTTATGCTGTCATTTGGATAACACGTTAAACCAAAATTCCATCTGCTCTCTCTTGCGGCTGTAAAAAAATCCCATCACACTATTTTGAAGAAGAGCAGGGGTGTTCTCCCACTGTCCTGGCCAATATTTATCCCTCAATAAGCATAATTAAAAACAGATTACCTGGCCATTACTGCATTGCTGTTTGTGGGATCTTGCTGTGTGCAAATTGGCAGCTATTTTTCCTTCATTACAATGGTGACTACACCAGCTGCAAAAAAGTGCTTCATTGGCTGTAAAGAGTTTTGGGACATCCTAAGGACGTAAATGCAATTACTTTGTTTATATTGATTAACGTGGTTCAGTTAGTCAGTGCAGTACCTAGGGGGGAATTTTATGCTGGCGGCGGGGGTCTTGACATTGGGGCAAACCGACGCCGAGATTCCCGCATCGCCTCTTTTCCGGAAGGCCCGCCGAATTTAGTGACAATCAGGCACTTAAGTGGACAGCGGTGGGCCTTCCATAGGATTCAGGACCCCATTGTGGAAGTCCCGCCCTTGAGGAGCTGCCAGCCAATCAAACCCTGGCAGCTGCAGTGCCACTGAGGAGGCAGTGGCTGCTGCTGCAACTGCAGTGACCAGACACCAAGGAGCAGCGCTGGAACCAGGCTGAAGGTAGGTCAAGATGGAAGGGGTCTCGTGGGTGGGGGTCGGGGTTTTGGCAGTAGGGGCAGGGCGGTGGCCCTCAATGGGCCCACCCTCCCTTCCCAATATTGGGGCCCTCATTTAGGCACTGTGCCTTTGAATAAGGGAGCCCCTCCCCCCACAGCCGCGAAGCAGCCTGCACAGATTTTACTGCAGTGCTTCCCGTGTGGCGACAGGGCCGCCCGCTGCACAGGCAGTTGCGCCTGCGACAGGAAGAGTCCCTTAATTGGGAGTTAATTGCCCAGTTACGGGCTTCAATTGGTGGCAGGTTGGAAGGCCGTTCACAGGCCTCCCCGCCCTGGACTAAATTTCAGCGCAGATGGGATGGTGGAGGCAACCCCACCCCCACCACCATCCCACCTGATTTTATGCTCTCCCCGCCTTCAAATCCGCCACAGTGAAGAGCATAAAATGCCAGCCTTAGTGGGGAATTGAGGCATAATGACCAGAAAGGTGCCAGATTTGAGTCCCACTTTAATCGATGCTGAGTTAGATGATTTCATGCTCAGCACCTGTAGTATTGCGACAACTTGCCTCTGCATCCCTGGGCTGGAGAAGGGAAAACTAACTGATCGCGAGCCAGTGACTGATGCTGGAAAGTGCATGTATATGGGTGATCAGGTGAGCAAACCATTGGCTTCAGCTCTGTAGAGTCAGCTATAATGAGCTCGCTGGCACTCGAGGGTGTGTTTGCACTTGCCGCCCAGGCATATAACTGGCATTGCAGATTGGGTGATGTTATAGAATCGACCCAACTAGTATTTCCTTTGGTTTCAATGGAATTGAAAATCAGATGGTTTCTATAATGATGACTGATCTGCAATGCCAGTTTATTGTTTAGGCGGAAAGGTCTTTAAGATTATGAAATGGATTGATAGGATTGGATCAATTGGCTCTGGGAGTCAGCAAAGTTTGGCGGAGAGTTTAACGGATTTCACCCAGAGGGTGGTTGGAATCTGGAACAGACTGCCTGATGAGGTGGTAGAGGCAGGAACCCTCACAGCATTTAAGAAGTATTTCGATGAGCACTTGAAACACCATAGCATACAAGGCTACGGGCCAGGTGCTGGAAAATGGGATTAGAATAGATAGGTGCTTGATGGCCAGCACAGACACGATAGGCCGAAGGGCCAGTTTCTGTGCTGTATAACTCTGACTCTATTACTCTATGACATAGAGAAAATGTTTCAACTTCGACATGTAAGTGGAACTGTATCCTAACGTATGTCTGAACCTTCATAGAGGAGGCAAGAAAACTAGAGGCAAGTTTGATTTTTACTTTCTATATCACAGGTTCTGTGGTAGGCAAACAGAACTAAGCTAGGACCAAGCAACCATCAGCCTTAGCTATTGCGTAAACTATGCAGCCTATTTAGTGCCAAGCAAATGTACTGTATGCCTGTGAAATAGTTTCCTATGTGAAGCCCAGCCCTTTAATGTGGTCAGTAGCAGAACATAGGAGAATTCTGCCAGTGGAAACACCAATTCAATTCAAAAATGATTCCATGGCAGTTTGGCCGTCCAGGCTGTCAGCATCTCGGGCTGAATTTTATCAGCGCTCCTCGGCGGCACGCTGTGAAGTCGGCAGCCTTTCGACACGGAAGTGGCGCTGCGCAGCCCCTGTGATATTACGTGTGGGGGCTCGTTTAAATGGAGGGGGCGGAGCGGCTACCGCCAATGACGTAGATGGGGTGGTCATCACGTTCCCGGCAACGGCGTCCGGTGCCACCACACAGGCACCGGAGCCATTTTTGAAGAGCTTCAAGCCCTTCATGAGAGATTTGAATCTTTAAAGGGAAATGATCTTTTAAATTTTGTCATTAAAAATCAAAAGTAGGAGGCCCTCTCCCAACAACACCCCCCCCCCCCCAATGGTTGTTTTATATGCCAATCTGACAGACATTAATTTTATTCCCACCCTGAACTTCCACCCCCACCCCCACCCCCAACCTCGTCACTTTTGCCCTTCAACCCCTTCCCACCATCCCCACAGCCAATAAAAAACGTTTTCCCCGCTCCCCCATCACCCTGATAATTTTACTCCTCCCCCGTCCCCACCAGTTTCTCGCCTCTGAACTCCATACGCAGTTCTGAAGGCACAGGAGTTGCGATCGGCAGCCGTAACATTGGCGTGGGACGGCCGTCAGCAGCAGGTAAGTTCACTTGAATGTTCATTTTTCTAATTTCCATATTTTAAGGAAGGCCCTGCCGCTTGGTGGGGGGGAGGCCTCACCGAGGTCTTGCTGCCGTTGCTAATATCCGGCGGGGCCTTCTCGGTGTCGTGGGTCGTTATTAATGATCGTCTCATTAATTTAATTTAAATATCCCATTGCCCAGCAGTGGGGGAGCTGCCACGGAGCCTCACCGCCACCAAGAGGATCGGACCGGGCCCTCCCAGCGTCAGCCTCCGTGGCAGGCCTCTGCCACAACCATCTTCCGGCCCTCCACCCACCCCCCACCCCCCCCCTCACCCCCGCCACGGAGCTCAGCATCATGGGCTTGGTAAAATCCAGCCCATAGAGCTGTGAGGCTGCGGAATTCATTTCCAGGGTTAGTGGTTGAGGCAGAAACTATGTCGACACTCAAGGTTAGATTGAATAGGTGGATGAAGGGATTTGGGAACAGAGCAGGTAAATGTGTCGAGGGCTATTTGCTCAAGTGGCGGGAAACTTGAAAATGGATTGCTTAGTCTGAATGGCCGATTTCTCTCTTGTAACTTGTACATATTATTATTCACTTACGAGTATAGTGGCAGGTAATTTAGATTTATTAAAATGTGATATAAAAGTAACATTTAAAGATTTACAATATTTGAATTGTTCCTTTAGTTTTGCAGATATCTACTTTATTTCATCCAGTGGAAAATTAGTATTTTATGTTGCTGGAAACATATGTTCAAAATTTTATTTTCTATTTTGGCTCAGTTTCAATTTCAATCAAGCAGTGTATTTTCTGAGTACATGGAGAAACTGGGGCTTCTAATGAATGACTAGATTGTCTCAGTGTTGTAAATGTCTTTGCAGTCACATATATTAACTATCTCAAACACTGCAAGAGAGAAATGGACAGAGAGAAAGCTATTTGAAGGGGGTCACATGTAATACACACATTCCAAAAGAATATTTTATTCATCTAATTAAGTTAATTTTGAATTATATTTTTCTAATCTAACACGCAGTTCCATCTCCCAATAGATTTTGTTTCGAAGAATATGAATTAGTACCTTTTCCAAGACATTTTCTGTTCTTACAATTAATGGTCCTTAATAATAAAATGAGGGAAAACGGTAAAGACTCCACTGATGTAGTGACATTTTTGGTATTTATACTAGATGAGCTCATCTTAAAATCAATAATGTAAAAAGTTCAGTGCTTTAACATTCTAAATGCTACATGGCGAAGAAACTTCTTCCTTGTGCTGTTTCAACATTAGTTTTCAAGATCAACCTTTACTTTCAAACTTACAGGGTTTCTATCATCCTGGTTGATTTCCTTCATTCCACCGTTGGTGGCTGTACCTACAGCTGCCGAGGCCCTAAGCTCTGGAATTCCCCCCTAAATATCTCCCCTCACTCTCCTCTTTTAAGACACTGCTTAAAATCCACCACTTTGACCAAATTTGTGGCCACCTAATACCTCCTAATGTAGCTCAGTGTCAAATTTCATTTGATAATTGCTCTGGTGAGGCACCTTGGGATGGTTTACTACATTAAAGGTGCTACATAAATGCAAGTTGTTGGTAGGATTAAAATACCTTTCATTTAACAAGCACTTGCAAAGGAAAGACAATCAGCAATGCAACAGAAATATGCTGCTGGTCAATACATCACCAATCACATCTGTGACAAGCAATAATATTTGTTTTCAATCATTTTTTTTTTTTAATCCAGCATCTGCTGCAAAATAAACTTTCTCAGGAAGTTTTTCCAGGAATTGGATCCATTCAAAAACTCCTTGAAAGGACAACAAAGATCATGAAATTCAAAACTGGTCTGCAAACCACAAAAAGATGTGTATATGCTTACACATACACTTTGAAACCTGTACATTATGGGCACCTTAAGCACTGGCTTCAGCTGTCCTTATCCTTTTTTTCCAAAATGTTTATTGTACATACTGACAGGGCTGCGGGAGGATTTGAACCCATGATACAGGCAGGGATAGGATGGCTGTGGGAGGATTTGAACCTGGATACAGGCAGAGACAGTGCTTGCAGGAAGATTGTGGGAAGATGATTGAAGTATTTGCTGGGATAGATGGAGAGAAACAATTTACTCGTGGGAGAGTCCAGAACAAAGGGGACATCACCTTGAAATTAACGATAGGCCATTCAGGGGTGATGTCAGGATGCATTTCTTCACACAAAGGGTAGTGAAAATATGGAGCTCTCTCCACAAAGATCTATTGAAGCTGGGGTCAATTGAAAACTGAGATTGATAGATTCTTGTTACACAAATGATATTATGGGTCATGGAACCAAGGCGGGTAGTTGGAGTTAAAATACAGATCAGCCATGATCTAATTGAATGGTGGAACAAGTTCAAGGGGCTGAATGGCCTCCTCCTGTTTCTATGATCCATCTTATGTTCCTAAAATTGTAATACAAATTAACCTGAAATTCTTTCTAAGTCAAATAGTGGAAAGTCTCAAAAGATGACTATTGTATAAATGAAGGCTGGATAAAGAAGTGACACTGGATGAGAGAGAGATTCCACAATAAGAACTTTGTACGTTAATTAGGAGCAGTCTGGAAAAGAGGGAGCAATGCACATGTCCACTGAGAGAATTTGGAAGTAAAAAGTTGGTGGATGACTTCCTCGGAGAAAATGATGTAATTTGTTTTAATATAATTGTTGGCTCCTGGAAAATAAATATCATTCTTCTTACCCGCTGCAGTTTGATAAATGAACAGAGACTACTGTTGTATAAATAGATCTGTTCATATTGATCTGAACAATACTTGTTTTCCATTTGTCAGGATAAGCAAAAGACAGGCAACTATCGGAACCAATTAGAACACAATATAAAATGAAAAGTTTCCACTTTGAAGTTGGCATAGTTTAAAGTTTTGCCATGCTCCAAGAATAGTTAATCTTGCTGTCAACCATAACAATTTCCTGAAGATCTAGAAAACTTGATTACAGGCAGTTTGAATGCAGGAATCAAGCCTGAAGATTGGCTGGATCGCGAGAAGAGTCTGTCTCGGAATAGTGAAAAGATATCACACAGCTGCTTTAATACATCTGAAGTGCAAAAATATATGTGTACAACAAGGCTTGCCTTAACTGTTAATGAGATTCTGAAAGGAAGGATCCAGCACCTATATTCTGGAGCCACAATGCGGTTTGCTGTTGTTGACATTAAAAGTAGATAATCAGAAGGAGCTGATTTGCAGAAAATATAGCCAGCAAAGCACAACCATATAATTGAACTTCCAGTCAAGTGCTTCCAAACTGACGCTCAGCCTTCTGACACTGTAATTGCTATATCTGAGGAAATGTTTTTTCAGGGAATTATAACACCATACAGGAAACTATGAGTAACAGTAAGCATTTTACTCAGAATAACATAGAATTACATGGAATGCACAGCACAGAAACAGGCCATTCAGCCCAACTGGTCTATGCTGGTGTTTATGCTCCACATGAGCCTCATCCCAGCCTACTTCATCTCACCCTATCAGCATATCCTTCTAAGCTTTTCTCCCTCATGTGTTTATCCCGCTTCCCCTTAAATCCATCTATACTATTCACCTCAACCACTCCATGAGGTAGCGAGTTGCACATTCTCACCACTCTCTGGGTAAAGAAGTTGCTCCTGAGTTCCCGATTGGATTTATTGGTAATAGGCAGATGACACAAAAGTTGGACATGTAGTTGATAGTGAAGAGGATACTGTAGACTCCAGAATGATATCAATGGTTTGGTTGAGTGGATGGAAAAGTGGAAAATGGAATTCAGTCCGGAGAAGCGTGAGGCAATGCATTTGGGGAGGGCAAACAAAGCAAGGGAATACACAATAAATGGAAGGATATTGAGAGGGGTAGAAGAAGTGAGAGACCTTGGAGTGCATGTCCACAGGTCCCTGAAGGTGGCAGGACAGGTAGATAGAGTGGTGAAGAAGGCATATGAAATGCTTTCCTTTATTGACCGAGGTATAGAATACAAAAGCAGGGATGTAATGCTGGAACTGTATAAAACACTGGTTTGGCCACAGCTGGAGTATTGCATACAGTTCTGGTCACCACATTGCAGGAAGGACCTAATTGCTATGGAGAGAGTACAGAGGAGATTTACAAGAATGTTGCCAGGGCTTGAAAGGTGCAGCTATGAGGAAAGATTGGATAGGATAGGGTTGTTTCCCTTAGAACAGAGGAGGCTGAGGGGTGACTTAATTGAGGTGTGCAAAATTATGAGGGGCCTAGATAGAGTAGACAGGAAGGACCTGTTTCCCCTAGCGGAGAGGTCAATTACCAGGAAGCACAGATTTAAGGTGATTGGTTGAAGGATTAGCGGGGACAGGAGGAAAACCTTTTTCACCCAGTGGGTGGTGGCTGTCTGGAATTCACTGTCCAAATGGAGGCAGAAACTCTCAACTCTTTTAAAAGGTACCTGGACATGCAGCTGAAGTGCTGTAACCCGCAAGGCTATGGGCCTGGTGCTAAAAGGTGGGATTAGATTGGGTGGCTAGTTTTTTCGGCCGACGCAGAACACAATGGACTGAATGGCCTCTTTCTGTGCCGTACTTTTCTATGATTCAATGGTTTTATGGTTCTTTGCTTCCCCTCCCCTACTTACATATTCTATTCAACTCTTATTGTGGTTCCTGAACTCTGTCTTCCGAATCAACTGCCCCTCCTTTTGGTGTCAGGTTAACTGTCCCCTCCAAGCTTTGCAGTCCCTGTAAATTTGACCAATTTTCTTTGAGTTTCTGAATCCAAACTTTTATTGTGAATTTGAAACTGTGGGGTTACTAATCCTTGGGCTACTCTACTCAATAGCTTCTTTCAACCTGAGGCAGCTGCTCTAACAAGTACCCAGAGCCTTCCACCCTCCAACCAATTTCTTACTTATTCCCAAGTGTTACTCTGAATTCCTGCAGCTTAACTATGTGCCTGTTATGAGGAACTTTGTCAGATCCTTGTGGGAGTCTCGGGGCATTGTGTCATTGGGTATTCTGTAGTCCAATAGGATGTCACTTCTTTGAAAAAGTCAAGGAGATTGGTCATGAATGGTGGTGTTCTTGTGAATCCATGTTGGCTGTAGTTTATTGGATTAGAATCAGAGACACAAAACTTAGGTTTACTCCTGATAATTGATTCCATTAATACCCAGAGTGCTCACATAAAGCACCTGGGTTTTGGCCCCTTTATCAAAATCGTATGAAGTTTTTTCATTGTCAGAAATGTAATTTATGCCAACTTACTGTCCACAATGCATGCTTAACAATTTTGAATTTTCTTTCCCCTGGCTGGATTTCCCTTACAGTGAGGAATCCATGTAACAGTCAACTGCCTGACTGAACTGAAAACTCAAAGTGGTCTCAGTTGGCTTGTTTCAGGTTTATTCTCAAATTCTCAAGTTTGGCTCACAAGTAGAATAAAAGGAAGCTTCAGAGATACCTCTTGAATACAAATTCTGTCTGTAGCAGTACAAAACAGTACCATGTTCATCCGCCAATACTAGTTTTCGGTACTTGAACACATTCTCAAAGGGAAAATCCCTTTCTGTTTGAAGATTGCATCCATGAGTTCTAAGTTCTTTAGCTCCTCAGCCGAAGCTGATAATTTCTGCTCTCCCCTCCCTGCAGACGAAGATGGCTGGTTCTTCATCACTTATTCCCAGTTCCTCCTCCTGGCTACTATGCACCCTCCATCTCACTACTTGCATTCTCCAGAGAGGGAGTATCTGGTGTGGTGTTTAAATAAAGAAAAGAAAGATGTGCATTTATATAGCATCTTCCACAATCTAAAGATGTCCCAAAGTGCTTTACAACTAATGAATTAATTTTGAAGTGCAGCACCTGTTGTAATGTAGGAAACGTAGTAGTCAATTTGGACACAGCAAGCTCCCACAAACAGCAATATAACAATAATCAGATCATTTTTTTTTTTGATTATGCTGGTTGAGGGATAAATAATTGCCAGGACATCAGGGAGAACTCCTTGGCTTTTCTTTGAAATGGTGCCGTGGGATCTTTTACATTCACCTGAGAGGGCCTTGGTTTAACGTCTCATCCAAAAGATGGCACTTCTGACAGTGCAGCACTTCCTCTGTACTGCACTGGAATTTCAGCCTAGACTGTTGTGCTCGAGCCTCTGGTGTAGGACTTTTACATTGAATTACACAGGATATATGGCAGAGAAACAGGCCATTCGGCCCGACCAGTCCATGCCGCCATTTATACTGCAGTCAAGCCTCCTCCCATCTTTCTTCATCGAAATCTATCAGTGTAACCCTCTATTCCCTTCCCTCTCATATGCTTGTCTAGCCTCCCCTTAAATGTATCTAATGCTTCTCAAGGGCAATTAGGGATGGACAATAAATGCTGGCTTAGCCAGCGACATCCACATCCCATGAAGAAATTTTAAAAACTATTCGCTTCAACCACTCCCTGTGGTAGTGAGTTCCACATTCTCACCACTCTCTGGGTAAAGAAGTTACTTCTGAATTCTCTATCAGGTTTCTTGGTGACTATCTTATATTGCTGGCCTCGAGTTATGCTGTTCCCCACAAGTGGAAACATTCTCTTGGTATCCACGCTATCAAAGACTTTCATAATTTTAAAGACCTCTATGAGGTCACCCCTCAGCCTTCTTTTTTCAAGAGAAAAGAGACCCAGCCTGTTCATCCTGTCCTCATATGTATACCCTCACATTTCTGCTATCATCTTTGTAAATTTTCTCTGCACCCTCTGCGATGTCTTTATGTCCTTTTCATGATATGGAAACCAGAACTGCATGCAGCATGCTAAGTGTGGTCTAACCAAGGTTTGATACAGGTTTAGCATAATTTCCCTACTTTTCAAATCTATCCCTCTAGAAATAAAGCCAAGTGCTTGGTTTGCTTTTTTTTTTATGGCTTTGCTAACCTGTGGCTCAGCTTTTAGTGATTGGTGTATTTGTACTCTGAGATCCCTTTGTTCCTCTACCCGACCTAGACAAGCACCTTCCAAGTAATAGGTGACCTCCCTATACGTCCTACCAAATGTACCACCTCACGTTTATCTGTGTTGAACATCATTTGCCAATTATTTGCCCATTCTGTAAGTTTCTGTTACTTGTTGCAGTCCTCCTCAGTATTGTCTATCCCCCCAATTTGATGTCATCTGCAAATTTAGAATTTTGTGTTTTTTATTCCAATGTCCAAATTGTTAATTTAAATTGGGAATAGCATTGGTCCCAACACTGACCTTTGTGAAACATCGCTACCCACCCTTGGCCACTGTGCATAACTACCCTTTACTCCCATTCTCTGCTTTCCATCTTGAAGCCAGCTAGCAATCTATTCTGTCACTTCTCCCCTGATTCTGCATTCTCTGACCTTATTCATTAGTCTATTATGGGGCACCTTATCAAAGGCCTTTTGAAAATTCAGATAAATTACATCTACTACCGTTAATATTGTCTACTCTCTCTGTTACCTTCTCAAAAAATTCAATGAGGTGGGTCAAGCAAAAGTTTCCCTTTTGAAATTGGTTATTATATTTTTTGTTTGTTTATGTTCTTTTATTCTCTCCTTTAGGAGCGATTCCATTATTTTTCCAACCACAGACATTAAGTTGACTGGTCTATAATCCCCTGGGCATGTTCTGACCCCCTTCTTGAATATAGCAAATGGAAGGGAGGGAGGAACTCAAGAAAATTATCTTTCTTTCTTTTTCTTTTGGGCCTCCTTATCTCGAGAGACAATGGATACGCGCCTGGAGGTGGTCAGTGGTTTGTGAAGCAGCGCCTGGAGTGGCTATAAAGGCCAATTCTGGAGTGACAGGCTCTTCCACAGGTGCTGCAGAGAAATTTGTTTGTTGGGGCTGTTGCACAGTTGGCTCTCCCCTTGCGCCTCTGTCTTTTTTCCTGCCAACTACTAAGTCTCTTCGACTCGCCACAATTTAGCCCTGTCTTTATGGCTGCCCGCCAGCTCTGGCGACTGCTGGCAACTGACTCCCACGACTTGTGATCAATGTCACACGATTTCATGTCGCGTTTGCAGACGTCTTTATAACGGAGACATGGACGGCCGGTGGGTCTGATACCAGTGGCGAGCTCGCTGTACAATGTGTCTTTGGGGATCCTGCCATCTTCCATGCGGCTCACATGGCCAAGCCATCTCAAGCGCCGCTGACTCAGTAGTGTGTATAAGCTGGGGGTGTTGGCCGCTTCAAGGACTTCTGTGTTGGAGATATAGTCCTGCCACCTGATGCCAAGTATTCTCCGAAGGCAGCGAAGATGGAATGAATTGAGACGTCGCTCTTGGCTGGCATACGTTGTCCAGGCCTCGCTGCCGTAGAGCAAGGTACTGAGGACACAGGCCTGATACACTCGGACTTTTGTGTTCCGTGTCAGTGCGCCATTTTCCCACACTCTCTTGGCCAGTCTGGACATAGCAGTGGAAGCCTTACCCATGCGCTTGTTGATTTCTGCATCTAGAGACAGGTTACTGGTGATAGTTGAGCCTAGGTAGGTGAACTCTTGAACCACTTCCAGAGCGTGGTCGCCAATATTGATGGATGGAGCATTTCTGACATCCTGCCCCATGATGTTCGTTTTCTTGAGGCTGATGGTTAGGCCAAATTCATTGCAGGCAGACGCAAACCTGTCGATGAGACTCTGCAGGCATTCTTCAGTGTGAGATGTTAAAGCAGCATCGTCAGCAAAGAGGAGTTCTCTGATGAGGACTTTCCGTACTTTGGACTTCGCTCTTAGACGGGCAAGGTTGAACAACCTGCCCCCTGATCTTGTGTGGAGGAAAATTCCTTCTTCAGAGGATTTGAACGCATGTGAAAGCAGCAGGGAGAAGAAAATCCCAAAAAGTGTGGGTGCGAGAACACAGCCCTGTTTCACACCACTCAGGATAGGAAAGGGCTCTGATGAGGAGCCACCATGTTGAATTGTGCCTTTCATATTGTCATGGAATGAGGTGATGATACTTAGTAGCTTTGGTGGACATCCGATCTTTTCTAGTAGTCTGAAGAGACCACGTCTGCTGACGAGGTCAAAGGCTTTGGTGAGATCAATGAAAGCAATGTAGAGGGGCATCTGTTGTTCACGGCATTTCTCCTGTATCTGACGAAGGGAGAACAGCATGTCAATAGTCGATCTCTCTGCACGAAAGCCACACTGTGCCTCAGGGTAGACGCGCTCGGCCAGCTTCTGGAGCCTGTTCAGAGCGACTCGAGCAAAGACTTTCCCCACTATGCTGAGCAGGGAGATTCCACGGTAGTTGTTGCAGTCACCGCGGTCACCTTTGTTTTTATAGAGGGTGATGATGTTGGCATCGCGCATGTCCTGGGGTACTGCTCCCTCGTCCCAGCACAGGCATAGCAGTTCATGTAGTGCTGAGAAAATTATAATCACCAGTAAAGTGGTACTCAGCAAATTGTTGGAGCTGTGGGCTGACAAGTCCCAGATCCTGATGAACTTCATTCTTGGGTCCTAAAAGAAGTGGCTAGTGAGATAGCTGATGCGTTGGTTTTTAATTTTCCAAAATTTCCTAGATTCAGGGAAGGTTCCATTAGATTGGAAAATAATGAATGTAACTCCTTTATTCAAAAAGGGAAAGAGACAGAAAGCAGGAAACTACAGGCCAATTAGCTTAACATCTGTCTTCGGGAAAATGTTAGAAGCTATTATTAAAGACGTTATAGCAGGGCATTTAGAAAAATTCACGGTAATCAGGCAGAGTCAACATGGTTTTGTGAAAGGGAAATCATGTTTAACCAATTTATTGGAGTTCTTTGAAGAAGTAACATATGCTGTGGATGAAGGAGAACCGCATGACAAAAAAAGTAAAGAAGGTACCAGCCCTTTGTTTTGCAAGCTGGAACATCAGAACTATGTGTCCTGGCCTGTCGGAAGACTTTACACAAATCAACGACTCTCGGAAGACTGCCATCATTAACAACGAGCTCAGTAGACTCGATATGGACATTGCAGAACTTCAGGAGACACATCTCCCTGTGAGCTGATCTTGAAGAGAGCAAGACTACACCTTCTTCTGGCAGGGTAGGGATCCTGAAGAACCAAGACATCATGGAGTGGGTTTCGCCATCAGAAGCTCTTTGCTCAGCATGATAGAGCTACCTTCAAATGGCTCGGAACGCATACTGTCCATCCGACTGCTCACCACCTCTGGTCCAGTACATCTATGCTCCAACACTCTGCTCCCCACCTGAAGTTAAAGACCAGTTCTACGAGGAACTCCATAATTTCATGAGTATGCATCCCCAATACCTAACACCTGTTCCTGCTGGGGGACTTTAATGATGGGGTTGGGGCCGACCATGACTCATTGCCCTCTTGCCTTGGGCACTATGGCATTGGAAGGATGAATGAGAATGGACAGAGACTGCTGGAGTTGTGTACCTATCATAACCTCTGCATCACCAACTCGTTCTGTCATACTAAATCCTGACACCAGGTTTCTTGGAGGCACCCAAGATCACGTCATTGGCACCAGCTGGACCTCATCGTCACAAGGCGAACCTCTTTAAACAGCGTTCAAATCACACGCAGCTTCCACAGTGCAGACTGCGACACTGACCACTCCCTGGTGTGCAGCAAGGTTCGACTCAAACCAAAGAAGCTACATCACTCCAAGCAGAAGGGCCGCCTGCGCATCAACACTAACAGAATTTCTTAATCACAGCTGTTACATAGGTTTCCAAATTCACTTGAAAAAGCCCTTCAAAACAATCCTGCAGGGGATGCAGAGACCAAGTGGGCCCATATCAGAGACGCCATCAATGACTCAGCAATAACCACCTTTGGCAAACGTGAGAAGCAGAATGCAGACTGGTTTCAATCTCACTTTGATGAGCTGAACCTGTCATAGCCACTAAGCGCACTGTACTGTTGAACTACAAGAAAGCCCCCCGTGAGTTAACATCTATTGCACTTAAAGTAACCAGAAGCACTGCACAAAGAACAGCCAGGTGCTGTGCAAATGACTACTGGGAACACCTATGCAGTTGTATTCAGCTGGCCTCAGACACCGGAAACATCAGAGGAATGTATGATGGCATTAAGAGAGCTTTTGGGCCAACCATCAAGAAGATCGCCCCCCTCAAATCTAAATCAGGGGACACAATCACTGACCAACGCAAGCAAATGGAACGCTGGGTGGAGCACTACCTAGAACTGTACTCCAGGGAGAATGTTGTCACTGAGACCGCCCTCAATGCAACCCTGTCTCTGCCATTCATGGATGAGTTGGACAAACAGCCAACAAAATGTCTCCGCTTTAAAGACGTCTGCAAACGCGACATGAAGTCCTGTGACATTGATCACAAGTCGTGGGAGTCAGTTGCCAGTGATCGCCATAGCTGGCGGACAGCCATAAAGGTGGGGCTAAAGAGTGGTGAGTCGAAGAGACTTAGCAGTTGGCAGTAAAAAAGACAGAAGCACAAGGGGAGAGCCAACTGTGTAGCAGCCCCGACAACCAATTTTATCTGCAGCGCCTGTGGAAGAGCCTGTCACTCTAGAATTGGCATTTAAAGCCACTCCAGGTGCTGCTTCACTAAGCACTGACCATCTCCAGGCGCTTACTCATTGTCTCTCGAGACAAGGAGGCCAAAGAAGTGGATGTCGTATAACTTAGATTTTCAGAAGGCATTTGATAAGGTGCCACATCAAAGGTTATTGTGGAAAATAAAAGCTCATGGTGTATGGGGTAACATATTGGCATGGACAGAAGATTGGTTAGCTAACAGGAAACAGAGAGTAGGCATAAATAGGTCATTTTCTGGCTATCAAGATGTAACGAGTGGTGTGTCACAGGGATCTGTGCTGGGGCCTCAACTTTTTTACAATTTATATAAATGATTTGGATAAAGGGACCAAAGGTATGGTTGCTAAATTTGTTGATGACACAAAGATAGGTACGAAAGTAAGTTGTGAAGAGGACATAAGGAGGCTACAAAGGGATATAGATAGGTTAAGTGAGTGGGCAAAGACCTGGCAAATGGAGTATAATGTGGAAAAATGTGAAATTGTCCACTTTGGCAGGAAGAATAAAAAAGAAGCATATTATCTAAATGGTGAGAGATTGAAGAACTCTGAGATGCAGAGGGATCTGGGTGTCCTAGTGCATGAATCGTAGAATGTTGGTGTGCAGGTGCAGCAAGTAATTAGGAAAACTAATAGAATGTTATTGTTTACTGTGAGGGGAATTGAATATGAAAGTAAGGAGGTTATGCTTCAGCTATACAGGGCATTGGTGAGAGCACATCTGGAGTACTGTGTACAGGAGTCAGTTGCCAGCATTCGCCAGAGCTGGCGGGCAGCCATAAAGACAGGGCTAAATTGTGGCGAGTCGAAGAGACTTAGTAGTTGGCAGGAAAAAAGACAGAGGCGCAAGGGGAGAGCCAACTGTGCAACAGCCCCAACAAACAAATTTCTCTGCAGCACCTGTGGAAGAGCCTGTCACTCCAGAATTGGCCTTTATAGCCACTCCAGGTGCTGCTTCACAAACCACTGACCACCTCCAGGCGCGTATCCATTGTCTCTCGAGATAAGGAGGCCCAAAAGATTGGTCTCCTTATTTAAGGAAGGATGTAAATGTGTTGGAAGCAGTTCAGAGAAGGCTTACTAGACTAATACCTAGAATGGGTGGGTTGTCTTATGAAAAAAGGTTGGACAGGCTAGGCTTGTATCCACTGGAGTTTAGAGGAATAAGAGGCAACTTAAATTTTTTTTTATTCATTCATGGGATGTGGGCGTCGCTGGCCAGGCCAGCATTTATTGCCCATCCCTAATTGCCCTTGAGAAGATGGTGGTGAGCTGCCTTCTTAAACCGCTGTTGTCCATGTGGGGTAGGCACACCTGCAATGCTGTTGGGAAGGGAGTTCCAGGATTTTAACCCAGCGACAGGGAAGGAACGGCGATATTGTTCCAAGTCAGGATGGTGTGTGGCTTGTAGGGGAACTTGCAGATAGTGGTGTTCCCACACAATTGCTGCCCTTATCCTTCTAAGTGGTAGAGGTCGCGGGTTTGGAAGGTGCTTTCTAAGGAGCCTTGGTGCATTGCTGCAGTGCATCTTGTAGATGGTACACACTGCTGCCACTGTGGATCGGTGTTGGAGGAAGTGAATGTTTGTGGATGGGGTGGCAATCAAGCAGGCTGATTTGTCCTGGACGGTGTTGAGCATCTTGAGTGTTGTTGGAGCTGCACCCATCTGGCAAGCGGAGAGTATTCCATCACACTCCTGACTTGTGCCTTGTAGATGGTGGACAAGCTTTGGGATGTCAGGAGGTGAGTTGCTCGCCGCAGGATTCCTAGCCTCTGACCTGCTCTAGTAGCCATGGTATTTATATGGCTACTCCAGTTCAGTTTCTAGCCAATGGTAAACCCCAGGATGTTGATCGTGGGGGATTCAGCGATTGTAATGCCATTGAATGTCAAGGGGAGATGGTTAGATTCTGACTTGTTGGAGATGATAATATGTAATTGAAACATATAAGATCCTGAAGGGTCTTGCGACAGTGGATGTGGAAAGGATGTTTCCATTTGTGGGAGAATCTAGAACTAGGAGTCACTGTTTAAAAATAAGGGGTCGTCCATTTAAGACAGAGATGAGGAGAAATATTTTTCTCTGAGGGTCGTGAGTCTTTGGAATTCTCTTCCTCAAAAGGCAGTGGAAGCAGAGTCTTTAAATATTTTTAAGGCAGAGGTAGATAGATTCCTCATAAGCAAGGGGGTGAAAGGTTATTGGGGGTAGAATGTGGAGTCGAGGTTACAATCAGATCAGCCATGATCATATTGAATGACAGAGCAGGCTCGAGGGGCTGAGTGGCCTATTCCTGCTCCTTATTTCTATGTTCATTTGTTCGTATGTACGTATTAGCTATTCACCAGTCTTTTTTTTTCTAACAATTATTAAGTATGTATAGTAATGTCTCTGCTATCTCTTCCCTAGATTCTTTTAAAATGAGTGGATGCAATTCATCCAAATCAGGGGTTTTATTCTTTTGAGTTTGATTAGTTTATTTAATACATCCCCTTTTCCTTATTTTAAATGCACTTATCTCATTACTCATCTACTTGAAGAGCTGTGACCTGCAGGGCTACGGACCTATTGCAGGAAGGTAGGATTAGGCTGGGTAGCGCTTTGTAGACTGGCATGGACTAGACGAACTGAATGTTCTCCTTCTGTTCTGTAAATTTTCCATGATTTCTGTGATCTTAAAATCGAATGTCATGTCCACCTGTTCTACATCCCTGGTATATACTGGAGCAAAATAATTATTTAATATTCCTGCCATCTCTCTATCGTTACCTGTGGTATTATCCTGTCCATCCCTTAATGGCCCTATTCCTACTACAGCATTCCTTTTTTATTGATGTGCCTGTAAAATATTTTACTATTTTGTTTCCTATTCCTTGATAATTTAATTCCTCGATAATTTTCATAGTTTTGCCATCCAAATTGAAGCTACAATCTTCTGACTCAGAGGCAAGAGTGCTATAATCGACTGAACCATGGCTGAACAAGTCAAGTGCCATGATGGATTCAGGAAATTAGGTGCCAGAATGGACATCATGGAGTTGCCAAGCACTCATCGGGATTGCAATTCCTTCTCGGTCTTTTAACTACTGCTGCTGCAGCAGATTTCCCTCCACCCCAGCAATGGAGACCAACCATTTAGCAGTGTGATTCATGCCTTTAGCTCACCCTATATACTTCATTAAGGCTCTCCAAGGAAAATGCATTCAGACAGGTGGAAGTCTATCTTGTTTCTGACAGGCATTGCAAATCTAAGCCCTAAAATCCAAAACTATCCAAATACTCAGCTCTATTAACTAGCTCTAACCAAGCAGTGCCTGATCACTATAAAACATCTGCAGTGGTCTGGCATAATTTGACTTTTTTTCAATATTTGTGTTACTATATCAAATTACTCCTACTTTCTCGGTTTTATTTTGGAAGAGATAAATTGACACTTCATATTGCAATTCCTCATTGAAGAATAAACCATGTTTAAATGTGGTCGGACTACAGGCATTTCACCAGAGTTACACCTTGCAGGACATTGTAATTAACTCAGAAATAAAAACAAGAAATGCTGGAACTACTCAGCAGGTCTGGCAGCATCTGTGGAGAGAGAGGCAGAGTTAACGTTTCAGGTGGATGACCTTTCATCAGAAGGTCTGGCCTTGCATCAGAACTGGCAAAAGTTAGAAATGTAATAGGTTTTAAGCAAATAAAGCGGGGGTGGGGCAAGAGATAACAAAAGGGAAGGTGTTGATGGGACAGGGTCACAGAGAATAACTGACCAGAAGGTCATGGAGCAAAGGCAAAGGGTGTGTTAATGGTGTGGGTGAAAGACAAAGTGTTAGTGCAGAGAGGGTGTTAATTGACAGAAAATGAACAGCCCTGGCCCAAAGCACAAACATGAAAAAAAAACAGTGGGCAGGCACATTGTTAAAAAAAATGAGTGATGAAACAAACTAAAATAAAATAAACAAAAAAAAGAAAGAATAACTAAAAATAAAAAGGGGGGCCTGTCATGCTCTGAAATTACTGAACTCCATGTTGTAGCATGCCTAATTGGTAAATGAGATGCTGTTCCTTGAGCTTGCATTGATGTTCACTGGAACACTGCAGCAATCCAAGGACAGATATGTGGGCATGCGAGGGGGGGGTGGGGTTTGAAATGGCAAGCGACAGGAAGCTCAGGGTCATATTTTCGGACTGAGCGAAGGTGTACCCCAAAGCAGTCACCCAATTGCGTTTGGTCTCCCCAATTTAGAGGAGACCGAATACAGTATCCTAAATCGAAAAAAGTGCAAGTAAATCGCTGCTTCACCTGTTTGAGGCCTTAGATAGTGAGGAGAGAGAAGGTAAAAGGGCAGGTATTACACCGCCTGCGATTGCATGGGAAGGTGCCATGGGAAGGGGACGGGGTGTTGGGGGTAATGGAGGAGTGGACCAGGGTGTCACAGAGGGAACAATCCCTTCGGAATGCTGACAGGGGAGGGGAGGGGAAGATGCGTTTGGTAGTGGTATCACGCTGAACGTGGTAGAAATGGCGGAGGATGATCCTTTGGACGTAGAGGCTGGTGGGGTGGAAAATGAAGACAAGGGGAACCCTGTTGCGATTCTGGGAGGGAGGGGAAGGGGTGCTGTCAACCACAGTGGGGGGGAATCCTTGGTTGAGAAAAAAGGAGGACGTATCAGAAGTGCTGTCATGGAAGGTCGCATCAACAGAGCAGATGCGTCGGAGACGGAGAAACTGGGAGAATGGAATGGAATCCTTACAGGAGGCAGGGTGTGAAGAAGTGTAGTCGAGGTAGCTGTGGGAGTCAGTGGGCTTATACCGAATATTAGTAGAAAGCCTATTCCCAGAGATGGAGACAGAGAAGTCAAGGAATGGAAGGGAAGTGTCGGAGATGGTCTATGTAAAGGTGAGAGAAGGGTGGAAATTGGAAGCAAATTTGATAAAGTTTCCCAGTTCGGGGCGAGAGCAGGAAACGGCACCGATACAGTCATCAATGTACCGGAAAAAGAGTTGGGGAAGGGGGCCTGAGTAGGACTGGAACAAGGAATGTTCGACATTTCCCACAAAAAGACAGGCATAACTAGGATCCATGTGGGTACCCGTAGCAACACCTTTTACTTGAAGTAAATGAGTTTTGAAGGAAAAGTTGTTCAATGTGAGAACAAGTTCACCAAGGCAGAGGAGGGTGGCGGTGGATGGGGACTGGTTGGGCCTCTGTTCAAGGAAGAAGCAGAGAGCCCTCAGACCATCCTGGTGGGGGATGGAGGTGTAGAGAGATTGGACGTTCATAGTAAAGAAGAGGCAGTTAGGGCCAGGAAACTGGAAATTGTCAAAATGATGTAGGGCATCAGAAGAGTCACGGATCTAGGTGGGCATAGACTGGACCAGAGGAGAAAAGATAGAGTCAAGATAGGAAGAAATAAGTTCAGTGGGGCAGGAACAGGCTGAAACAATGGGTCTGCCGGGACAGTCCTGTTTGTGGATTTTAGGAAGGAGGTAGAGGGAAGGGTTGAGGGACTATGAGATAGGAAGCTGTAGAGGGAAGATCTCCAGAGGAGATGAGGTCAGTGACAGTCTTGTGGACAGTAGCTTGATGTTCAGTGGTGGGTTCATGGTCCAGGGGAAGTAGGAAGAAGTGTCTGAGAGTTGGCGCTGAGCCTCTGCCAGGTAGTGGTCAGTACGCCAGACAACAACAGCACCACCCTTGTCTGCAGGTTTGATGACAATGTCAGGGTTAGACCTGATAGAATGGAGAACAGCAAGTTCAGAGGTTATAGTGAGTGAGGGAAGCAGAGAAATTGAGACGGCCGATATCTCGCCGACAGTTTCCAATGAAAAGGTCAAGAGTGAGTAAGAGGCCAAAGGGAGGGGTCGAGGTGTTTATTTTATTTTAGTTTGTTTCATCACTTTTTTTACCATGTGCTTGTCCACTGTTTTTTTCATGTTTATTCTTTTGACCAGGGCTGTTCATTTTTCTGTCAATTAACACCCTCTCTGCACTAACATTTAGTCTTTCAGCACACCATTAACATACCGTTTGTCTTTGCTCCATGACCTTCTGGTCAGTTATTCTCTGTGACCTTGTCCTATCAACACCTTCCCTTTTGTTATCTCTTCCCCACCTCCACTTTATTTGCTTAAAACCTATTACATTTCTAACCTTTGCCAGTTCTGATGAAAGGTCACTGACCTGAAATGTTAACTTTGCTTCTCTCTCCACAGATGCTGCCAGACCTGCTGAGTATTTCCAGCATTTCTTGTTTTTATTTCAGAGTTCTAACATCTGCAGTATTTTGCTTTTATTTTAGTAATTAACTCAGACTATACTTACCGGGATGTCAGGTGAATCACAGAGAATAAAGCCTTATCCAACTTTTGGTTAGACTTGTCGAATTCAATTTTTAACCCAAACAAGCTGTCGGATTTAAGTCAGGTTTA